>NC_133408.1:191092878-191395909 GCF_049350105.2 Macaca mulatta
TTAAACAAGAAATACACATATTTAACATCTACTGCATACCTAGGCTATGTCCTTTATCGACATTGCCAGCCCAAGTTAGGGAAAAAGATAATCACGGTGCACTCTGCCTCCCAGTAGATGTGCTATATGTAGGTTACCTGTGATTCACTCTAGTGAATATCCCAACTCTACAACACCAACATTTGAGCCCCAGCCTCATCCAGGTGAAGGCAGGGTTGCCTCTCTAGGGTGGAAAAATTCAAGATGAATCCTAAAGTGGCCATCGTCATGATTAAGGGATGCAGATTTTATCTTGAGAACTCTATCAACCAAGAGAGCGAGATAATACACTACTGGACATCTCCATTTTTCACTCTACACTTACATCCCTGTGACCAAAACGATGCTAATCCAAGGCCATGCGACCTGTGGATCTGTAGGAGTAGATATTTCATCTGTTAGTTTCGCTGCCCAGTGAGTGAAGCGGCAGGATGCACCCCCTCAATGGTTTTAGCTCCAGGGTTCTGCTGCAACAGGATGTACCCTCTTCTTGCTGGGGAGACTCTCAAGGACAGGAATGATCTCAACTGTCTCTGAGTGCTCAGTGCCTAGGACAACGCCAGGCAGATAATAAGCTGTTAGGAAATGACTGCTGAACAAGTGAGTCCCCTCATGGGTGGGAGATGACAGAGGCAGGGTGTTTACCACATTAAAATGATCCAACATCTTTTCTTTGGAGCTTGGCTACCCTGGGGAACAGAATGAATAAGAATCCCAAAGAACCCAGCCACTGCTCAGAAAAAAGGGCCACGCTCCCAGTCGTGTGTGTCTCTCTCTCTGCCTTCTTTCTGTTCATTGAGTCATGATTCCAACAGTGCAGGAACATAGGAAGAATGCCAATTATAATATTTTTTTGACAGCTGGGAGAATAGACGCTCTCTGCCTGTCTCTTCAGCACACAGGCAGCACTTGTCTAAGCGCCAGCTCTCGTGATAACCAATCCCACTGAGAATCAGTTCTCTCTGTAGCTCCTACTCCTTGACCCAATGTGAAATTTTTCCAAACTATTTTTAAAGTATCTAATCTGTTGTGAGTCACAGACTATGGAGCTGCTAGTTTACCATTTCTGGGCAGATAGCTTTAACATCAAGACCTTATGAGGTTGTCACTTGCTATTTAAAATGGCAGACAGGAATATAAGAACAAAGTGGTACACATAAAATCTTTAACTGTTCCTTTATGTCAAGGGATTTGAGATATTTATAGATTTTTAAAGTGCCTATCTTTGAAAGAAAAGGTAATTATTTCACATAACAACCTTGAAAGAGTGGTCAGTGATCTTCTCCCAAATTTTCATAATAGGAGAACTAGGGGTCTTGGAGATTCACTGAATGGCAAAAGACAGTCCATTTTTAAAAACAACCCAAAGCTCTTGAGTTTATTATCCATGGCTCAATTCACTGAGTTATGCTACCTCCCCTCATACCGGATGAAACAAGTATTAGTTATCTCCTGATCCGCAACAATTCACCCAAAACTCAGTGGCTTGAGACAACAATAATTTATTATCTGTTATGGACTGAATTTATGTGTTATCTCAAAATTCATATGCTGGATCCCTAACCTCCAATGTGACTGTATTTGCAGACAGAGCCTTTAAAGAGGTAATTAAGTTTAAGTGAGGCCATAGGGTTGGCCCTAGTCCAATAGGACTTGTGTCCTTATAAGAAGGGGAGGAGACACCAAGGATGAGTGCACACAGAGAAATGGCCACATGAGAGCACAGTGATGCCTCTGTAAGCCAAGGAGAGGGGCCTCAGGAGAAACCGAACCTGCCAACACCTTGATCTTGGACTTCCAGCCTCCAGAACTGTGACACATCAACTTCCGTTGTTTAAGCCGCCCTTTTTTTCTGAGCAGTGGCTGGGTTCTTTGGGATTCTTATTCATTCTGTTCCCCAGGGTAGCCAAGCTCCAAAGAAAAGATGTTGGATCATTTTAATGTGGTAAACACCCTGCCTCTGTCATCTCCCACCCATGAGGGGACTCACTTGTTCAGCAGTCATTTCCTAACAGCTTATTATCTGCCTGGCATTGTCCTAGGCACTGAGCACTCAGAGACAGTTGAGATCATTCCTGTCCTTGTGAGTCTCCTCAGCAAGAGGGTGCATCCTGTTGCAGCAGAACCCTGGAGCTCAAGCCATTGAGGGGGTGCATCCTGCCGCTTCACTCACTGGGCAGTGAAACTAACAGATGAAATATCTACTCCTACAGATCCACAGGTCGCATGGCCTTGGATTAGCATCGTTTTGGTCACAGGGATGTAAGCGTAGAGTGAAAAATGGAGATGTCCAGTTGTGTATTATCTCGCTCTCTTGGTTGATAGAGTTCTCAAGATAAAACCTGCATCCCTTAATCATGACGATGGTCACTTTAGGATTCATCTTAAATTTTTCCACCCTATAGAGGCAACCCTGTCTTCACTTGGATGAGGCCGGGGCTCAAATATTGGTGTTGTAGAGTTGGGATGTTCACTAGAATAAATCACAGGTAACCTACATATAGTACCTCTGCTGGGAGGCAACAAACTAATATAGTATCTCTTACGGTTTCCATGGTTCAGGAATTCATGACCAGTTCAGTTGGACAGTCCTGGTTCATGGTCTTTCATGAGGTCTCTCAGTTGGGTATGGGTGGGGCTGCCTAATCTGAAGGCTCGATTGGGGCTGAATGATCCACTTCCATGGAATGCTCTCCCATCGCTGGCAAGCTAGTGATGGCTGTTGGCAAGGGGCCTTAGTTCCTCCCTGCCTGGGTCTAATGAAACTTCTTCATTCAGTCCTAACCAACCATCCTGCAGCCTTCCCTTTAGTTTAGTTATATATTAAATATATAATAAAAAGAGAAATAGGACAGCCCTTATTTTCTCCTGTCAAGATTTTGGTATCATAAATTTAAAAATGAAGGGGAGAAAAATTCCATGTATTTTCCATGGAGCACTGCCCAGATCCCCTTTCAGAAATGAAGGGTATTTCCCCAGCTGTTGAGAGTCCTTCCAACTGACAACCTTCAACTATTAGCTAGAAATGACCTTGGCTGAAGAGAGTTGCCTTGCCCAAGGTCAGCTCCCTGCCCAGGACAGCTGTCATCTACTGACTGGCTGGTGTCAGAGTATAAAGGTCTAGTTTCTTTGCACCAACCTGACACAACTCTGATGAGCTGCCCCTGCTTAGCCCTCCCTGTGGGTTAGCTGATGCCTTTGTTGACACCACATTGCATCACAACCTCACCCTCCACCCAATCTTTCTGCCTTCCCTTCTCCCACAGGTGTCAATCCTGAGAACACTTCCTGATAAACATCCTGCACACCAATCTCTTCCTAGAGTCTGTATCTCAGGGGATGCAAACTGCAACAATCTACTTTACAGGAAGATTCTTCTCAGAGCTGTCAACCATCTAATTATAGCCAAATGAACCTCCAGATTCTATCTAGTACATCATGTGTTCAACTGCAGACCCAGCTGTTGAAACCAAGTGATAAGGCAGATTGTCTTGGTAGAGACAGAGGTGCCCAATCCTCCATTTCTTCCTGTATCCACTCCCTCTGTGATGTGACTGCCACTTCTGCTTCATTTTGTTGGCCAAAGCAAATCATAAGGCCAACCCAGATCTGGGGAGGAGGAAACAGATTCTGCCTTAGATAGGAGAAACTACCATGTGCCTGCCCTGAGCCTAGGCCTCAAGGGACCTTACATATGCTTCTGTCTCTCCTGGAACCCTGTCATGGACATTTGAACGAGCTGGGACTAGTCTGCTGGAAGAGAGACCATGTGGAATTGAGACAAGCTAGCTGTTCCTGCTGAGGTCACTCTGGTCCAGCCAGTCCCCAAGAAACCTGGTAAGTGACCAAAGATGTCATATGAATAAGCACAGTCAAGACCAGAAGAATGCCCACCCAAATTGCTGACCCACAGATTTGTGAGTTAAGTAAATGGTGGTTAAGTTTTGGGGAGGTTATTGCTATGCAGCAATAGAAAACCTGATGTAGTACCAGCTATGGTTTGGATGTGGTTTGTTCCCATCAAAACCCACGTTGCAATTTGATACCCCAATGTGGCAGTGTTGAGAGGTGGGGCCTAGGGGGAGGTATTTGGGCCAAGGGGGCAAATCCCTCATGAACAGATTAATACCCTCCTGCAGGGGTGAGTTCTCACTCTCACAGGAATGGATTAGTTCCCTTGAGAGCAGGTTGTTAAAAAAGTACCTGTCTTCCTCAGTTTCTCTCTCTTGCCAGGTGATCTCTTTGCAGATGTCTACTCCCCTTCTGCTTTCCATGAGTGGAAGAGGCATGAGGCCTTCATCAGATGCAGCTGTTCCATCTTGAGCTTTCCAGCCCCCAGAATCATGAGTCAATTAAACCTCTTTTCTTTATAAATTACCTAGCCTTAGGTATATTGTTACAGCAACATTAAACAGACCAAGATAGTACTCAAATCTGCTGGATACATGAAACAGCTGGCAAAAGAAGAGCATGGAGAATCCAGACTATAGGAGATGTCCTGGATTCATTTTAATGGGCTCTGGTACACCTAGCTGTTGCAGAAGCTGCTGCTGATGGCTCACACCTACAACGTTTTTAGCAGGATTGTTCTTGGGTGACAGAAGCCATCTCAGCTGGAGGGGCATCTCCCTTGTCCTGGGACATCCTATCACAAAAGGCTGTCTTGTATGAAGGCACAAAATCTAGCTGTCTTGCCTCAAGGTAGGGCAAATTCTGGTGCAATTTATAGCACCAATCTCCTCTCCTCTCATCAGGCTGAGAGTGGATCTCATCTGAAACCACATCTTTGCTCAGCTTCTTCTTCCTCTCACCCTCTTACAGGTTCCTTTTGAGAGCACTCCCTTAATAAACAAACAAACTTGCTCCTGAAACCCCAGCTTAGGCTCTGCTTCCAATAAATCAAAAGTGAATTCCTAGGAGAAAAAGATGGGGAGCATGGGAGTGACTGCTATGGAAGGAAACTGGAAAAGCACTGATTATCCTAACACCTTTGCAGTAGAAGTTTTCAAACCAATAGAAGATGACTCTTCCATTGGTCCAAGACAAACATCTCCATCGCAAGTGCTTGATGTGCTCCCACCACCTATGAGGAAACGCACTCCTTCCCTTTGTAAGACCAGGCATGACACTTTCTTTTCCCTCCTATCTTTAATTTTTCCCTCCACTCACTCATTCCCCAGTGGAGTTTGAGTCTATTCCTCTTTGTAGGAAGATGCCATCACCTCCATTCTTCTAGCTACAGCCCCCGTCCTCTCCCTCGCATCAGGATACTTGAGCTATCTACACTAGAGATCCCCACTTTTTTATCCCTTAATCATCAGCCCACACTCTATGGCTTCTGCTGTCAACCCTGCCACTGAAAGTATCCTTGCCGCAGTCACAACGACCTCAGTCCTTATGTTACACAACGAGTTGGCTGCATTTGATGTCACTGACCGCTCTTAGTACGCGAAACACGATGACACACTTTCCCTTTGCTCCTGTGATGCTCTGTTCACTTGGATTTCTGCCTACTTTCCAGGGAAGTCAGAATCCGTTTCTTTCGATTGTCCCTTAGATGTCCACATGTTTTCTGGTTCTCTTTTCACCATACATTTCTATGAATTATTTCACCTACTATTATAGCACCAATTGCCACTTACATTTGAATGATTTTCAAATTGAAGTTCCAGCTCCAGACTCAATATCCACTTACCCTTTGGGCGCCTCCACTTAAATGTGCTGCAGGCACCTTATTGGACTACCACCACCTGAACACACACCTGCATGCACACACACCTGCATGCATGCCCACACACACCCACACCTGCACGCACACACACCTGCATGCATGCCCACACACACCCACATACCTGCACGCACACACACCTGCATGCATGCCCACACACACCCACATACCTGCATGCACACACACCTGCATGCATGCCCACACACACCCACATACCTGCATGCACACACACCTGCATGCATGCCCACACACACCCACACCTGCACACACACACACCTGCATGCATGCCCACACACACCCACATACCTGCACGCACACATACCTGCATGCATGCCCACACATACCCACATACCTGCATACACACACACCTGCATGCATGCCCACACCCACACCTGCACGCACACACACCTGCATGCATGCCCACACACACCCACACACATGCACTCACATATACACCCTGCTCCTCTTCCTCCTTTGTTCCATACCCCCACAGCTGGAACTATCATCCATCCACTTTCCCATGGCAAAACCTTTGGAATCACCCTTGATTCGTCTGCTTCCCCTTCAATTAATCAACCACTACCTTCCAAATTCCTTTCCATTTTACCTCCACAATAGCCCTCTACTTTTAGACACAATTCCATTTCTTTCTACCTTCAGCTGCTACCCAGGCCTAGATTATTTCGCACTGCATCTCGTCTGGGCTCTTGTTCTAACCACATCCAATCTAATTTCCATACCCAGTTAGGGGATCATCCTGAAATGCAGAGCTGATTATTGCTCTTCCCTGCTGAAAACAAGTTTGACTTCCTCTGGGATCAGCTCTTCCACTCACCAAGACAGGATGGGGTTTCCTCCCACAGTAACGGAACGGGTTCTATCACACTCCATTGTAATGAATTAACTGTCTGTTCTTCCCAAAGAAACGAAAGTTCCTTCCTTTGTTCAATTAGTAGCTATTCACTGATGCCTTCCTATGCATAACGCACGGAGCTGTTAATCAAGTGGTAAGTAAAACATACATTGACCTTTTCCCATCAGCACGGCTCACAGATTTGTCATCCTGTTACCCATGCTAGCACAGTTTTAGGCCCATAAGTTGCTTAATAGGTATTTGCTGAATAAATACATGATAAAATGAGTGCTGTTGGCCAGACGTGGTGGCTCACGCCTGTAATCCCAGCAACTTTGGGAGGCCAAGGTGGGCAGATTCACCTGAGGTCAAGAGTTCGAGACCAGCCTGGCCAACATGGCAAAACTCCGTCTCTACTAAAAATATAAAAATTAGCTGGGTGTGGTGGCACATGCCTGTAGCCCCAGCTACTTGAGAGGCTGAGGCAGGAGAATCACTTGAACCCAGGAGGCAGAGGTTGCAGTGAGCTGAGATCATGGCAAGATACTCCAGCCTGGGTGACAGAGGGAGACTCTCTCAAAAAAAAAAAAGAAAAGAAAAGAAAAAGAAAAAGAAGAGAAAAAGAGTGCTGTCTTTTAAAGACTAATTTTCTCCATTCCTTTTCTTATTTTAGAATGAAATTCATGGGAACAGATTTTATAAAAATGATCTTCATTGTCCATGTTTACAGAAAGTATCTTTTTATTACAAAAGGCAGAGATAAATTATATCTAAATATTTTCAGACCATCAAAAGTCTTTAAGTAACTCACATTCCTCCACAGATATTATCCTGGTAGCCAAATTAACAGAATCAGCCAAGCTCCTAAGGAACGTACCACATAAATTAAAGATACTCAATAAAATCCAATTATAAAGGAGCAAATTTCTATGAACTTGAAACTACCACTCACCCTGCTGCCAGAACATAATGATATGTTCTCTGCATGCCAAACACATCTTCTCCCAAAAGACAACAACTGTTTTGGGTTGAATTGTGTCCTCTGAAAAGAGGTTGAGGTTCTAAGTGCTGGTACCTGTGACTGCAACCTTATTTGGAAGCGGAGTCTTTGCCGAGTAATCAGGTTAACCTGCTGCCAGGACGCTGGAAGCAGAAAGGGCTTGAGCCAAACTGTGGCCACAGAGGTTGTGAACCGTACAGGCAAAGGCAGCCCTTGCAGGCCTGAGGGCTGAAACTTACAAGTGGGGTGAGGGGCTTGCTTACCATCAGGTAACCAAAGGGGACATTCTCTTCCACTCCTTGAAACACATTCTTTCAAAATTTAAGTGGGGAGCCTTGGGCCATCAGCCTGATTTTCAGAAGCTCAAATGACATAAAAATTGGACTCTTGACCAGATCATTCCTTTTATGGTGGTAAATATACATAAAAGTTACCATTTGAACTATTTTTTATCTTTTTTGAGGAGTCTCGCTCTGTCACCCAGGCTGGAGTGCAGTGGTGCGGTGGCGCGATCTCAGCTCACTGCAAGTTCTGCCTCACAGGTTCAAGTGATTCTACTGCCTCAGCCTCCCAAGTAGCTGGGATTACAGGTGTCTGCCATCATGCCTAAGTAATTTTTTGTATTTTTAGTAGAGACAGGGTTTCACCGTATTAGCCAGGATGGTCTCGATCTCCTGACTTCGTGATCCACCCGCTTCGGCCTCCCGAAGTGCTGGGATTACAGGTGTGAGCCACCGTGCCTGGCCACCATTTGAACTATTTTCAAGTGTTCAGTGGCAGTAGATACATTCATAGTGTTGTGCAGCCATCACCACCGTTCATTTCCAGAACTTTTTCACTTTTCCAAACTGAAACTCTGTCTCCGTAAAACACTAACTCATCTTTTCCCCTCCCCGCAGCCCCTGGCACCCACCATTCTACCTTCTGTCTCTGTTTGGATGACTCTAGGGACTCCCATAAGTGGCATTATGCAGTACGTGTCCTTTTGTGCCTGGCTGATTTCACTCAGCACGAGGTCCTCAGGGCCCCTCCCTGTCACTGCCTGTGTCGGAACTTCCTCCCTTTGTAAGGTTGGGTACTCTTCCATCATCTGTATACACCACATTTGTTTACCCATTCACGACATTTGGATTGTTGTTGAAATCTCACTCGACTGCACACTCCTGCTGCCAGCCGCGTGCTTGGCCCAGGGCACGTGCTCTGGGTCAGCCTCTGAGTATGGGACACAGCTGAGCACACTCACTCCCCCTCTGACCCCAGGACACTCCCTCTCTGACCACCGTGGCAAGCCTGGAAGGACCTATACTTGCTGGCCTTGACCGAGGGCTGCATGGTTGTGTGAGGTATAAACAGTTGGGTTATAAAGAGTTAAGAACATCACTTTTCTGTTACACTCCAGGGGAGGAAGCTGACGGCAAACCCAGAGCACTCCCTGGATTCTCTTTTCTTTCAACTGGGAAGGCTCTGGGCTTGTCCCCAGCACAAAGCTGCTGCCATGAAACATCAGGGACTCATGGAAGAGCCCTGCATCTGTCACCATCACTTCAAATGATCTCAAATAAATCGTAGTTTTCTCGTCAAACCACTGTCTCTTCTTGAATGGGGTTATTCTAATCATTGATCTCTAGACAAAGCCTAATTTTCTTTTCTAGAAGGTTCTCCCTTCCCTCTCCCTTAATGTAAATCCTGACAGTACTCCAGGCTCAGCCCAGCTGGTGACATGCCTTGAAGCTGTCATCGCCCTTATCCGACCAGCAGTTTTCCCGTTTCTCCCTCCTGTAGGGCCGACTGTGCCACTTGTTATCCCGGCCAAACTGCTTTCCCCCTTTACTGAGCTGTTTCGCCCCAGTACTGTTCAGTTCCCAATCAGATTGTAAGCTCTAGAAGGCAGGAACAATACCTTGCAGTTTAACCTTTGGCACCTAAAACAATACTTTGCTACACCTGCGTTTAATAAAATAACTGAATGAACAAGAAGAATAGGAATGGTATGTTCTCAGCACGGCAACACATCTTCTTCTAAAAGATAACAGTTGTTACAGATTGAACCGTGTCTCCTAAAAAGAGATGTTGAAGTTCTAAGTCCCAGTACCTGTGAATGTGGTGGCTTTTGGAAACAGGGTCTTTGCAGATATAATCAGGATAAGATGATAGGGGTGCAGGCTCATCCAGTGTAGCTTGTGTGTGTGTCGTTTTGTTTGTTTGTTTGTTTTTGAGACAGTGTCTCGCTCTGTCACTCAGGCTGGAGTGCAGTGGTGCAATCTCAGCTCATTGCAACCTCTGCCTCCGGGTTCCAGCGGTTCTCATGCCTCAGCCCCCCAAGTAGCTGGGATTACAGGTGCCCACCACCACGCCAAGCTAATCTTTTGTATTTTTAGTAGAGAGAGGGTTTCACCATGCTGGCCAGGCTGGTCTCGAACTCCTGACCTCAAGTGATCCACCCACCTTGGCCTTCCAAAGTGCTGGGATTACAGATGTGAGCCACCATGCCCGGCCTTGTGTTCTTATAAAAAGGAAATTTGGATGCAAAGAAAGACAAAGGGAAGATGGCGATGTGAGAACGGGACAGAGACTGGAGTAACACTGTCACAAGCTGAAGCTGGAGAAGGCAAGGAAGGACCCTCCCTAGAGGCTTTGAAGGGAGTGTAGCCCTGCCAACACCTTGACTTTGGACTTTTGGCCTCCAGGACCAGTGAGACAGTAAATTTCTATTGTTTGAAGCCATCCAGTGTGTGGCACTATGTCATCCTCCAGGAAGCTAATGTGGCAACTGAATGGAGTGGTTCCAGCCATACAGGTTGACTCAGGGATGTGGCTCTCACATTGTTGCTGGGCACTGGAATAACACTGGGTACCTGTGCTATTTAAACCAGCAGTGACAGCTGGGGTCTCGGTAGGGCCCATTGTGTTGAAATGGACAGTGCTTAAGTGCTTAGTGAAGCCGTGGAGATTCGCTGCCTCGGTCTCAGGAAGTGCAGGAGGCTACACGGGTCTGTTGCTCTATCCCACTCCTCTGTGAAATGCTCCCCTTCCTAAGAGCGCATCCTAAGTCTGATGATGTCAGACTCGAAATCTTAAACCTCTAGAATAACACTTCTGTTTGTTTTACTTTTTTTTTTTTTGCTTTTCCTGTGACATTTTACAAATACTAAAGTATCCCAATCAAGGTAAATTCAAACAAAACTTTCAATGAATGAT
Source organism: Macaca mulatta (assembly GCF_049350105.2). Taxonomy (NCBI): domain Eukaryota; kingdom Metazoa; phylum Chordata; class Mammalia; order Primates; family Cercopithecidae; genus Macaca; species Macaca mulatta. The sequence goes on from NC_133408.1 coordinate 191,103,697, forward strand.
TTTTAAGAAGCCGAGGGGGAAAAAACCTCCTCCAGGTCATGTCCCAGATGTTATCATTTTTCATTTTGTTTCTTTCTCTCTTTTTTTTTTGAGATAGAGTCTGCTCCATTACACAGGGGCTAGAGTGTGGTGTCGCCATCTCAGCTCACTGCAGTGTCTGCCTCCCAGGTTCAAGCAATTCTGGTGCCTCAGCCTCCCGAGTAGTTGAGATACAGGTGCACGCCACCACACCCAGCTAATTTTTGCAGTTTCAGTAGAGACAGGGTTTTGCCATGCTGGCCAGGCTGGTCTCGAACTCCTGGCTTCAAGTGATCTGCCTATCTCGGCCTCCCAAAGTGCTGGGACTACAGGTGTGAGCCATCACACCCAGCTATTTTTTATTTCCATTTGCTATTGTGCCCTCACCATTTCTCCCTCAGCCTGTGATTTATGATACAATATCCTGAAGACGTCGGGAGCACACAGCCTTGGCCTCAGCTGCAGACAGACTGCGCGGCTGGGGGCGATAACTGCTCTGCCCTCCGTCTGCCACCCGGCAGCCCCACCCACAGAAGGGCCCAGACTTACGGCTTTGGAGGGAGCATAGTGTGTCGGTGATGCCAGTGGAGGCCTGGTCGGGCTCTGGAAGGAAGACGGGCAGAACCTCTGCCCTGTGTCCGGAGGGGAAGACGAGGCATAGATGCGATTCTCTAACCGTTCAGGCTCGTGCTTATAGGATTCCAGGGGAAATGTGTGCTGCTTGGTCACTTGGGTGGGTGTTGACGGAGAGGAGGAGAGGCCGGAGGCTGCAGAAGAAACACCAAGGGTGGTCAGAGGTCCGGCCTCCAGGAAGGGACGCCAAGGGCGGTCAGAGGTCCAGCCTCCAGGAAGGGACATCGGGGGCGGTCAGAGGTCCGGCCTCCAGGAAGGGACATTGGGGACAGTTAGAGGTCCGGCCTCCAGGAAGGGACATCGGGGGCGGTCAGAGGTCCGGCCTCCAGGAAGGGACATTGGGGACAGTTAGAGGTCCGGCCTCCAGGAAGGGACATCGGGGGTGGTCAGAGGTCCGGCCTCCAGGAAGGGACATCGGGGGTGGTCAGAGGTCCGGCCTCCAGGAAGGGACATCGGGGGTGGTCAGAGGTCCGGCCTCCAGTAAGGGATGTCGGAGGCGGTCAGAGGTCTGGCCTCCAGGAAGGGACATCAGGGGCGGTCAGTGGTCCAGCCTCCAGGAAGGGACGTCAGAGCCAGTTAGAGGTCCGGCCTCCAGAAAGGGACATTGGGGGCAGTTAGCGATCTAGCCTCCAGGAAGGGAGGCCAGGGGCAATCAGAGATCTGGCCTCCAGGAAGGGACATTGGGGGCAGTCAGAGGTCTGGCCTCCAGGAAGGGACATCAGAGGTGGTCAGAGGTCCGGCCATGGCAGAGGTAGGCTCTCACCATTCCTGGTGCCCAAAACCTCAAATGGCAAGAAGCCAAATTATTCTGAATGTTGAGGAAAAGCTTTAAAAACCGATTTCTAGTCTCTTAGAATTGGTGTGTCTAGAAACGCCTCACTATCCACCCTCGGTTGTGGGCAGCATCCCCTCGTTGGGAAGGGGGTGCTCACACAGTCCCGAGTTTTCTGGTGAATTTTTACACACACCCTCCAGATGCTATTGTCCTCCATTCAGCCAAATATCGTTTGATCTCCTCTCCTTCCTTCCCCAGCATGGTGCCAAGAGCAAACACAGTGGTGCCATATTTATTGAGGTAAAACATGGGAAAGTTCAGAAAGTGTGTGGCAGAGATGCCAGCCAATGCTGCAGAAGCCACGGGACCATGTACCTGAGAAGGGGGAGGGAGAAGGGAAGGGGGAGGAGGAAGGGAATGGGGAGGGGAAGGGAATGGGGAGGGGGAAGGGAATGGGGAGGGGGAAGGGAATGGGGAGGGGGAAGGGAATGGGGAAGGGGAAGGGAATGGGGAGGGGGAAGGGAATGGGGAGGGGGAGGAAGCAGGGGAGGGGGAGGAAGCAGGGGAGGGGGGAAGGGGAGGAGAAGGGAGGGGGAAAGAGGAGGAGAAGGGGGGGAAGAGGAGGAGAAGGGAGGGGAGGGGGAAAGGGAAGGGGAGGAGGGGGGAGAGGTAGGAGGAGGAGAGGGAGAGAGGTGGGAGGAGGGGAGGGGGAGAGGTGGGAGCAGGGGAGGGGAGGGGAGGGGAGGGGAGGGGTGAAGCAGAGGAGGAGAACAGGGAGGGGTGGGAGCAGGGGAGGGGAGGGGGAGGGGTGGGAGCAGGGGAGGGAAGGGGGAGGGGTGGGAGCAGGGGAGGGAAGGGGGAGGGGTGGGAGCAGGGGAGGGGGGGAGGGGTGGGAGCAGGGGAGGAGGAGGGGAGGGGGGAGGGGTGGGAGCAGGGGAAGGGGAGGAGGAAGGGGAAGGGAGGGGGAGGGGGAGGGGATGGAAGTGCTATTCCTACCAAAACGTGCAACATGAACATCACCACTGTAAGTTCCCAGCAGCAAGACCTCACTGCGAAGATAAATACCCAAGAAGACTTCAGAGAAAGGGTGGGACTAGGATGGGGTCTAAAAAGTGAAACAGATTTAGATGGTCAGGAAAAGGGAGGGAGCAAATACTGGGAGGGGCAATGGTGCTAGTGGAGGCCTGAAGGAAGACTGGAGACATGAATCTTCTGGGAGTTAAACGTTGTCCACTTCAACTTATTTCTAGCTGATAGAAACAAGTCTATTTCTTCTATGGACTTATTTATGTCATTGCTAAGTGGTGAGTGTATGCCTTATTCATTACCACGGTGCTTTTGAAAGCAGAGCTGGGGATGCAGAGGCCCATCAAGAGGAGGTTAAATAAATCATGGCACATTGCACAGGCAGAATGTGACCTGTGAATGTGACCCTATTTGGAAACAGGGTCTTTTCAGATCAACCAAGTCTAGACGAGATTTTGCTGGACTAGGGTGGGCCCTAATGCAACATGACTGTGTCCTTATAAGAAGAGAAGAGACACAGAAACTGATACACAGAGGGAAGGCCTTGTGCTGGCAGAGGCAGAGATCGGAGCAACGCCGCGGCAGCCAAGGCGCGCTAGGGATTGCTGGCAACCCCAGAAGCCAGGGCGAGGGAAAGAGGATCCTCCCCTACAAGTTTCGGAGGGAGTGTGGTGCTGCCAACACCTTGATTTTGAACTTCTGGCCTTCAGGACGGGGCTAAATTTTAGTTGTTTTAAGCCACTCAGTAGGTGGTACTTTGTTATAACAGCCTGAGGAGACTGGTACAATCATGGATTGTGTTCTCAGAGAAGCAGAATCTGGCTTTGGGTCTGATATCGCAAATCTTTTTTTTTTTTTTTTTTTTTTTTTTTTTGAGACAGAGTTTTCACTCTTGTCTCCTAGGCTGGAGTGCAGTGGTGTGATCTCAGCTCACTGCAACCTCTGCCTCCCGGGTTCAAGTGATTCTCCTGCCTCAGCATCCCGCATAGCTGGGATCACAGGCACCTGCCACCAGGCCTGGTTAATTTTTTAAAAATATTTTTAGTAGACCTGGGGTTTGACCATGTTGGCCAGGCTGCTCTTGAACTCCTGACCTCAAGTGAGCCGCCGCACTCATCATCTGATATCTTACATCTTACAGGTAGAAAAAATTTTAAAATAAATTTTGAATTATGCAAGTCAAACCAAAGATGCCAGTGGACATGGCCTGTTAGATGACATTTAGCCTGGAACTGTAACAGGTGGAGGTGTAAACAGACGGTAGCCTACACGTGTGCCAGTCACTGAGTTTTGGCAATCACATGTAGCCAACTGCTCCAACTGTGTTCAAATAAGACAGACGCTGAGCTGTAACCAATCCAGCTGTTTCTGTGCCTTACTCCCGTTTTCTGTGGTCACTTTCCTTTTTCTGTCCATAAATCTTCTTCCACCACATGGCTGAGCTGGGGTCTCTGAGTCTCCTCTGGCTCAGAAGGCTGCTCGATTTGCGAATCGTTCATTGCTCAATTAAACTCCTTTAAATGTAATTCGGCAGAAGTTTTCCTTTTATAAGGCCCAAGAGCCACCAGTCACTGCTTCTATCTGGACGAGGCTGGGTCACCTATAGAGCTGCAGGCCTGGTTCGCCCTCCCCAGGCACCTCTGCTGGGTTCCTCCTCCTCACAGCTTCCAGACCCACTTGTGCCCCTCCTGCGCCATCCTCATGGGGAAGGACCTGTCCTCCTGTCCCTCATGTCACCGAACTCACAGAGCCTTTCCACTGTCCTGTAGGTTACCACTTAATGACAAACTGTTTAACGTTCAAACCAAACATAAAAGTATGTAAGTTCCCTCTCCCCACCAAGATCTACCGTCTGTCTTGGGGACGGGGGTCCTGCCACGCTCTCTGGGCCCCATGGCACCCAGTGCTGTCCTGAGCCAAGGGGTCTGGCAAATGCCTGCTGCCACCAGGCAAGGAACAGGAAGAACAGTGAGAGGCCGGCTCCGGTCAGGGTGAGCTGCTCTCCCTCTGTGGAGAGCGGGCCGCATGTTTTGTTTTGTGTGTCAGGGGGAGGTTTAGGAAGTTACCTATTAGAGAAGGAGCCCCCTTTTCCAGGGAGTCCCGTCAGGAGACTGAGCAGTGTGAGTGGAAAGCCCTCTGGAAGCCCCGGGCTGGCACTCGAGAGGAAGCAGGAGATGGTTAGGACCCGAAACTTAAAATGTAAAAGGCCCTCACAAGAAAGCCCCAAACTCTTTTGAAAAACAGAGGCCAGGTGCAGTGGCTCATGCCTATAATCTCAGCATTTGGGAGGCTGAGCCAGGTGGATCACCTGAGGTTAGGAGTTCAAGACCAGCCTGACCAACATGGCAAAACCCCAATCTCTACTAAAACTACAAATATTAGGCAGGCATTGTGGCGCGTGACTGTAGTCTCAGCCACTCCAGAGGCTGAGGCAGGAGAATCGCTTGAACCCAGGAGGCGGAGGTTGCAGTGAGCCGAGATTGCACCACTGCATTCCATTCCAGCCTGGGTGACAGAGTGAGACTGTCTCAAAAAAAAAAAAAAAAAAAAAAAGGAAAAAGGAAAAGAAAAAAGAATCTTTTTCCCAGAAGGTCTTGAGAAGAAAGCCCTGCTTTGAGGTGGGGCGGGAAGGAAGGAGAGGGAAGAGGAAGAGTGGGAAGGTCCTGATGTGGTTTAGCAGCTCTTCAGAGATGGGGGTGTGTCAGCAGGCAGGACCACGAAGGGGCTGCCGGACCATCCAGACCCTTCTCAGGGCCAGGCTCCAGCTGCTTGGCACTGAGAAATGGAGACAGTAGCCGGGGCTTGGGGAGGCCTGCCTGGGGCCTCTCAGGGGAATCTGCAGGGGCAGAGCAAGGAAGCCTTGTGTGCTATTTTGGGTGTAGTGTGGGGCACTGCCTGGGGCCTTAGACTCCACAGCCACATCCTTCAGTGGTTCCTGCAGTGACAGAGTCCCCAGCAGGGGCCTGTCCGGGTCCCACAATGCACCTAGGACAGGCTATTTCCTCTCCTGAGAGTCAAGAGGGAATGTTCTCATCCTCCTCTCCCAGCCCCTTCCCCCACTGGACACAGGGCCCCTTCGGTGACGCTTCCCAAGGGCTGTGCCCCCATTTCCCATAGGCATGTGTGGGGACCTGATGGGGCAGAGCTGAACAGGATGTAGTGGGGGGCATTTTAGGTTCAAAACCCTGTGCCACCCCCCACATCCTCATGACCTGCAACAGCCCTGTAGGCAAACCCCTCTGGGGGGCTGGGGTCTTGGTGTGTAAAGGAAGGGGCCAGCCACAGAGAGCTCTAACGCCTCCTCCATGGACAATGCTGAAAAGGACCTATGTCCGTCCCTGAGCAGGGCGTGATCACAACTAGCCCTGGCCAGGTGCCGTGGCTCATGTCTGCAGTCCCAGCACTTTGGGGGACTGAGGGAGAAGGATCGCTTGAGCCCAGGAGTTTGAGACCATCTAGGGCAACATGGCAAGACTGTCCCTATTAAAAACAAAATTGGCCAGATGTGGTGACATATGCCTGTAGTCTCAGTTACACGACAGGATCACTTGAGCCCAGGAGTTCAAGGCTGCAGTGAGCTAGGATAGCACCACTGCACCCCAGCCTGGGTGACACAGCAAGACCCTGTCTCACAAAACACAACACAACACAACACAACAAAATGAGCCCAAACAGCACCCATGCAGGCACTGGGCAAAGGCCCAGAGGAAACAGGTACTCTGTGGTACCTATCTTGGCAACACCTATCAAAACCACAAGTGCCCATGTTCCTGGACCCAGTAATTCCATTTCTGGGGCTTTCTTCCATAGACTTATTTGTGTAATTGCTAAGTGTCGAGTGTACAGCTTATTCATTACCATGGTGCTTTTAAAAGCAGAGCCTGGAGACGCAGAGGCTCCTCAAGAAGAGGTTAGATAAATCATGGCCCACTGTAGGCACGGGCAGCCGCCATCCCTGTCGGAACATGACAGGGATCCTCGTTCCTTTCATCTCCAGGATGCAGCGGTAAGTGAAGAAAGCCAACTGCAGAGCCATCTGTATCAAATGATACCATTTGTAGTTTCAAAAAAAGGAAAGAGAATATCTATATTCTGCCTGTCTGATTTTGCCTAGACTATCTCTGGCAGGATCTGGAAGCGCTGGCTGTCTCCAGGGAAGGGAACAACTGGCAGGGAGGGCTTTCATCATATCCCCTTTTTGATTTTTCAAACTTTCTATCATGGGAATGGATTATCCATTCAGAAAATGACTTCTTTTCAGCCACTGTTTTGCTTTTGAGCCAAGAGGCTGGCGAAGGCCGTATTTAAGCACTGACCTGCCTCCTGCCCTGACTGCCCCAACGCGGCCCCCAGCTCTGTGCAGGGGTGTCTCCCACGAGGACCAGGACCAGGACCTCTGTCCTGTCTCCCGCTAGAACCAGGTCCATGGCTGTGCCTTCCTGAGCTCCCCCCTCCCTTCCTCTCTCTCTTTGAGAAGCATTTCCACTTCCAACATTCTTCAGGGATGAAGCTTAGTCACTGTTGTGCAAGGGATATTCACAGACCATGAAAACTCCTTGCTAGTTCTTTGGGTACAGAATGTTCATCTTTCGAGTAAATAGTTTAAAGAGAATGGAACTGTGACCAAGCCCCCCGCCCCCATGTGAGTACTGGAATGATCCTAACCCAGTCCCAACGGAGGTGAGAGAGGTGGCGTGATGCAGGAGTGAACCTGTAGGGGCGAGGAGATGGGAAGGCGGACTGTTCATCTGGGGGTGGGAACACCTCATTTCTGGTGGGGCTGAATGATCCTCTATTATTACAATCTTTCCAAGTTCAGAAGCTGCTCCCATCTTTCCACCTGGCCTTACTGCTCCTTCCTGTTCCTTCCAGAGCTGGTGACTCCTGTGGGGAAAACAGGTGACACTCTGGACCACAGAGGGGGAAGGGAAGCTTTTAGGGGAACAGATAGGTGAAATGCTAAGACTCACAGTGTGTGCATTAGGGATGTGTGTGTAGTTTGGGGGCACAGGGAGTGAATCTTCCTGGAACCAAACATATGCTCTGTTGACTGATACCTGAAATGTTTTTAAGAGGGGGTAGAATCTTGCAGCATCGATGCTTTTTTATTTTTTTATTTTTTTGCACAATGCCACCCTGTTTACAGAGGGCTTACACACTCTGGCTCCATCTGCCCCTCACAGATGAAGAAACTGGTGGCTGGAGAAAGTTCAGTTACTTATCCACGGTCCTTTAGCGAATACACGGCAGGGGCCACACCTCAGCTCCACTGTCCTGACTGTAAAACCCAGACACTTTCTGCCACAATCAAACTGGGGTATCACCAAGAGAAAGAACATGAAGACTTAAAATTACATTTCAGCTGTAGGAGTTACTCTCCCAGAAGTGGCGCTTCACCGGCCAACAGGAAGGAGAGCTTGGATGACACTGGGTGACTGCACAGGGAAAGAAGAGGTGCCACCTCGGCCTCCTGAGTAGCCGGGACTCCAGACAAATACCATTACACCAGCTAAGTTTTTTATTTCTTATTTTTGTACAGATGGGGGTCTATGTTGCCCAGGTTGGTCTTGAACTCCTGGTATCAAGTCGCCTCCTGCCTCAGCCCCCCGAAGTGCTGGGAATATAGGTGTGAACTGCCATGCCTGGCCCCCCATTACTTTTAAATAGACCAATTTATTTCTCAATCATAGGGTCAACTGGGGAACTCAACCTTGGGTCTGATCAGGAAATGAACAGCTCCCGGACAGCTGCCGTGGGCCAAGCTTGCTGGGGGTGTTGAGGAAGGGGGTGTGAAGATGGATTAGAGCAAGTCCCTGTGGTCTGGGGCGGGGGAAATGGGGATGAAAACAAAAAAGCAACCCCACCACCACCATGCAATAAAGCTGAGAACCAAGAAAGCAGGGGGAGCTCAGGGAAGAGAAGAGAGCCTGAGGGTGGGGGTGGGAAGGTGGCTCAGAAACCCCAGGAAAGAGCTGGGCCCCGATGGTGGAGGAGGACACAGATCTGCCCCAGCCCAGGGGCCTCTCTTAAGGCCCCAGGCAGGACTGGGCCATGGCAACTGTCACCCAAGAAGGCTCTGGCCAAAGGACAGACAGCTGCCCCCTTTCTGTTCCTTCTGAGAAGACATCTCCCCCTTTCTCCTGCTCCTTCAGGGCTTTGTTTAGGACACCGCCAGCCTCTGCGGCGAACAATGCCTTTGATTCTCCCAGGGCGGTAGCCAGGCCCAGTGAACAGGCCCAGTGAGGGGAAAGAAACTGCTCCTGGCAGCCACACAGAACACCACGAAAGGGGCTCCAGACACTGGGGAGCCGTGGGCTGGTGACTTCACAGGGCCTGGCCCTGCTGGCAGGCGCTGGAGAGGAGGAGGAGAACAGAGGTGCCCCCGAAGGGAACTGAGCCCTGCTGGCCGTGGAACAGCTGTGCGGCGTGGAAACCGAGGCCTGGCCCTCAGAAGCCCCAAGCTCTAGACCTGGTTTTACCGCCAAGTAGCCATGGGCTCTGGGACAAATCCACCCCTTGCCTTGGTAAAAATAAACCAGGTAGACCAGATGCCTATCTGGTGCAATCCGGCCCCTGCACTGCATACATGCAATGAGCTGGAGCCTCATTCTTGCCTTTTACACGCATAAGGTCTGGAATGACAAGAAGGAAATAATCTGCTGACTGTTGTTTCAAGAGGCAAAGTGAGAAGAGCAGCCTTTCCATTGACACTGGAGGGAGGCTTTGCTTATACAGGGTTTGAAATCTCCCTCCACTCATCAGAGATGAGGAGCCGGGTGTCGTTCTCTACCTTGGAGGGAGGATGGCGAGCATCGTGAGGGGGAACGGTGGCCCAGGGAGGTGCCCAGCGGAAGTGTCACAGCCCGAGAGGGACAGGAGTCCCTGTGCTGGGTAGCTGTAGCACACAGAGCGATGCGACCAGCAGGCAGGCGGAGACCCTGGGTGGCGCAAGTTCAGGCCAGGCAGGTGACCCAGAACCCAGCCTCTGATGTCTGCTTAGGACTCTCTTTTCTCCAGGAGCAAATCCACTGCTTCAGTGTTTTGGCCCTTTCTCAGGTGCCCTCCGGCCTGGCTCCTGCACCTTCTCCCTGCATGGCCCCCATCTCCTGCAGGTTTTACCTTCTCCTACCCCTCCTTCCAGAGCCCCACCCTCCAGGGCCGCGGGAGCTGAGTGCTGGGCCCTCTCACTCCAGAATGGCTCTGGGCAGCGCAGGCACCTGCAGGAGCCTCGGGGAGCCGGGGAAGAGAGGGGCAGTATTCTCAGGGCCCCAGCTGCCCCCTCCTGCCTGCCTTGACTCCAGCGACTCCTCTTCCCCTGGTCCCTCCAGGCCTGGGCGGTAATGACTCCTGAAACCCCGCCCACACCCCTGGGAAAAGCCCCTTCAGAACCTCAGCTGCATACCCTTGTTTCCTGCCCCCAGTGATACAGTTTCCAGCCTCCACTCCCAAACCAGGACAAGGACTGACCAGCACTGTGGAAGGAGCTGAGCTCTGGGGCCAGAAACCTGGGCTGGACCCTAAGTCACCACTTGCCAGCGATGCGGCCTCAGGGTCGGCAGCTCAGAGGTTTGGTTCATTCTTTGAACACATGAGCTGCCCGTGGGATTTGTGTGATGAGTAAGAGGTAACAAGCAAAGCACCCTGGGACAATGAACGATAGGGCCCGTATTCAGTATGGGCAGCTGCCATTGATAGCAGGTGATGTCTCTGGGAGAAGACCCTGCTTGTCGGATGCTCAGAGCTGGCTCTAGCTTCTGCCTTGCCTGGGGGACAGGAGTGTAACACACCTAAAGTTCAAGCTGCAGCTCACCCCTGGCCAACTCCACCCTGCGGCCCCTCCACACAGGCGCAGTGTGGAGGTGAGAAATCCCAGTCGAGCCCTCTCTGACAAGTTGGGGTCTCCTTCAGGCAGTTCTGGCCATAGCCATCCCAGCGCCCCCAGCCACAGCTGGCCATGATGCACTCTGAAAGCTGTTTCTGAGGGCGTGGAGGCCAGTCCCTGGTTTCTCATCACCTGGAGATGCAAGAAATTTGAAAAAGCTGGACACCACCAAGACAAGCTCCAGGTGCCACACGTCAGTTCGCTGAACAGCGCCTGGCCTGGGGTGGCATTAGGTATCACATCACAGTACCACTTAGGCCCAGGAGTCCACTTCCTCTGTAACCCACTGCAGGCTGCTGTTCCGTTTGCACAGAGGCAGGAATACCCTACACAGAGCAGGCCTGCCTGGGCCTTCAGCCATTTCTGCTCTTTCCCCCAAGCCCAAGGTGGCTGTGGTGAGGTCATCTTCAAGACCATTCTACCATTCTCCACCCTCTGTGTTGGTGGATGCATTCCAGAGTGATCCATTCAACCTGAACTATCCTACTTCCTACGGCCCCAACTGCCCAGCACTTCTCTGAAAGTAGCCTGTCCTCAGGGCCGCGCCACCAGCACCCCTACCCCATGCTCAGCTTCTCTTTGAGAACCGCTGCGGTAGACAAACACCTCAGCTTCAGTACCCCTTTACGCTCTTGAAAAATAGGTTAACATGTAATATGTTTATGGTTGTCATTTATAAACGAATTAATGTTTGAAATTTTCTCAGTTTTAATTTCTAACATAGGCTGGGTTTGGTGGCTTAGGCTTGTAATCCCAACATTTTGGGAGGCCGAGAAGGGAGGAGCTGGGACCCCAGGAGTTCAAGATCAGCCTGGGCAACAAAGTGAGACCCCCATTTCTGCAAAAAAATAAAACATTAGCTGGGCATGGTGGCATGTGCCCTTGGCCCCAGCTACTCAGGAGGCTGAGAAGGGAGGACTGCTTAAGCCTGAGAGGCTGAGGCTACAATGTGCCATGACTGCACCACTGGACTCCAATCTGGGTGACAGAAAGACCCTGTCTCTAAAAAAAAAAAAAATCCTAATACGGTGAATATTGATTCATATGACCCACAGAAACAAAAGCTGTTTGGGATCCTCATTTTTTTAAAAGTAACTTCTCACCAATCTATATTTTTTAAAACAAAACAGCCGGGTGCGGTGGCTCAAGCCTGTAATCCTAGCACTTTGGGAGGCTGAGACGGGCGGATCATGAGATCAGGAGATTGAGACCATCCTGGCTAACACGGTGAAACCCCGTCTCTACTAAAAAATACAAAAAACTAGCTGGACGTGGTGGCGGGCACCTGTAGTCCCAGCTACTCGGGAGGCTGAGGCAAGAGAATGGCGTGAACCCGGGAGGCGGAGCTTGCAGTGAGCTGAGATCCGGCCACTGCACTTCAGCCTGGGCGACAGAGCGAGACTCCGTCTCAAAACAAAAACAAAAACAAAAACAAAAACAAAAAAACAAAAAACCGAAACAAAAAAGGGGTGGCATTTTCACTTTTTGCAAATGTCTTGAACAGCTGGCTTAATCGAAGATGCTAGGTTTCTGTATCTGTTAGTGCCCTCATTCCCTGTGGGATGGTTTTGCTCTAAACCATTGTCTGGGCAGTCCACAGTTCCCACCGAGTCTAACCCGACATGCTGAGTAGAGCATCTGAGCCACAGGGACAGTTGGGATGCTTCTCAGGCCGCACTTCCCAAACCTGGCTGGGCCGAAAGTCACCCGGGAGCATTAAGAACACATGTGCCCATAGGCCTGAAGATCCTGAGCGATGGGGCCAGGAGGAGCCTGGGGATGTGCTGTCTGACATTCCCCAAGTGATGCGGGTGGTCAGACACGTTTTGGAACCATTCATTTAATCCAACTCCCTATTTCATAGATAGGAAACTTCTACAGTAATTTTTAGTTCCCATTGTTTATGGTCATGCGGTGCCAGTGCCTCCATCCTCTGTCTCACGGCTCCCTTCTATGGAAGAGCAAATTCCCTTCCTTCCAAGTCCCCAGTCCCCTGCTTGGTCTCTCCCTGCAGCCAAGGCCAGCTTCATGCAGAAACGCCCTGGAATGATGCACCCGGGTACCAGGTGTCTATGCAGCCGCCGGCCAGGCCAGCTCTCCTGAGCTCTGCTGCTCCTTTCCAGCCAGCTGCTTTGAGATCTTGCTCTGAATGTTCCTAAAAGACAAGTTTCACACCCGCCTGGTGTCCTCCCCACCCCACTCCAGCCCTGCCCTTCAGGATCCCCTTTCTCAGGGGGAGTTTCTGGACTCTGGCCCCTTTATAGCTTAATGGCCCTGGCCCTGGCCCTGGCCCTGGCTGAGCCCACTCTCAATTTGTATTTTAATCCGGAGTAAGGTTTCAGGCTGCAGATTTCGGTTCTAGGCTCTAAGAATCTGTTTTATGATCTTTTGTCATTGAAACTATTCAAAATATGTGGGAAAATATCTGAGTGATCTTGGAGTCAAAGCATCATGGTAATGTGGAAGGTGAAAAATTATTTCTATTTAAAAAAAAAACTTTTAGGAATTTTTTCAAGGTTCTTATTCTCCTAAAAGGAATCCAGAAAATATCCAGTTTTATGGGGCTTTGTATACCCAATAACATTCTGCACCTAGTTATTAAATAGTTGGCTCTAGCATGTGGGTATTTCCACGGGAACTAACAAAACAAAACAGAAATGGTGGTGGAGGGGAAGGAAACGAGAATCTCACAGGGGCTAATTTTAGATCAGTCCCAACTCTGACAATGTGGTCCCAGCTTCTGCTGTCTGCCCTGTTCCTTCTTCATGCTTGCCTGGAGCTCAGAGTTCTACATCATGGACCCAAAACGCAACCCTAGACACTTCGCTTGAGCAAAAGACAACAGCAGATGTGCGTCTTGATGTTGCACTAGAAAGCAGTCCTGGGGAGGCCCAGGGGAGACCCCTCTGCTGCTTTGTGAGAGAGAGAAACTCTGCAACAGAACTTTTCCTGTACACAGCGGTTTCGGAAAAACAATTCGCTAAGAATTTGTCAGTGAAAGGGAAATGTTAGCAGCCTCAGTCCCTCTAAGTATCAGTATGTGTGGAATCACAAAAGCAACAGGTATTGTTTGGTGCTGTGGAGATGAACCCTGCTGAATGTGACAGAACTGGGACGGGCCCCAGCACGAGAATCATAGGTGGCAAGAATGGGCATGACCTTGGGGGACAAAGGTCTCAGAACCTCATTTTCGGTGGAGGAAGTGCAGGCTCTGAGAGGTACAGTGTGAAGACGAGGATCTACCCCCCAGCCCAGAAGCAGGTCCGTGGCCATGACTCAGGTCTTCAGGCCGCAGCCCAGGGTGCTTGCTCCATTCCAGGAGGTTTCCGATGGTGACCTCATCCCTGCAGAATGTTGGGGAGAAGACCGTTTGTGTGGGCAACAGGAAGAAGCCCACGGTCGCACCAGGCGAGGTGGGTGCCTGAGGTCAGAGGTGTGTCCGCCCTCCTCCCCAGCGGGGCTCGCTTGGCCAGGTGCCAAGGGTGTACAGGGTGGAGTGGGTAGTGCAAGGCCAAGACTTGACACTTCGGATTTGGAAGGGGAGGGAGGAGGAGGAGGAAATGAGGCCATCCCTGGGGTCCTTGCTGAGTCAGCATGGTGACTCTCATCTCCTAGAAGGAAATAAGGAAGGACACCAATTCAATAAGAGACCTGGGGGACTTTCACACTCTCAGCTGATGCCAAGGTGCCCAGTGAGCAGGGGAAAGGCTTCCTGGCACTGGCTGCAGGATGGGGCCAGAATATTCCTGGGCAGGAGCCCCCCTGGTGGCCCGTCCTGCCTGAACATGTTCTTAGATCAGGACTAGAGTTCAAGATTTCAGAAAGGTCATTCTAACCTTGATCTCTTTGAGATGCCTGTTCATGCCAACTGTTCTGGTAAAGCCAGTATACACGGGTATCGCTATGATGTAAAACAGCAGATCTGATGTGAGGGTAAACTTGGAATTTACCCCGATGAGATGGGGTGTGGGGAGGGTCCGGTGGCTGCAAGGCCCTGGAAGCATGCCTCTTCCAGGGAGGCCCCCATCATCAGAACTTCCACCTGCAATGTCCCTGCCCTGTGCTGGCCAGGGAACTCCGCAGCGGGCTCCCGCACTGTGCCTGGGATTTGGACACTGCTTGCTTCGGACTGTTTCCAGTCCCTCTTGAAATTTCTGGTTGTTGACAAATTGTTTATTATTCTAGCTCTTGAGGAAACTTTCTAAAACTGAGGAAGAAGTAGTTCTTCAACTTTCTTGAATCCCAGGACACTTTGATCATCTGATAAATCTGATAAATGAAGCAAGGGTAATGATTTCTCTGTCTCTCAAACCACTTCGGGGCACTTCCAACTCCCCAAAAGTCAGGTTTTAGGAATCTGTATTCCGAGGGGTCTGAAAACGTTTTCGTGGTTCCCGTCTCCTCTAGGGTGGCCTGCCTCCCTGTTCCAGTGTCTGAGAGGAGCTATGCCTATTTTGCACCCTGAACCTCTGAACTCAGAAGTCTCTGAGGAACCCTGAATAGGAGAAAATGTGGCTGAAAATGAAGTGGAAAATCAGTGTGATAACCAAATCAAGATCACGCCTTGCTGGGACCCTGTCACACTAAAGCTTCTAGAGCATAATACTTTTTAAAATCTGTAATAGCACCTGGAGTTTTTTCCTGTGCTTTCTACAATTCAGCTCTTTTAGTCTGCTCTAAACCCTTGGTGGCGGCGGCTCACTGCTCATGAACAGATCCCCTCCTGGGGGGCTCCAGTGGCCCCCCACAATGGTCCCATTCCTGAGCTGTTTATCCTCACCCTGGGGGGCCCCCTCAGATCACCCAGGCTCACTGCTCTGGATGCGGCACAGGTGAGAAGGGCTGTGGGTGAGGCAGGGAGGACTTTGAGCCACCGTCCCCTCCTGGAAGTGTATCCTAGGCCATTTCCAGGTGTACAGCTCTCAGGGGAGACAAGAATGCATTGTTCCACCTGGCACGATGGGCTGTGGGCCACAGAAGCACATTCGCAAACCTCCACTTAGGAGAGCCATGTTCAGCAAAGCAGGAGAAGGCGGCAGAGGCTGGGATGGGGAGACCATCTGTGAGTGTGGTTCCTGCCTGGCTTTCCCCTTCCTGCCAGGTCTCCCAGGAGGCCAGGTGGCGGCTGCAGCCGGTGGCAGACACTCCCTTCCTGGGGTGCTGGCTGCAGCCGGCTGCCATGGGACTCCAACCAGGGCTCTCCTGGGGCTCTGTTGACTCAACACATCATCTGACGCCACCCCGGCAGGCCCTCTGGGTGTCAGGTGCCAGTGAGACGGGTTGGGGAGGCTGGGACGGTGTCCAGACTGCCGCCTCTGCCCCAGAGCTCGTTTCCATGGTGCCGTTCCCAGCTCTGAGCTCTCCTCATTCACATCACGAAGGCAGGGATCGTGAGCTCTAGGGGTTGTCTGCCTCCAGTGATTAATCGGTACGATTCTCCATGGAGGAGGAAGAGAAGAGGAAGGAAAGCTGCAGATGAAAGGGAATTAAGCGTCTCGTGGTGGAAACAAATGTATTGGTTGCATCCTTTCAAAGACAATCTGGAATCTCAAACCTAGGGTTTATCTCTGCCCCTCGAGAGCAACAACAATTCTGGGAGTTCAGGGCCGTGATAGAAAACGACAGCATCACACCTGAATTGCTGCCCGTGTTTTTAATAGAGAGGTAGCCACTCACCCCGAGGGAGGTGGGAAGGGGGCCCTCTTGCTGGTGAGCTGGGAATTCCTAAGACTTCCTGTGTCTGACGCACAGTCACCACCACTGGGGGAGCTCGCTGCGGAGGGAGAACTCAGCCCCCCGTTTGCATAATCTGAGGGTCTGGAAAACCCCCCGCCCGCTTCCAGATACCTCATCTACTTGACAAACTTGCAAGACGCCCTGCCTCCCCTTTCTACACATCGCTCTTCCCTGGAAGATTCCTGCTTTGTTATTCTTGGTCAATCTGCAGAAGGCAGGCTGGACACTCCACAAAGGACCCAAGAGAGGAGCAGCCATTAGGAAGGTGTGAGGCTGGGAGGGAAGAACAGGGCCAGGGTTCCCGGATTCAGTTGTACCACATCATACATGTTGCCTCCATGTATTTTTCTCTTTGGTGTCAGGTTTCTAGAATCAGTGCATGAAAAATGATATCTGAACACGGTGCTTAGGGGAGCCGGGTTTTTTCCACTTATCTTCTGATTCACTCCACAGCTTCCACATCTATTGTCACCTAAGCTCATTGTCTGTGAAGCCCTCACTGGTTCCTAGAGTGAATCATTCCTCCTTTTCATGCACTTAGCACATTCCAACGTTATCAAATGATGGTGTGCTCGGTTGTTTCTTGATGCATCTCGATCCTTCCACTAAGCGTGAATGGCCGTGAGTCTCACTTAGCGCTATCCCATAGGGCCTGGCGCACTGTCCCAGCTCAAGAAAGATTTGCGGAGCTTGCTTTGTGCATAGTGCTCAACAAGTAGACAAATCTAACTTTAAATCTTAAGTTCTTTAAAATATACCGTTAGGAAAATGAAACAAGAAACACGGCAGAGGGAAAACACAATTATCCCTCTGTGTCTGCAGGGAATTGATTCCAGAACCCTTCTCAGGCACCAAAGCCTAGGATGCTCAGGTCCCCGATAGAAAATGGTGTAATGAGTGCATAGGACCTATACACACCCTCCTGTATGCTTTAAATTATCTCCGGATTACTTATAATACCCAATATAACGGAAATGCCATGCAAATAATTATTATGCTGTGCTGGTTTTTCATCTGTATTTTTATTGTTGTATTATTATTTTTATTATTATTTCCCCTGAATATTTTTGATCTGCGGTTGGTTGAAGCTGAGGAGGTGAAACCTGCAGATAATGGAAGGCTGACCATATTGCAAAACACATCTATGATAAAGGACCTGTAGCAGAGTATATAAACAACTCTCAAAACTCAGCAACAAGAAAAAAAAAATTCTCAGTAAAAAGAAAAAAAGTAGAAGATTTAAACAGAGACTTCAGCAAAGAAGACATACAGATGACAAATAACGATATGACGTTCACCATCATTAATCTTTAGGGATATATAAATTAAAACTACAATGAAACATCACTATTAGACCAACTAACAGCTACAAAAACCTGACAATACTAAGGCTGACAAGGATTTGGAACAACAGGAACTCTCATATGTCACTGGTGGAAATACAAACTAGTATAGCCATTTTGGAAAACGGTTTGACAGTTTCTTCCGTAGTTAAACATACATTTACCATGCAACCTAGCCACGCCACTCTTAGAAGATATGAAACCTTGTTCACAGAAAATCCTGAACGCAAATATTTTCAGTGGCTTTATTCATAGTTGCCCCAAACTGGAGACAACTCAAACATCCTTCAATGGGTGAATTAATAAACTGGTACAGCACTTTGGGAGGTGGAAGCAGGAGGATCGCTTGAGGCCAGGAGTTCAAGACCAGCCTAGGCAACATAGTGGGACCCCATCTCTACAAAAAATAAAAAAGTTGACTGGGTGCAGTGGCACATTCCTGTTGTCCCAGCTGCTTGGGAGGCTGCGGTGGGAGGATTACTTAAGTCTGGGAGTTCGAGGCTGCAGTGAGCCACGACTGTGCCACTGCACTACAGCCTGGGTGACAAACTGAGATCGTCTCAAAAAACAAAAAAAAAAAGAAAAACAAAAAAACTGGTGCATCTATACAATATACTACTACTCAGTAATAAAAAGGAAAGAACTCTTAATATATGCAACACAATGAATTAATCTCAAACGCATTTTTCTAAGTGAAAGAAGCCAGGTCCAAATATATACATACTACATATTTCCATTTATACAACATTCTGGAAAAGCAAAATTATAGCGGACAGAAAAAAAAGTCCGTGTTTGCTGAGGATGAGGGGAGAAATGGACTATAAAAGGGGATGTGGAAATTTCTTTGGGTGTTGGAATTGTTTTGTCTTGACGGTGGTGCTGATTACACAACCGCAGACGTTTCTCAAAACTCTCAGAACTGCACTTTTTTTTTAAAGGGTGAGTTTTACTCTATGTAACTTATAGCTAAATAGTCCTGACTTTTAAAACAGGGCTCTAACATGAGTTCGGGCAGTCGTCTCTGCAAAGATGGGCCTTGAAGGAGGGACAGGCAGGACTCGGATGGAGACGCCTCAGCGTGATGGTGGAAACCTTGCCTCCGCCCTGGGTCCCAAGACCTGCTCACATAAAAATAGCAGCTGAAATCCCTCTCCCTCTGGCCCAAAGGTCATCTCCTGAAGGTGACAGAATGGAGCCACTACCAGGGGGCGGGGGAGGGCAAGGGGGAAGGAGTGAGGTCTCAGAGGCTCAGGCAGCCCGGGGCCTGTCACCCTGACACCTCCTCCCCTCCTGGAGACAGCTGTGCTCAGACAGCCTGTGCCCCGCCTTCCCCTGCTGTTGGGAAAAGGGGAGGGGGCAGGAGAGAGCTGAAAGGTTAGGCTGGGAGCAGAAATGGAGATCCCATTCCTCCTCTGTGAGGCCCTGGCTGGAGGCTCATCCACCCTCACCTTCCACCGGACTCAGTCACCCAGTGCTCCCGAGGACAGGGGTCTCTGGTGTATCTCTGCATATCCTTGAAAGCTGTGGACAAGTCAATGAGTCTTCTCTACAGGGGCTCTTGGCACAGGTCCGAGCAGGCAGAAAGCCTGATGATGTCCTGCTGCCCAGGGCAGGCCTAAGACCCGTAGCACAGGAGGCCCAAGGCAGCCATAAGGAGACCCAAGGCCCTCTGAGGGGCACACGAGGGGTTCCAGGGAAAAGTGAGAGGGCGAAGCCCTCACCAGGAGGCTGCTCATCCCAGAGAGGCATTTGCAGGCCTGACCATGCCCCACCCGTCCCTCCTCCAGTCCCATCACCTCCCCGGGCCATCAGCGGCCACGCCAGGCCCACAAGAGGGTTCTATGCAGTGGCCGCAACTTGAGAGCTTGCTTTATTTTTAGCTTTAAAAGTTGTGTTTTAAAGAAATCTATATACTGAGTATAAAAATACTTACGAATAACCAAGAAATATGTTAGTAAAACTTTCTGAAGGCTGCGGTCTGAACGTGTGGGTCCCTGCCGAGTCCTTATGTGGAATTCTACCTGCAAGGTGATGGTGTTGGGGGCTGGGCCTTGGGAGGTGAGGAGGGTAGAGCCCCATGCCCTTACAAGAGGGACCCCAGAGAGACCCCTCCTCCTTCCACCATGTGAGGACGCAGCCAGGAGGAGCTGAAGCGAGTCCTCAGCAGACACAGAATCCACTGGCACCTTGGTCTTGGACTCCAGCCTCCAGAACTGTAAGAAAGAACTTTATATTCTTTTTTTGTTTTGAGACAGTCTCGCTCTGTTGCCCAGGCTGCGATCTTGGCTCACTGCAACCTGTGACCCCCAGGTTCAAGCAATTCTCCTGCCTCAACTTCCTGAGTAGCTGGGATTATAGTTGCTTGCCACCACACCCAGCTAATTTTTTCTATTTTTTGTAGAGACAGGGTTTTGCCACATTGGTCAGTCTGGTCTTGAACTCCTGACCTCAAGTGATCTGCCTGCCTCGGCCTCCCAAAGTGTTGGGATTACAGGCATGAGCCACAGTTCCCGGCCACAATTTCTGTTTTTTTTTTTTTTTTTTTTTTTGAGACGGAGTCTCGCTCTGTCGCCCAGGCTGGAGTGCAGTGGCGCTATCTCAGCTCACTGCAAGCTCCGCCTCCCAGGTTTACGCCATTCTCCTGCCTCAGCCTCCCAAGTAGCTGGGACTACAGGCGCCCGCCACCTCGCCCAGCTAATTTTTTGTATTTTTAGTAGAGACAGGGTGAATAGAGACAGGGTTTCACCCTGTTAGCCAGGATGGTCTCGATCTCCTGACCTCGTGATCCGCCCGTCTCGGCCTCCCAAAGTGCTGGGATTACAGGCTTGAGCCACCGTGCCCGGCCCAATTTCTGTTCTTTATAAGCCACCCAGCCTGTGGTATAGTTATGGCAGTCTGAACAGACGAAGACGCCGAGTTAGTCAATTTGTTGATCTAAACAGTCCACTCTTTTTAAACATTTTTGATTTTGTTAAAATGCACACAACCTAAAATTGACCATCCTCACCATATTTAAGTGCACAGTTCAGTGGCATTAACCACACTGCTGTGCAGCCGCCACCACCACCGTCTCCAGAACTGTTTCATATTTCAAAACTGAAACTCCGTCCTCATAAAAAATAACTCATTTCTCCCTACCTGCAACCCCTGGCAACCATCTTCTACTTCCTGTATCTGGGAATCTGGCCACTCTAGGGACTTCATATGAGTAAAACCCGGCACCATCTGTCCCTTCATGACTGTATTCTCTCACTCAGCACAATGCCCTCAAGGTTCATCCACAAGGTAGCACCTGTCAGAATCTCCTTCCTTTTGAAGGCTGAATACTATTGCACCACATATACACACAGCACGGAGGGCTTTCTCTTACAATTCCCTCCCGGCTTTGCCATCGCTTTGCTATTGCTCTGTTTCTCCCAGGAGATCGCTGCCCCTCCTAGGTCTGCAGCTTCCCTTTCCTGTGGTGACAGCAACTATGGTTGCCGTCTGCATGGCCCGGTGTCCCCATGTGCCCCCAACGCCGAGGGCCAGAGCAAGGAGTAAGGACATCCGATGCAAACACTGTGCCCATACGTTTCCTGGGGATGCCCCAGTCCCTCTGGGTCAGAATCCGTCAGTCTGTGCCCATGCCGGTCCCTTCCTTCTGGGCCACGGTCACAGGACTTGGGTCAGCAGGCCCGGGCAGGGAGGGAGCCCGGGACTACGCCAGACATTCCTGCCCTCCTGCAGCCAAGTTTCCGATGCGCTGTTGGAGGAGTCCTGCCAAGGGTAATGTGACATTTACATGATGCCTGGCGGGGCTGCCCAGTGACATAACAGGGGGGTTGGGGGTGTGTCTCTGGGCACAGAGCCTGCAGCCCGGCAGAGTCTGATGACACTGTGTTGTGTAAATTAAAGCAACAGTCACCTGTTTCTCTAAGTCATGGCTCAAACCTGTTTCCTCCAACATGACCATAAAATCACACCGCCTGTCGCCTTGATCTTTGGGACTCTTCTGTCTTCCTTCTGAAGAAAGCTATTTGGTAAACACCCATCCACTTCCTGCAGGGGGATAAGGCCAAATGCCCTCATGTGCATTCTTTCGAGAGAGTCCAGAGAGGATAAGCCCAGCCGGAAGCAGGCATTTGTGATGGCCTTTCTGTGCACTTGCACATGCAAACATTCTCGTGTGGGTGCCCTGAGTGCCGGCATTGTGCTGGGGGCTGGGAGCACACAGGTAGCACACACCATCCCTGCCCTCTTTCGACTGATTTTGCAAGGACTTCAGGAACACATTTTAGCACTATCACTAACCAGAGTTGCTCACTTATGAGCAGAGCCTCAGTTCAGCCACCAGTGCAATGGACATATCAAATAGGAACTCTTGAATGGGCCACCTCCCCTGGGCAGCAGGGTGGCGTTGCTTCCAAGGTGTGCTTAAAGCGGGCTCTCTTCTTTGTGGTCTGAGCAGAAGCTGTAAGGCTAGGCACTGGCCTTGTTCTTAGCTGTCCCTGGCCTACAGACCTTTGAACTAATCCTGGTGGTCTGAATTCTCTGTAGATGGCGGAAACCGTAGGCGCTGCATCCTCCAAACCTTAGCACAGCAAGAACACTCTGGTGTTCATCCGGGTGGAGGAAGCAGACCCCACCCTGTGTTTACACGACACCAGCTCTTCAGGGGTCCAAGGGGGCGGGCCTGATGCCGGCATAAGGTTTGATGTTGCCAGCTAGAATCGCCAACACATCCCCGAAAGCCCAGTGGCTTAGCCTCCTATTGGTGCCTTCTCTGCAGCCCCTGCCAGGAGCTCAGCCGGCCTTTATTCTATTTCACCACCCCCCCCAAATACCTCCTCCTCCTCCCTATTCTTTAAAATTCAGCGCATGATGCTGGCAAGCTTCAGCGGCAGCTCACAGCACTTTCAGAGGGAAACGTGGCGTGCCCAGGGCCTTCTCACGGCCATCGTGCAGCGGGCTGGGCTGCTCCCAGCTCCAACGGCAACTGGTAGCATCGGGAGAGTATGGGGTTCCCCAGCGGGGCTCCGGGGCAGCGCGACGCCACAGGACCCTGCTGTGGATGTGGAAAAGCATCTGCTCTGGTGGCCTGGGGCAGGTGAGGAAGTGAGGGCTTCTCAGGAACAGAGCCAGGTCGTCTCTGTGGGCCCAGGCCTGCCGGCGCCTCAGCCCTGATGCCATCATCTCTCCTTTGACTGAGAACAAGGACCTCTTTCCTTGCCTAAATATCCTACGGCTAAGAGGAAATCACCCCCAGTTACAAGAGGTTTCAGGAATCCCCCCTCAACCTTCCATCCACCATCATCAAACTTTCAAAAGCAGAGCGTCTGGGATTTTAAACCCCTGTCTGAAAAGCAGGTTTCAGATCCACAGGAGGGCAGGGTCAGGGCAAACCTCTCCTCTCTTCTCAAGTCAGATAAAAATGATCACACCCGGGAGGAGAGGCCTGAAAAGGGGCAGCTGAAGGGAAAAAGAGCTGGAGAGAGGGGAGCAGCCCGGAGTGTCTCCTCTGGCTGGGAGGGGCCCTGTGGAGCTGGGAGCAGCAGCTCTTGTGAGCAGACGGAAGGCCGCTCCTCAGGATGGGGCGCTGCCACCTGCAGGCTCAGGCCCTGTTCACCTGCCACAGATTGCCTGAGAGCCAGGCAGAAAAAGTGGACCCTGCCCCCAGATGCAGGCCCAGGGAGAGGCAGGCAGGTGGCCAGTCTGAGTCAGCGGGATGGAGATGCCTGGCATGGGGAGGGGTGTGTAGCCTGGGAGGGGCCTTGGGCGGGAGCATCCCTGGGGAGAGAGCCAGAGCCAGTTCCCTAAGGACACGTGATAACTGGCAGAGGAAGAGCAGTTGCTGGGGAATTGGTGGCACGTAGGGAGCTGCACACCCTGGGGTGGTCAGGGCAGAATGGGCACCAGCTGCGGCCCACCAGGCCTGCTCTCTGGGTCCCGACAGGCAGGGAGAAGTGGTGGACCTGTGTCCGAGCATCAGGGGGCGCTGCAAGTGGGCACGCTGGGTGCCCAGCAAGGCACCATCACTCTCCGGGGGTGTAAAGGGGGGGCCGGGCCCAGGACCCTCCGAGGAGGCTCTGCCGCCACCTGGGGGACAGCAGGAGGAGCCTGAACTCTGCAGGGCCTTGGACCAGAAAGGACCCGCTGGAAGTGAGGGTCATGGGAGAAGGGAAGCCCAGGAGCCCCTGGTTCTTGGCTTGGAGAGCTGGGTACACAATGATGCCCAACCCTCATGGGGTCCACATATGACAGGGTCTCTCCAATCCACTTTGGACGGGGACAGGTGAGCAAGGGTCTGACATAACCCCTTGGCTGTGGGGGGCACACAGGATGGGCACGGCTGGGACACAGAGGTGCGCTGGGTGCAGGGAGTGTGGACACAGGGAGGAGGCAGGTGCCAGGAACAGACATCAGAGCCCAGAAAATGCCACAGAAATCGAGCCTCTCTCCACCTCCCTTCCGACCTCATCCACCAATGGCTCAAGGCTGCCGGGATAAAGAAGGACGGGGGTAACGGGTCAAAGCGAACCCAAGCTTTGAGGTGTGCAGGTACCGAGGCCTCTTGTGTGGTCCCCACAGCCGTGGGCGCGCATGTGCGTTCAGGAGACATGGCAGAGGGAGGCGCATTTTTGTGCTGTTTTCCTCTCTGCCAACCCCCTGGGAAGCAGGCACTGTCGATGCCCTGTCCCTAGGTCTCACTTCTGAGTTCGCCTGCAGCTGGGGGGCAGTTCCCATGGGCACTGCGGCTTCCCACCCACTCAACCCTGCATGAGAGTTTCCTTTGGTGGCCAGGAGCTCCCTCAGGAGGAGTGCTGCCAGCTTGGGGAACTAGGGGTTTGGTCCCCACAGGGCCACCTGGGCAGACAAATGCCCCTGGGGGCACATTCAGCCAGTACTTCACCAGGTCCCTTGTGAGGCCTCAGCTGTCCCCACTGGTCCCTCTGAGCCTCTACCTGTTTTTTTCCCTTCACTGTCCCATCCCCACCCCCTCGCTCGCGCTTCCTGGGGTCATCGCTAGTATGGTTTAGGTGTTTTGTCCCCTCCGAATCTCTGTTGAAACGTGACCCCCGAGTTGAAGGTGGGCCTGGCGGGAGATGTCTGGGTCATGGGCGTGAATGTCGTGGTGCTGTCCTCGTGGTAGTGAATGAGTTCTCGCTCTATGAGTTCACACGAGGCCTGGTTGTTTGAAGGAAACAGGCACCTCCTCCCTGTCTCTTGCCATCTCACCATGTGACACCCCAGCTCCCCACTTTGCCTTCTGCCATGACTGGAAGCTTCCTGAGGCCTCACCAGGAGCTGACGCTAGCACCATGCTTCTCCTACAGCCTGCAGAACTGTGAACTGAAATCAACCTCTTTTCTTCATAAATTGCCCAAACTCAGATATTTATAGTGACACAAAAGGACTAACACAATCTCCCAAACCAACGCCCTGACCCTTGTCACCAGCTCTGCTTCTGAGAGAATCCACATTACAGGCAGGAGAATGGGTGCAACGGATACCAGCATCAGCCCCTTGGAGACCTATCCAGATGCAAGGACTTGGCCCTTTGGCCCGCTCCAAGCCACCCCGAGATGCAGTGTGGAACCCTAGGGAAACCCACCTCTGCAAGAAGGTCCTGAAATCAGGTCACCTCTCGCTACAGTATAAATGACTGACAGGCTCAAATGGGCCTTGGCAGGGTTTCAGGAGAGGGTACAGGAAATGACCCGCAAGTCTGCAGAGCCGGTCTGCAAACTCCGGGGAGTGCCCCTCAGTGCCCTAAGCTGTGTCTCCTTGACACCTGGGATGTAGGCTGTGAAAGCTAAACTGCACTGTAGCTGGAGACTCTTGAGGAACCAAATGAAGAATATTTCTGAAAATCTCCCACGAACATTGCCTCCCTCCCTGGGGTGAGGCTGCCTGCGGGCCCAGTCCCAGCAGATCTCGGGGAGATGCTGACTGCTGGCCAGATGCCCGTGTGGTTACAGTCCAGTTACATCTCAGCCCCCTGCTGAGAAAGAGGCGCTAAGGTGGCCCCGGAGCCGTGGATTCACTTCTGGGGCTAAGATCATCTCAGCAACTTTATCATGAAGGCCAGCACAGGAGGCCCCTCCTTCCTGTTGGAGATGTTTATTTTTATGATTAAGAAATGGCAAAGGGCCTTTTCAGACTACTTTTACTTTGAAATAAATCAGTGAATCAATGAGATGAGAAGTATTTACTGGGCAC
The DNA here is from genome assembly GCF_049350105.2 of Macaca mulatta. Classification (NCBI taxonomy): domain Eukaryota; kingdom Metazoa; phylum Chordata; class Mammalia; order Primates; family Cercopithecidae; genus Macaca; species Macaca mulatta. Next base: position 191,129,312 of record NC_133408.1, read on the forward strand.
CGGCTGTACAGGGAGGAAATGGAAGTGGAATACACAGGACCTGGGCTTGGGGTAACAGAACCCAGCCTAGGGGCCAGAAAGAACTACATGAGCCATTAAGACAGTGCAGGAAGCGTCTGATGGAGGACACATCAAGCCTTTCATCAATCAGTGAAAGCAGGACGAGGAGGCTGGGACACAGCAAAGTGCTTAGGCCCTCAGAGGAGGCAGTGGGGAGGTTCTTGAAATAGGCTGGTCTTTAAGAAGGACTAGGACTAAGATAAACTGGGGGACATAGGGGAGGAAGAAGGGAGTAGAGGGGCAGTGGTCTGCTGCCACAGGTGGCCACAAATGAGTGCTCCCACATTGCAGAAACAGCCTCAATAGGAGCCTTGTGTACCGGCCAACATTTTGCTGCATATGAAATTAATGAAATGGTTGCACTGAAACCTGGTGATGGAGTTTTTGGCAACGTGGTTTTTGGCTTGTCATTCCATAGGAAACAGGTCTTTGAATAAGTCATTGCATCATTGCAAAATGATGTTTCCTCCCTAACAAGGGAAATAGGAGGTGACATTTAGCAGCTCCTTCTGCAGCACCCCAGTGTTTTAAGTTGAGAGACTAGAAAAGAAAGAGGCGTATTATACGCTGGGCCCTGTTCTGGGTGCTGGGGACAGTCAACGTGACAGAGAAGAGCCCCAGCCCTTGTGAAGCTCAGGTTTGTAGACCCTGGCTCCTTGGAGTATGGTCTGAGGACCAGCAGCCTGTTTGTTAGACATGCAGACCTCCAGGCCTCCACCCCATACCTATGGAGCCTGAATCTGCCCTTTGACAAGACTCTTCAGTGACCGACAGACATGTCAGGATGAGAAATGTGGCTCTAGGCCAGGAGTTCTGAATTTTAGCAAGAATCAGGACCACCTTTTCAAGGCAGCTTGTGAATCTGTGGATTTCTGGGTCCCACCCCCAGAGACTCAGATTTGGGAACTGGGATAGAGGTCCAGAAATTTGCTTTTCGGACAAGGTTTCAGGTAATGCCAGGCCTGCCGGTCTGGGACCCACACCCTGAGAGCCACCTGCTGTAGGAGATCATCTGAGTTCTGAGTGAAGACTGGGGCTATCTCGGCCATGCGTCCCAGGCCCTGGAGAAGCTGACAGTAGCTTCCACACTTCCCCTATGTGGCCAGGCCATGGTTCCCTTGACCTCCCACACCCATCCCCTCCATGCAGGGGGAATCCGGCCTTGTGCTGAGCCCCAAATAATCCTCAGTGCTTGGCCTGCCCATTTAGAGGCCAAACATCCATGGAGAACCCATCCAGCCTGCCTGGGAAATCTGAGCAGGGATCACACAGGATGCCCCGGGTTTCCACACAGGCAAGGCCACGGAGCATTACACAGCCTCGATGTGCCAACTGAGTCATGTAATGTGCTACACACACGAGCACCCAGCAGACGCCTATCCTCTCCTCCCCTCAGCTGTCAGGTGTGAGAGTCCACCCCTTTCCACCTCCCACTCCTCAGGGGCTGTCGCCCAGGGAAGCCCCATTGGAGCAGGCACCTGACCTTGACACGGGGCCCAAGTCACTGGGCCAGGGGAGGGTCTGAACAGAAACACTAAATTAGCCGCCTTCTCCCTCCAGTCTCTAGCTGTGCTGTCCAAGAGGCAGCCACTGGCCTCATATAGCTATTTATTTATAAAATTAAAGTTCAGCTCCTTAGTTGCTATTATGGGTTGAAATGTGTCTCCCCAAAAATATACACTGAAACCCTCACCCCAGTACCTGTGCACGTGACCTTAGACATAGGATCATTGCAGATACAGTCAAGTTGAGATGAGGTCATACTAGAGTGCGTCCTCATCCAGTGGCTGGTGTCCTTATGAGGAGGAGGAAACGTGGACACAAATACACAGGGAGATGGAAGCTGAGATTGGAGTGGCGCATCTTTAAGCCAAAGAATACGGATTGTTGAGAACTGCCAGAGGCCAGGAGACAGGCGGCGAGCAGGTTCTCCTTCGGGGCCTGCAGTAGGAACCAACCTTCCCACACCTTACTTCAGCCGTCTGGCCCGCAGAACTGTGAAGGAGAGTCAGTTTCTGCTGTTTGAAGAAACCCAGTGTGTGGTGCTCTGTTATGTACGGTAGCCCCGGGTGTGAACCCAACTGCACTGTCCATATTTCCAACGCTCAACAGCCAGATGTGGCTAGTGGTTACCAAGATGGACAGCACGGATAAGAACACTTCCCCCTGTGCAGGGAGTTCGATGGGAGGGTGGCGTTCTGCAGAATGCTTTCTAAGAAAGAAGCAAAGCTTAAAAGTTTAATTTTCAGAAAAAGTTGCTGGGGTAGCCCAGTTGCATCTTCCACATCCTTTATGTCCCTAATGCCAGTCCCCCGAAAGAGAGAGGAGGCTTCATCATCAAAAGGACATCAGCAGGCACATGCTGACTCTCCTCCCTGACATGAGAAAGTCCACCTAGACATTCAGGCCGGAGCTTTCATCCATGCCAACAGCAGACGGGCAGGGATGCAGGTCCACACTGATCCCGTGAGTCCCATCCACAGAGGGAGCCCCCACAGCAGTCTCTCCAGGTCCCTGCCCACCGGCTTGCCTTCCTTCCCCTTGGTGCAGGCCTATCTCCTCTCCCCATCTGCCAGGAAGCCCATCGGGGCACTGCCGGGTCCGCGCTGTGCACAGACAAATGCAGCTTTGAAGTTTCACACTCACCAGCTGACAATGTATTCCTTAGGATGGAGGCATTCATAGTCCCAAGTTAAAATACTCTCAGGAGAAACACCAAGTCCCGTTACTGGATAATAAGACTCTAGCATGAATTAATGATCAGAGTGAAGGCCTGGGGGGCACAGCCCCGAGAATAGCAAAGTTTTGGTTGAGGGGATGAGGTGATGGCAAGGAGGGCAAGGACCAGAGGCTAAAGGTCTCCTGGGAAGGGTCCAAGTTCAGGACCGTAGGTCTGGAATGCCAGAAGCTGGGGGTGACACCTCTCGTCTTCCGGTTCTGAGAAGTGGAGCAAGTAAAGTGAATGTCAAACCGCCAAAGGCACAATTTTGCCTCTGAGCACCCGTCCATGTACTCACCTCTGCTCATCTCTCCAGGGACCCAGCCTCTATGCTGGGGTCCCTAACCTGCCTGTCCAGAGAGAAAAGGGAACAGCTGGCAGAAGATACCTCTGTTAGCCCTTCAGCCTCTCACACTGCCTGCTGCTCAAATCGCTCATCTTTCTTCAAGGCCACGACGCCTTCTTTGACTCACTCATTAGTGCACGCGAGGCAAAGAAGGAAAGAGGAAAAGCTCCCCTTTTCCGTCACAATGAATGGCGCCCTGCAAAGGACTGCAGCTGCTCTCAGAAAGGAAATCTGTTTTCAGAGCTCCTCCGGCTGCTTTTCAGTGTGTCTTCAGTTTATTTTACCAATGAGCAAACAAACGGGTGTTTCCCCTGCAGTGTCTTCTGCCCAGATAGCAGCGATTCTGCTCTCTGCTGTGGCTGGAGCACTGCAGGGCTCCATCAAGCCCCGCGGGTGTCTCACTGATGAAAATAACTCAAGGAACTTCTCCCACATCATCTGGCTGCTTGGGCTTTAAAAAATGTTTTACTGGAGCATAATATAGAAAAGTGCACACATTGAGAGAGTACAGCTTGACATCTGCACAAAGTTCATGCATCCATGCAGCCAGCACCCAGAGAAGGAAAGGAAGGTCACTCCCCCCACGGCAGCCCCCTTCAATCTCCCTGCTGGGTACCACCTGCCTCCTCAGATAATCATCATAATTCTTTTTCTATTTACAAAATTTTTTTTTGGCTGGGTGTGGTGGCTTATGCCTGTAGTCCCAGCACTTTGGGAGGCCGAGGTGAGCGGATCACAAGGTCAGGAGTTTGAGACCAGCCTGACAATATGGTGAGACCCCATCTCTACTAAAAAAAAAAAAATAGGCCGGGCGCGGTGGCTCACGCCTGTAATCCCAGCACTTTGGGAGGCCGAGGCGGGCAGATCACAAGGTCAGGAGATCGAGACCATGGTGAAACCCCGTCTCTACTAAAAATACAAAAAATTAGCCGGGCGCGGTTGTGGGCGCCTGTAGTCCCAGCTACTCGGGAGGCTGAGGCAGGAGAATGGCGTGAACCCGGGAGGCGGAGCTTGCAGTGAGCCGAGATCGCGCCACTGCACTCCAGCCTGGGCGACAGAGCGAGACTCCGTCTCAAAAAAAAAAAAAAAAAAAAAAAAAAAAAAAAATATATATATATATATATATATATATTAGCCAGGCGTGGTGGCAGGTGCCTGTAATCCCAGCTACTCAGGCAGCTGAGGCAGGAGAATCGCTTGAATCCAGGAGGCGGAGGTTGCAGTGAGCCGAGATCGCACCACTGCACTCCAGCCTGGGTGACAGACCAAGACTGTCTCAAAAAAAAAAAAAAAAAAAAAAAAGGTGGGTACATAGTAGGTGTATATTTTTGTGGGGTACATGAGCTGTTGTGAAACAGGCATGCAATGTGAAATAAGCTCGTCATGGGGAATGGTGGATCCATCCCTTCAAGCATTTATCCTTTGAGTTATAAACAATCCAATTACACTTTTTAAGTTATTTTAAAATATACAATTAAGTTATTATTCACTATAGTCAGCCTACTGTGCCATCAAATAGTAGGTCTTACTCATTCTTTCTAACTAATTGTCATGATTCCAACATCACACGTTTTGCCTGGCTGTGTATTTTGTGACCCGGAGCCACACATTTTTTCTTTTGCTTCAGGCTTCTCTTGCTCAGTGTTGGTTGTGAGATGCAGCCACACTGCTGCGTGTGACTGTAGACCGTTTCTCCTTATTGCTGCAGGATGTTCCATTATGCAAATTTACCACCATGTGTTTACCATTTCGACTGCTGATGGGCACCTGGGGAGCGTCCACTTTGGGGCTATCATAAATGATGCTGTATGAACATTCTATACATATGTCCCCCAGAATTGCTGCTTGCTTTTAGTTGATGTATTTATTCAGCACAGAAGGCATTATAGAGAGATGAGGAGAAGGGAGGGGCCCAAGTTTGAGCATTTGTGGAACATCTACACAGTGCTGGGCCTGCATATCTGCTGTAATCCACACAGCGCCTACCGGTTAGGGATTTACAACTCTCTGCCTCCCGGGGTGCCACGGCTTAGAGAAAGAGAGTGAGTATTGCCAAGAGAGGCACAGGAAGAGCAAGGCTGCTCAGCGGTGCACCAGGTTTTGAACCCAAGTGTAACCACCCCAAAGCCTATGATTTAGTGGACAGAGCACGTCCCCAAAATGTTAGCGCTTAGAAGTCCTGCCCCTGGTAGCCTCAGCAACGGGAATAAAAGAGCCATGAATGAAATGAGGTTTCTTTGGTGTGTCAGATGCTATCTTCTATCAGAGATACCACCGAAATTACCAGCCAAATGCTGAACACATTTTTGACGATTAGCAGGTTAATGAGAATTTTTCAACCTTCTGATAAAATGTAAATGCAACTGAGTTATATACTTCCAGCGGCTCTGAACAGAGGCCTGGTGTCTGAAACGTACAGGATAAAATGTTCAGGTTATCAAGCTGCTCTGGAAATCCCTCTGGTCTCAGAGTTGGCTGAGAACATCAGGTTCCCTTTTCATTCCTACCGATAAGCCCACTTCCTCTTGAGCAACACCAAGGAAATGAGGGATTATGGTGTTTTTTTCCCTTTTCTCAATCAGGTTGTAAAACACACACACAGATGTACATGGATTGGAAATTAATCCAGCCGGGAAAGTTGGCTGGCGAGCACTAGGTCCCAAGCAGGATCACCCCGCTATGCCGAACAGCAACCGGCATCTGGCCACAAGCATCTGTCTGTCACACACAGCTGGGCGAGGGGACAGTGGACTGTCTGGGACAGACACTCCTTAGGGAGACAGATGGCGGGGGGGCTACGTCTTTTCAGAGAGAAAGAGACATAAGAGGTAAGCACAGTTTTCCCAAGGGCCCATAAAGAAAACAATTCTATGTGTCCAAGATCAGCTCACTAAGATCCTCCTAGAGCAGGGAGTTCGGTTGGAGGGTGGTCTGCTATTCAAATTTCAGTCTCCCTGCTTAACTCTCCAGGCTCTGGGGTCCCCTCCTAGAGTAAGAGCCTTGACTCCTCCTCACACTGCCCTCTGCAGGTTGGTGGCACTTCCCTGTAGAAGTCTCATGGACAGGGTCAGTTCTACAGTGGCCCTTCTTAGCCGACCTCATCTCACCCGCTGTGTTTTATTTGACATTCCTACATGTTTTATGATTTCACAACCCCCCACCCCCTATCTCTGCACCTGCAACTCCCAAGTTCACTGTTGTTGAGGGTAGAATTTCAAGCCGGGAGCCTGGGTCTCTCAAGTCCTGCTGGTCAGGGTTAAGATGAAATGACAGGTATGTGAAACCACGTTGTACCCTGCAAAGCATGTTGAAAATGCTTCCTGGAGTAAAAGGTTAGGTGCCAGCTACTAACACAACTTCAGTGTGACTCAGCACAGCAGATTTGCAGCACAGAGAAGACCCTGGGACATGCCCAAGGCCACACAGCTGGCTAGTGTCAGTCAGAGCTCCAGCCAAGCCTTGAAGTCTGGCTCTGGATCCGAGCTCCTGGCTGCTGTCTCCTCCTGCCTCTTTGCCCTGTGGCACCAAAGGAGAAATTAATCTTTCCTCATAGGTGGTAATGACTAGCTGCAATCGAGGCTGCAGAGAGACCCACTCATAGCCCGGGACCTGGAGGTCAGGCTCCTGCCTCGCCCTGCCTTTAACAAGTCAGATTCTCCAAGACATCCAACTCCACTCATCTCCCAGACCGTGAAACAAGGGGCCTGAAAGGGTCAGGACTGTCTCCCCGCCTGGGACAGCACCTTGCTGTAAAGATTAAGTCCCAGGAAGACACCGAGATCTCCCACCACCAAGCTTCTTGCCGGAGGCCAGAGTGCGAGCAACCAGCACCCTGACCTGCCTCCCGCTTCGAGCAGGTGTGCACTGGAAATGCAAATGATGGTTTTTATAGAATTTCAAGCTGAAATCTTCTGACTTTCTTCCAAGGAATGTATTCGAAGGAAAGATGCAGACCCATTTTGGCTGCCTCCCAGACTAGGCGTTAGCTGTGGCAGTAACAGCAGCTTCAGCAAATGCTCAACACAGGCTGTGTCTAGAGTATGTTCCGGCAATGGCTTCTGCTTCTCCAACCTGAGCCAGAGGCCACAGTGGTTCCCCACGCATCTCAGTCCAATTGGAGCCACCTGGCCTGACCAGGGAAAGACGGAGTAGGGCACTCAAATACGCCCTCCAAAGGCATCTACCGTGAGGGAAGGGGGTGCCTCTGGCCCAGCGCTGCATCAGCCTCAAATGTTGGGACCTGCCTGCGGTCATGCAGAGGAGGCCTTCCCCCTTGGCTGCATCCTGGGTGCCCCGGGCTTACTGAACTCAGCACTGTCTCAGTTTCAGAAGGAAATACTCACAGGGGACCACAAGTCCCCAGGACATTTAGCACCTGGTCAGAGGACAAGTCCAAGCACCTGGATAGCAACTGGACCATGTCATGAAACCTAGTCCTCCTCCCTCCAACGCTGCCCAAACTTGAGCCGCCATTGTCCAGGCTGGATGGCAGCCTGGCGGCAGGAGAATGAAGAGCAGTGTCCCATTCATTCAACAGATGAGCAGGGGACCCCGATAAGGCAAGTCCCTGATAGGACATTCCCCAAAATGGAGCATGGAGCAGGGTAGCTGAGGTGTGGCTGCAAATTCCCAGCAGGTCCCTCCTACTAAATGGTGGTCGGAGAAGCCACTATATAATAACCATTCAGTGATATTCCTAGAAATGTTTCTTCCTGCCCGCGAGCCTGCATTTCAGCTTCCAGAGCTCTCCAAAGCTCGGGAGGGTGACACTGTTGGCTCTGGGGGAGATGAACGGGAATTTGAAGGCCAGAGGCTCTCTGGCTCGCACCCGTCAACCTCTCTCCTCTCTGGTGGGGTGCTCCCAAAGGTGACTCAGTTCTCCAAGCCAAGTGCAGCCATCTGATGTCACCACCTCATCTCCGGAAGGAGCCCTGAGAGAGGACTGGGTCCTCGCCACTCCTGCAGTGGCAAACAAAGCACACAAAAATAATTGAGTGGCTGGTCAAGAACCAAATAAAACCGGCCAGCCAGGGAGCTGGGCCTGCGTCAGTAGGGGGCTCAGAATAGCCACAGAGCCTGTGATGTGCTCAACTCCCCCCAGGGCCACCAGGGCCAAAGAAAGCCCAGGCGCGAGCCAGCACCAGCCCCAAGGCAGGAAAGCCCAGTAGCGAATGCGGTGGACATTTACCCAGAGAACTCTCGGCCCAACCCAGATGGGGCGGGGGAGGACGCGCAGAGAAAATGAGCAGACGGTCCACCTGCAAAGGCGCCCGGACATGACCACTGGGTGTGAACTGGCCTCCACCGTCCACAGAGGTGGTGCTGTCCCCGTTGAAAGCTGGGGAAATGGAAGTAGGAAGAGATGAAGGGACTTGCCCAGCATCATTTGGCTGACCTGGACCTGAACCCAGGCTTGTCAGGCTCCAAACCTCAAATTGCTTCTCACCTCAAACTCTCCATGCAGCCAGCTACTGTGAGGTATTGTGAAAGGAAATTCTGATGGATCTTATTCTCTTTTCTTTTTTGGTTTACTAGACTCCAAGAGGCCACCTTAGTGAACTCGGGACTCTAATAACTCCTAGTGTCAGGCCTCACCCTCAGAACGATCGTCCAGTGAGGCACGGTGTGGCCCCTCAACCCATGCCAACCTGTCACCTGCCAGCCATTGAAGACAGTAGAAGCAACAAAAAATAAAAACCGTAAATGTACCCAGTATCCTCTACGCAGTGTAAAGATGGTTTTCACTCTTCAGCCTTCTCTGTTTAGCAAAGGAGTGCATTTGTAATGATGGATTTTCAGCCACCGAGCCAGCCAGGTAAAGGGTATTTGGAGCCGGAGGGTCCTCATGGTACACCTGTTGGGGCCCGGCAAGGGAGGATACACTGTCCACATGGAGGGCTTTCCTCTTGTACCCCATGTTAGCCATGTAATGTGGGCAGTGACTAGAGGAGATGACAAAGGTAAAATGTCCAGCAATTCATAGGGAACTTGAGCACAGCAAAGTCACTGGGTAAGCGCGGTGGCTAGCAGCTGCCTTTCCAGAGTGCCCTTGGTGATGCAGGGCCTTTTAAGTTCCATGTGAGCCAACAGCCTGGTGCTGCCACCTGACACTAAACCCCAGCACAGGTTCAGCTCAGGGCACCCATGGACAGAGCCGAAAGGAAGCCTTCAGTGCACACCACTGCTCCCATCGGAGCCCAGCAGACCAGCTACCCAGTCCTGTGAGAATACCAGAAGCAAAGGGGCCAGAAACCATGACATTGTGTGATGGGTAATGGTGACACTGTGTGACACTGTCACATTGCATGACATTGAGTGACGTGTGTGACACTGAGTGACACATGATATTGAGTGATATGTGTGGCATTTATGATGGTATGTGACATTGTGACAATGAACAATGTATGAACTATATGACATTGACACTGTGACACTGAATGATATATGAACTGAATGACATTGTGACAGTGTTGTGACACTTTGTGTGACATCGAGGTGTGACAATGTGTGACACTGTGTGACGATGAGGGATGTATGGTACTGTAGGACATTGACACTGTGACAATGTGTGACATTGACACTGTGACGATGCGTGACATTGAGTGATGTTGTGACATGATATGGAATGTGTGACACTGATGTATGATACTATATGACAGTGACATTGAGTGATGTATGTGATATTGAGTGCTATTTGTGACTGTGTGACACTTGGTGATGTTGAGTGATGACACTGAGTGATGTGGCATTCTGTGACATTATGTGTTGGTGACATGAGATTGACACTGAGTGACCTGTGTGACACTGTGACATTGAGTGACTTTGATATGTGTGACATTCTGTAACACTGATATGACAGTGACATGTGATACTGAATGACATGTGTGACACTGACACATGTGACTGTCAGTGACATGTGATATGTGACATTGAATGACATGTGTGACATTGTGTGACACTGAGTGAAGTGCACGACATTGTGATATTGGATGTTTCTTACACTGTGACACTGAGTGAAGTGATATGTGTAACACTGACACTTAGTGATGTGTGATGCTGTGATATGTGACACTGAGTGACAATGACGATGTGAGACTGACATTGAGTGATGTGACAGTGACACTGACATGTGATACTGTGTGACACTGAGTGATGTGTGATACTGTGTGCCTGGGGGACTCAATGGCCACTTTGCTTTCCAGAGGGCTTTCAGGAGGAAAAGCATTTACAATAGAGCCCCACAGAGCACTCTCGAGTCTAGAAGGATGACCGGAGCCCAGCGAATAGAAACTGCACTGGTGTCTTCAGCTCAGTTCCCAGTCGGAGCAGCTACCTCAGCAGAAGGGCCCGTCGTTGGGCGCTGCCTCTGCCCTGAGCTGAGGCTTGGATGCACCAGTGGAGAGATGGCAGAGGCAGGTGGAGACTCAGGAGGCACCTCTTACATCAGGATCGAAACCAGAACTCTAGGTCCGGGACTTTCTGCCACCCGCGCCCTGCCCAGCCTGTCTCCATCTCAGTGCATGGCACCCCTGTCCGCCGGCTGCCTCAGGCTTCGCTCTCGCCCCCCACCCCGAGGTAGCACACCACGTGGTCACCCACCAGTGTCCCCACCACAACAGACTCCCCTCCCCTCTGCTGCGCTGCCACACCGAGGCCACATAAACCTTCGTGGGAAGAGAAGATCCCGTCACTCCCCTGCTTGAAGCTCTGCAGTGACCCCATCGCATTTAGAGGAAGACTCAAGGGGCAGCCCCTTCAGGGCCCGTGCATGTGCTGTTCTCCCCTCCCCGGGACCCCTGCCTTCTCCCTGCTCTTGCATCTCTCCCAGGGCTCAGCCACCAAAGTGAGGCCTCCCGAAGCATGCCATCTAAGAGGGCACCACTCACACACCCCTATTCGCCACATGCTCATTCAGCTTCGTTTTTCTCTGTCCACTTGTCATTACCCGCCCAGATACACACATGGAGATGTCATGACGTCTAACATACTCTGCCTGCCCCTACAAGCAAATAGGCTCCACGAAGCCAGGGACTTTGTCCTCTGTACCTCTGTGTCAGCAGAATCTAGAATATTGCTTGGCACAGAGCACTCATAGTGGTAGGCAGAGAGTGCCAGCAGTGCTGGGTCCAGAGTACTAAGAGTGCTAGGCTTACAAAGTACTAACAGTGCTAGGCATACCAGCAGTACTAGGCCTAGAGTACTGCGAGTGCTAGGAAAAGAGTACTAACATGCTAGAGTTAGAGTACTAAGAGTGCTAGGCTTAGAGTACTGAGAGTGCTAGGCTTAGAGTACCAACAGTGCTCGGCCTAGAGTATCAACAGTGCTAGGCTGAGAGTACTAATAGTGCTAGAGTACTGATGGTGCTAGGCTTAAAGTTCTAAGAGTACTAGGCTGAGAGTACTGAGTGCTAGGCTTAGAGCACTAACAGGGCTAGGGTTAGAGTACTGAGGGTGCTAGGCTGAGAGTACTAATAGTGGTAGGCTAGAGTACTGAGGGTGCTAGACTGAGAGTACTAATAGTGCTAGGCTACAGTACTGAGGGTGCTAGGCCTACAGTGCTAAGAGTACTAGGCTTAGAGTACTAAGAGTGCTAGGCTTAGAGCACCAACAGTGCTAGGCTTAGAGCACTAACAGTGCTAGGCTTAGTAGTAACAGTAATGGGCATAACAGTACCAGTGATCACTAAGCACTTTAGTGTATGCACTTCAGAAAATAGTCAAAGAGTTAATATTCAAATAGGTTAATATATTTCAACACTTTAAATCTATTGCTTCCTTTAATCCCCATCCACCAAGGAGGACAGCAATGTTATCCCCATTTTATGGAAGGTAAAACTGAGGCACAGGAAAGTTAAGCAACCTGTAGATACTTATCAAATGTGTTGAATGAATGAGGAAGAGAACAGGCTGTCCATCACAGAAGTGTTTAAACTGCTTATTAGGGTCACTGTGAGAAGATTAAACTCGGATGCAGGTTCCTAAGAGCCGCTAACCTGTCTCAACTCAGATGCGAGTTCTACAATCTAGAAATCTTTGGACCCCAGGACTCCTCCTAGCCACAGCCTGGTGCTAACTCTAGACATGGGGACACAGGTCCAGTGTTGGTGGCCTGCCACCGACTGGGTTTGGCACCATCACCCGGAAGCCACCCTCCTCTGGGTTTCCCAGACGCCCCAGGTAGCTGGGCTGTGTCGCAGGTGACGGAGGAGCTGTACAGATCCCGTGTCAGGGTGTGACTGCCTGGAGGCAGTGGTGGCAGAATGTCAGGTGCCACCAGGGACTCCGGGCCTTCCTCTGCAGCGTGTGCATCACGTGGTGTAACATGACCGGGCGGCTCAGTGTGGCCCCCACCCTCACGTGCCCTCCTGGCCCCCGGCCTCCGCCCGACACTCCGACAGCTCTGGGTAGTGTGAACAATGGGATGGGCTCAGGCTCACTCTCCCGGGAGGGACACGTTGCTGGCTCAGTAGGAAGGGGCCTGGCACCCAAAGCCTGGACATCCTGCATGGCCTGGAGTGAGAATCAGATGGGGTGGCCACTGCGGGAGAGTGGGTCCCTCTCTTCCACTCCCTGGCAGTGACTCCACACTCAGGCTCCACGAGGCTGCTAATGGTAACCACAGGGACAGCCCTGAGGGGGCCTTGCTCTGGCCCACTGTGAAAGGGAAAGTCCCCTCCTCCACTGATGTAACAAAACAAATCTGCTCTTGTTGGCCCTGATGAGCTGACACCTGGCCAGAGCCAAGCCCAGGGATGGGAGGTGCCCGCTGGTCTGACCTCGGACACCACCAGCTCCTGGGCTTCAGGTCCAGGAGGGACCCAGGCACAATCAGGCTCCTGTTGCCAAAAAAGGGAGTGCATGCAGAGTAACCAAAACGAGTGTGCCCCATGGCCACATTCAGTCACCTGGGGCCACACTGTGCTGAGGGAGGGTGTGGAACACACCACAGCCCTCTCCAGCCTCCATCTCTGTCTTTCCTGGGAGAGGCTCTGAGGCCTCCTGGAGATTTACACACAGCGTGATGCTTGAGAGGGGAAAATGCTCTGGCCATGCAAATTCATTCCGTTTTCCATCACTCATTTGGGTGCAGGATATTTTCAGCACTTTCCCAGCATGCAAAGCAAAGACAGGATTGTCATGGAGAGCCCTGTGTGCTTGGAACGTGCCAAGAGCAGAGGGGCGTGAGCTGGGTTGGGGCGTTCTCTCTGCTTCCCTACCAATGCCCAGTGGATGGCCCTTCCTCGGAGCTGAAGCAGTTCCCATTTCTCCTGTATGGCACTGTCAAATCGAGGCAGAGAGATGGGAAATGGTGAACAGAGAAGGAAGACTCAAGGGCAGAACTCCCAGGGAGACGGGGGTCATGGAAGAAGGAATTCTGAGCCTGACATCTTAGCAAATGGATATGCAGTTTGCAGATCTACACCCCTCACACTGTCTTCTGGGAATGGCAAGAATTGTGGACTTTGTTTTCTTCTGCTCTGGTATCTTTCCCCCCAACAAAAGCAGACCCTTTTGTTTAATTCTGATGTTGTAGGACACATCCCGGCTTGCAAGCCAGGCTGTGAATCAGCAGTTTTTAAAAAGGATACGGTACCACAGCTCACACATATATGTAATGCAGATTTTTTTTTTTTTACTTTTTTAGTATGGAAAAATTTAAACACATACATGAAAGCAGACAGAATAATGAACTCCATTTCTCTAGCATGCCATTTCAACTACTATTAACTCATGAGGATGGTGTTTGGTTTTGCTTTAATGTTTTTTTTTTTTTCTTTTTGAGACAAAGTCTCACTCTGTTGCCCAGGCTGGAGTGCAGTGGTGTGATCACAGCTCACTACAACCTCAGGAGGCTCAATGACCCTCTTGCCTCAGCTTCCTGAGTAACTGGGATTACAGGTGCATGCCACTGCACCCAGTTAACTTTTAAATGTTTCATAGAGAAGGGGTCTATGTCGCCTAACCTGGCCTTGAACTTCTGGCCTGAAGTGAACTTTCCACCTTGGCCTCCCAAAGTGCCAGGATTACAGGCATTAGCCACCACACCTGACCCCAGTGTTTAAATGAAGCTACCACGACGTATGCATCAAAATCACTTACAAGTCTTATGAAAAATGCAAATTTCCTGGATCCCACCCCGGATCAAATATATCACAATTTGGGGGTTCAAGTCCAAGAATCAGCACATTTCCCCAAAGGAGTCTCACAGTCAACTGTGGGGGACTGGTCACACTGGTAGGGGTTAGATAACTTGGGCTGGGGTCCCAGCCCTGCCACTTACTAGCTGGGTAGCTGAACAGGTGTCTCCATTGGAACATGGGCTTTACGTGGTTGTCATGCGGAATAAACAAGATCTCATGAGAAGAATACCTAGCACAGAGTCAGCGCTCATTAAACATCTTATGCAGCCACTCACCAGCCTAACTCACATTTGACTCCTAAGCCTTGAGGAAAATTTGTGCCAAGGGGAGGAGGTGGCAGGGCTTCCGGAAGAGCCGTCCTACCACCCACACGCCACCGTCCTCCCATCTGCGCCCAGTCGTCCTCCCATCCACACCCCGCCATCCTCCCATCCACGTGCCGCTGCCCTCCCATCTGCACCCTGCAGTCCTCCCATCCGCACCCCGCGGTCCTCCCATCCGCACCCCGCCATCCTCCTATCTGTGCCCTGCCGTCCTCCCATCTCCACTCAGCTGCCTCTCCCTGGTGGCCATGCCCTCCGTGTATCTGTTTAGGGCCACTGACCAACAGAGGAAAAAACTACTCTAGGGGCCACACAAGTAAAAAGCAAGTTTACTTTCATTTTAAAGAAAAGTGAAATAGCCGGGCGCGGTGGCTCATGCCTGTAATCCCAGCACTTTGGGAGGCCGAGACGGGCGGATCACGAGGTGAGGAGATCGAGACCATCCTGGCTAACATGGTGAAACCCCAGCTCTACTAAAAATACAAAAAACTAGCCGGGTGTAGTGGCGGGCACCTGTAGTCCCAGCTACTCGGGAGGCTGAGGCAGGAGAATGGTGTGAACCCAGGAGCGGAGCTTGCAGTGAGCCAAGATCGCGTCACTGCACTCCAGCCTGGGCGACAGAGCAAGACTCCGTCTCAAAAAAAAAAAGAAAAAAAAAAAAAAGAAAAGTGAAATACGTTGTTAAACCTCTACATCTAAAATTAAGAATAAGTGGGCTGGGCGCAGTAGCTCACGCCTGTAATCCCAGCACTTTGGGAGGCTGAGGCAAGTGGATCGCCTGAGGTCATGAGTTTGAGACCCGCCTGGACAACATGGCGAAACCTCATCTCTATTAAAAATACAAAAATCAGCCGGGTGTGGTGGCACACACCTGTAATACCAGCTACTTGGGAGGTTGAGGCAGGAGAATCGCTTGAACCCGGGAGGTGGAGGTTGCAGTGAGCCAAGATCGTGCCACTGCACTCCAGCCTGGGCGACAGAACGAGACTCTGTCTCAAAAAAATAATAAATAAAAAATAAATAAGAATAAGTGATGTTAAATTCTACCCAATTAAAAGCAATTTTTTTTCTTTGAGATGGAGTTTTGCTCTTGTTGCCCAGGCTGGAGTGCACTGGCGTGATCCCGGCTCACTGCAACCTCCGTCTCCTAGGTTCAAGTGATTCTCCTGCCTCAGCCTCCCAAGTAGGTGGGATTACAGGTGCCTGCCACCATGCCCAACTAATTTTTGTATTTTTAGTAAAGACAAGGTTTCACCATGTTGGCCAGGCTGGTCTTGAACTCCTGACCTCAGATGAGCCACCCACCTCAGTCTCCCAAAGTGCTGGGATTACAGGCATAAGTCACCACACCTGGCCTAGAAGCATTTTTTTTTTTTTTTTTTTTTTTGAGACGGAGTCTCACTCTGTCGCCCGGGCTGGAGTGCAGTGGCCGGATCTCAGCTCACTGCAAGCTCCGCCTCCCGGGTTTACGCCATTCTCCTGCCTCAGCCTCCCGAATAGCTGGGACTACAGGCGCCCGCCACCTCGCCCGGCTAGTTTTTTTTTTTTTTTGTATTTTTTTTTTTTAGTAGAGACGGGGTTTCACCGTGTTAGCCAGGATGGTCTCGATCTCCTGACCTCGTGATCCGCCCGCCTCGGCCTCCCAGAGTGCTGGGATTACAGGCTTGAGCCACCGCGCCCGGCCTTTTTTTTTTTTTTTTTTTTTAAGACAGAGTTCCTGTCTGTTGCCCAGGCTGGAGTACAGTGGTACAATCTCAGCTCACTGCAACCTCTACTTCCCAGGTTCAAGCAATTCTCCTGTCTCAGCCTCCCAAGTTGCTGGGACTACAGGCACATGCCAACACACCCAGCTAATTTTTTATATTTTTAGTAGAGACAGGGTTTCACTATGTTGGTCAGGCTGGTCTCAAACTCCTGACCTCAGGTGATCCACCTGCCTTGGCCTCCCAAAGTGCTGGGATTACAAGTGTGAGCCACTGCGCCTGGCCAAAAGCAAATGTCTTTTAAACTTCCAATTTGAGTTGTGATCTAGAAAGGGAAGAGGATTGAGTGGAAGAGAAAACTAGGGGGAAAGCTGAAGAATTAAAGATCATGCCAGGGAGGCAACGAACAGGAAAGCCGAGACCACAGAAAACAGGTGCTCAAGGCGAAAGGCAAAGGCAGGAGAGAGGGCGGGGTGGGAGCCTCGGTGTGGGTCTCCTCCACTCTCCTCGCTCACGGGGTGGCGGGCCTATCTCACGGCATCTTAGGATTCCAGGAAGGATTTTCGAGAGGCACTTTCATATATTTATAGATGAAATGATATGTCTTGGATTTGCTTCAAAATAATCCAAGGGGCAGGGGAGGTGGGTGTGTGCAGGGATGGAGCTTGATTGCCCTTGAGTGTGTAGTTGTGGGGTTGAGCGGAGGACACACAGGGCTTCAGTACGCTCTTTTCGCTTTGATATGCGCCGGAGATTTGCTTAATACAAGTTTAAGAAGTTTAAAAATTCACGACTATACAGAAATCAGGAAGCTCACAGGCTGATGTCAGCCCTGTGGGTCAGATGTGGTGCCGAACCTGAGGTGCCCTTGGCCTTTAAGAAAACCCAGAGATTAGAGGAGGCTGAGTGTGAAAGTGTTGATTATGACACGTCAGGCAAATGTTTGCCAACTGAATGGATAGAGACCTCCGTCAGGTGAAAACGCTTTGTATTCAAGCCCCCGTTGTGACCCTGGGCATCTGTTAAAGAAGCAGGAGCTGGGCAGGGGTCCGTGTGTGGACTCCTAACAGAGCAAGCCCACCTTGTCCAGGCAGGGCTTGGATCCACAAGTCCTGGCCTCACTGCTCCGGGCTCAAAGGGCAGCCAGCCAGTTACACACTCGTTCCCATACTCGACACGCACAGAACCCCGCCCAGCCTTGCACTTAACAGATGCATAATAATCTCTTAGGAAGGAGGGTGCGGGACATTGTTTCCCCATTCTGTAGATGTGGAAACTGAGGCTTAAACATAATCAACCTAAGAATGGGACTTCATATAAATTCATTCTGCAAAGAACAGAGACTAGTGAAATTAGCAGTCAGTGTTTTGAATTCCTCTAAGGAAACAGCGTCTGAAACACAGAGTCCTGCAGAAAGCACGTAGGCCAGAGCCACGCAGCTGCTCCCGCCCCCAAGCCCGCATGGAGCAGAGACGGGTACACACCCCACACCTTCAGCTTCCAGAGCATTTTAGGGAAATGAGTGTTGGCAGGAAGGGGAGCAGCGGTGACTTGCTCCACAAGAATTTGAGGTAACAAAAGAAGGAAAGAGGCACGCCAGGTGCCGTGGCTCAGGCCTGTAATCGCAGGACTTTGGGAGGCCGAGGCAGGTGGATCACCTGAGGTCAGGAGTTCGAGACCAGCCTGGCCAACATGGTGAAACCCTGTCTCTACTAAAAATACAAAAATTAGTCGAGTGTGGTCATGCATGCCTGTAATCCCAGCTACTCGGGAGGCTGAGGCAGGAGATTTGCTTAAGCCTGGGAGGTGGAGGTTGCAGTGAGCCGAGATCGTGACATTGCACTCCAGCCTGGGCAACAGACCAAGACCCCATGTCAAAAAAATAAAATAAAAAGAAGAAGGAAAGAGGTTGCCTTCATAAAGCTGTAAAATCACATAAAAAGAGGATGCAATCAGTCATTGATGAGAGTTACCCAAGAGACTGTAATTACATGGTTAAAGAATTTGGAAACACCTAGAACTCCACTCAAGGTGACTGGGGTCATTTGCAGGGAGGCAAGAATAACATTTGACTTGAATTTCATATGCAGGAACTTTTTGGAGAAATGCCAGGTGAAGAGAATGGCAGAAAGGTGGTGACCCAAGGGCAGAAAACAGGAGGCTCCAGATGCCTTTTAAGAGAAGGGCTGCCCCGGCCCCAGACTCACCGGCTGATACAGTGACCACGCGGCAGCTCTGGTCTGGCTCCCGTGTGGCCCTGCCAACAGGATGGGGAGGCCTTGGCATGCATGGGTAGCCACGCCCACCCACATATTTGCCCACTATGCCTGCCAACTGGGATGAAAAAACTGGATCTAAGTTTCAGTGAACCAAGTAATACATCTGTTCTTGGTGTGCTGAAAATTGTGGGTTTTTTGAGCCTCTAAAGCTGATGAGCCATCATGAGCCTCGGTGACCCACCAGGGAAGAATCCCCTCCTGAGAAAGGAGCTGGCCTTGACCTTGCTGGGGACCTGCCTCAAATTCGCTGTCTCTGCGTGGGTGAATGCTTGTCATCCTTTCTGCCCACGCAGCGTCTTTTTACACCTTCCCTATGTCTGGCCTTGGGAGTGGGGGGGAGGGAGCTCTGATGTGAGGGTTGTCCTGGGCCAGACTCAGCTTCTGCTACTTGGAAGCAGATGCCAGGCAGGAGGTCCTGGCTTCCAGAGTGGGCTTAGTCATCTTGGGCTGGCAGAACAGGGCACATAGATGGGGTGGCTCACACAACAGAAGTTGATTTTCTCATGGTTCTGGGGGCTGGAAAGCCCAAGGTCAGGGTGCCAGCATGGTTGGTTTCTGGTAAGGACTCTCTTCCTGACTTACAGATGGCCACCTTCCCATGGTGGTGGGTGGAGGGGGGTAGATCTCTTCCTCTTGTTATAAAGCCACAGTCCTATCAGATTATAGCCCCACCCTTATGACTTTTTACCCTTAATTACCTCCTCAAAGCCCTATCTCCAAATAAGCCACATCGAGGGTCAGGGCTTCGACATATGAATTTGGGGGACACACTCTGGTCCATAGCATGGCACAAGTCCTCCAGCTGCATGCAGGTCATGGTGGCTGTGCCCAGTGCCACATGGGCCTCTGTGTCCCCACTCTGGAAGTCACAGTGGGCTCCTCTCGGAAACCCACCAAAGTCCCCAATAAAAGTACTGAGTAGCTCACAAAGTCCCCAGGACACAAAACAAAACAAAACAAAACAGGTTTTTTGCATCCTAGGGACTTTGTGAGCTACTCAGTGCTTTTAACACATTTTTGGGATCCACAACTAGCCAGAATGAATCTCTGGACCCATAGCTAAGAATACCTCACGGGAGGCACCCCTTCCACAGAGTCCAAAGGTGACTGCTCAATGGGATTCTCTCGTTCTTGTCCATCAAATCAGAAGGCAGGTCTGCCCACCTCCCATGGCCCTTCTGTTCAAGAGCTGGCTTCATGTCTCTCTTCAGCATCGGCCTTTGAGACCTAAAGGGCTGCCTGTTTCCCTGTGTTCCTGAGGTGCCAGCCTGCATCTTGCCAAGTGGTTTCTCAGACTCGGATGATTCCTGTTCTCTACACGCTCAGACTTTCCAACCCACCCACAAACATTCATTAAGCCCCTGATAAGTACAAGGCCCCAAACTCAGGGAAATGGAGGGGACCAAAGGAGATGCGTGCCACCCTGTTCCCTGAGCGTTGCTCCGGGAGATGAGATGTATCTTGCAGCCAGCTCAGCGGTGGAAGCAGTGGAGGTGCAGACAGAAAGCCCCATGGCAGAGGGGAGAGAGGTCCTGCCCCACTCCTGGTCTCTGCAACACGCTTCCCAGCCCCGGCACGCTCAGCCCTGGCCCAACTTCTCATACAAGTTCTCGGGCAAGTGGGACTTTATGAAGGAGGTGGTCACAGAAACCACCGCTCAGGCCTCCTGCTGGGGGAGCTGGGCTACAACTTCTGCTTCCCCCTTCACACAGAGACCATGCTCCCAACCCACCCAAACCCGCCAGCACCCTCAGCCCCCGCCCTGGGCTGCTCCCAGCCAATGCCTAGGCGCCGGGTGCTGGGCCACCCTGAGACTCTCACTGTCCAATCTTCCCTGCCACTGTGGCCGCAGGGGTCAGAAAGAAGATGCTCCCTGTCTTCTGCCTCCTGTCCTCACCCTTCCCAGGCAGCTCCCCCAATGAGTCTGGTGTGTGTTGAGTCCTGTCCTGGTGCCTGCCTCTCAAGGGACCTGCATTCCTACCTGGGTCCCGCCCACAGCACCACTGTCTTGCGATGGGAGCTGTCGCTCCCACCTGGCTTCCCAGAGCCTGTGTGGTCCTGGCGCCCTGATCTGATCCCAACAAGAAACTGGAGCCTGCCCCTCCCCGAGTCTGCCAGGCAGCCTGTAAGTCGGGGCTCCAAGTAATGCCTTCCCTGGTCCCTGTGCCTACTGAGGTAGTCCTGCTATTTCACTGGGGCCGCCACACTCGATCTGCGCATTCCTATGGAACTCTTCTGATCGGCTGTGCTTGCTCTGCCCAGGTCCAGCCCAGGGGCAGCTCTGGCCCAGTCCTGGGCTCCTCCAGGTCTGTGAGCACCCCCAGGGGATGTGCTTAAGTCAGGGTGAGGCCTGGGTGCTAGCACTGGCCCAGGGGCGAGCCCTTCCAAGATAGTCCAATCAGAATCAGGGAAGGACCCTCATTCCACAGTGGGGGAAATGCCCTTTCTTCTTTCTCTCCCACCTGATCATAAATCTACAAACTCCTCCAGCGGCTGCAGACAGCCGTTTGTGACCACGAGGAGAGGTAGTGGAAGCCCAGATGGACAGAGAGAGAAAGAACACGGACTTGCTGGTCTGGGACAAGTGTTGTTGTTCAAGCCAGTTCACATTCCAGTTTCTGTTACTTCCAGCCCCAAAAGCACTCTAGATAGGACAGTCTACCTAATACAGCGAGACCATGGCCCTTTCCAGAACGGGCGGAGGCTGCTAGCTCAGGAGGTCGGTCTATAGGCAATTAAATCTCTGTGGGTGTAACACAGACTGCGTCCTTACTGCTATTTGTGGAAAACAATTTTCTTAAAATAGATAACTCAGAACAGACCTTGACACCCTGAAGTCAAGCACTGACAGCCTCTGTTTTGAAAACAAAGCACTGTCAAGCTCTAGAAAATGCATTCAGGGCTCTAGAGTCCATCCAGATGAGCAGAAATGGCAGAGGGGGACAGAGGGGGATGAAGGAGGACAGAGAGGATGGAGTGGGACAGAGGGATGGATGGGGACAGAGGGGGATGAAGGAGGACAGAGATAGTGGAGGGGATGGAGGGGGATGAAGGGGACAGAGGGGATGGAGGGGGACAGAGGGGATGGAGGGGGACAGAAGGGGATGAAGGAAGACAGAGAGAATGGAGGGGATAAAGCAGGCAGAGGGATGGAAGGGGATGGAGGGGGATAAGGGATTGAGGGGAGAGAGGGCATTGGAGGGTTTGGAGGGGATAGAGGGGGACAGAAGGGGATGGAGGAGAATGGAAGGGGATAGAGGGGGCCAGAGGGGATGGATGGGGACAGAAGGTGGTGGTGGGGGGCAAGAATGGGAGATGGAGGGAGATGGAAGGGGATGGAGGGGGCTGGAGGGGGATGGAGGGGGGTGGAGGGGGATGGAGGGGGATGGAGGGGGGTGGAGGGGGATGGAGGGGGGTGGAGGGGGATGGAGGGGGGTGGACAGGGTGGACGGGGTGGACGGGGTAATAAGTGCAGAAGGAACAGAAGGAGATGGAGCAGGCAGAGGGGATGGAAGGAATGGAGGAGAATGAAGAACAGAGGGGGATGAAAGAGGACAGAGCAGGGTGGAGGATGATGAAGGGGACAGAGGGGATGGAGGGGACAGAGAGGGCAGAGGGGGACACAAGGATAGAGGATGTCAGAGGGCTGGATAGGGCAGCCTGGCCACCTACCTGGGCACAGGAGCCAGAACCCTGTAGCCAGAAGCAGCCACCCAGCACTCAACTTTTCTGTGGTCCCATCCCTGCAGCCACCCATCCTGCATCCTGAAGTGGCGGCCCTTCTCCCCTCTCTGCATCTCGAAAATGCCCCTTCCTGCTTCCTCTGCCATCTCCTTGGTCACTGTGGAGCTGCCTTCTGTTTACAACTGGAGCTCCAAGGCCAGCAGGAAAGGGCTGAAGACAGGGCCAGGGCCGGGGCCAAGGCCAGCACAGCGCTATGGGGCCCAGCTTGGGTGCCTGAGGGCCTGGCTCCCCCAGAGCACGTCCTCCTTTCAAGGCCTCTCATGCAGAACCGAGGGTGACCAGCCACCTCCCACAGGAAGCGTGCTGCCCCTCTGCCCCACGGTCACCTAATGTCCCCCTCCAGGCCTGCTCCTGTGACAGTGGGGGACACGCGCTAGGACCCTCTGGGGCAGTCAAGGACATTCTACTCTGTTAACCAGGGAGCAGCAGGGCAGGTCCCTCTAAAATCTGAGTAGAGATTTAGTTTGTCTGGAGCAGACAGACGTTTTGGCCTCTGGTATTCACAGTGTCAGGCCAATGTCCCATCGAGCATGTACCAGCCAATTACGTTTGCTTTCATAGACGTTATCTGGCCTTACCATTCCTCTCTGACCCATGTCCCCTAGTTCCCATGGCGACTCTGTACAAACACTACACATACTCCATGTCCTAGATTCTTTCCCCTTATCTGCCTATCCCAACCCTGCTACTCCCTCGAGGCCCAGTTCAAGGCCACCTCCTCCATGCAGCCCACCCTGACTACTCCTTCCCACACAATCACCTTGCAGAATTCCTCAAGTGTGGCTGTGGCATTCTGTCTTGTGGGTGAGCTGGCTATTGTCTCCTGCATGTGAATATGATGGATGTTGTCGAATACTTCCTGGCATAGCTCCTACAGGAGGCCTAGTGCCCACAGCACAGTGAGCCTGTAACCCGTATTTCTCATTAGCTGGCTCTCTCATTTACCCCCGGAGACACTCTTTACAATGCAGGTGTAGACTCAGATGTGACCAAGACTTTGCTATCTTATAAAAGGGGTTCAGTCCATTGCAGTCTGGTTTTTCTAGCACCCTTCCTCCTGACGAGCTGTGGTCAGGGGAGCGTTAGTTTGCTATCTGCTTGACATGGCACTGCCTGCCAACCTCGCCTTAGGAAAAGGGGAAATCGGTTTACAAACATTAGGATAGGTGAAAGCAGCCATCTTTCAGCCAAGGATGCCCTGCCATTGGCATCCTTTCCTCTCCTACTCTCGGCATCAAAACTTCCAGCAAAAGGACTATCATCACTTACCCCCGCTCCCTCCCCAGGGGCCCGGCTTTGATAAAGGAATGCTAGACTTTAAGCAGGCCAGTGGCGGGGGTAGGATCCTGTCTATAACCAGAAATGCCATGAGACTCCGGTGGGGACACGCGGACACGCAGCCCCATGCTCTGCAAGGTTCGTGTGCAAGGGAAGCCGAGCGTGTGCGCTGCCGCCTCCCCACCGTCGGCCAACAGCTCAACACCGATTCCCAGTCCTGGCTGTCACAGGCACTTCTTATTATGGACGTGCTACTAACACACAGCAAAACTGATTAGACAGGCACAGGCCCGGCAGGTCCCGATTAAAGGACATTCCTCCCTGCCCCAGGGGCCTGTTAATCCTCCAGCTGCTCCCCGCTTCTGAGCACCCCAGCCCCACAACCACATCCTTGGTTCTTCTTTTCCTAGGTCTCCACCTCCCAAAAAGTGGAACACGGAAAGACACGCCCCGCAGCCTGCCCACTCCTCCCCTCCACGGAGGAGGAACTGGAGAAATTCTGTGCTAGTCACTGTCTCTTTCTGTGTCCACGGCCCTGGCTCTGATGGGTGGACCACAGTAACGTTGTGCGTCTCCTTGGCTAAATGTCAGTTTAGAATCGGTGTTCTGTCGTCTCCAATACCCTTTCCCTAATGCCCAGTTGCCCTGGTAAAAGCCATAAGTCCCTTTGGGGAAGAATGGGAGAGGTTAACAGTATACATTTTGGTAGTGTGGTAGAGTCCTTCTTCAAGGGTACCCAGCCTCCCTTCCACTCAAAGAGTTCTGGGTCTGGAAACTGGCTCAAGCCTAAGAATTGATTGAAGGACCATGATGCATTCGAGCTAGACTTTTGTTCACTTGGCCTACTCTTCTGCTTATACAGGTCAAGTTAGAATGTAGTAGGCATCCCATCGATTTCACTTCTAAGAACATGGTGGTGAACTGGCCCAGGCCCTAGGTCACATGACCCACCCCGAGGAGTCCATTCTGACGCTCTTGATGGCTGCTTGGCCTCTGCTTTCGCCGATGGGCCACACCTGCCTTGCCTTTGGTGATTGTTTCCACTTGGCCCCTGCCATGCTGGGACCCAGATACTTCCACTTCATTTAGGATCCCTGGTCAGTGGCAGTAGGTCCCCCTGCGATTTCCAACCTACAAGGAGCTCTTCCAGGGCACTGGGCTCCCTCAGCAGAGTCTTGGTGAAAGGCGTGTGAGTGGTGGGTGAGTTGATCTCAAATGGCAACTCCTCTCCAGTCTCCCTAAGCCATGATGCCTCCCCCTGCAGCAGACCCAGGCGGTTCTGGTGTTTCAGCTCCATTCAACATGGGCCACCTTTGGGTCCATGTTTCAGCCAACCGATCCGTGGAGCCTGAAGCAGCTCCATCTTGGGGTGAATCCTCCACCTTGGTTTCTGATCAACCCCGGTTCCAGCTGATCTATTGTTCCTGTGTAAGAGCAGGTACTTGCCATAAATCCTGCCCTCAGGGCAAATCAACCTTGATAAACTCCGCGGTAAATCCTGCCCTTAGGCATATTCCTACACCTTCCCTCTGGAGCACCATACCCTTGCCCTATGTATAGAAGCCCTGGGTCTGGGGGGTGATGGTGGGGACCTATCTGTCTTGTGGTTGCCCAAGACCACACTTCTGCAAGTTCCCCCCAAAAAATCACCCTGTAACAACATACATGAATTTGTCTTATCTTGTTCTTTGGTTTCTGGGCTCTTTCTGCATTTGGGGTTCGCTTTGCATACAAGGCCCTTTCACAGACACAGCCGGACAGACTGCAGGGCCCTTCCAGCTCCCAGTCCCTTTGTCATCCTCTCAGCAAGCCCAAGGATGGGCGTCTCCACAGTGAGTCTGTCGGCCCTGTTGTCCCTCAGAGGTTGCACCTGCTCCTGTTCTCCCCTCCTGAGGAAGGGGGTGACTGGTGACTTGCCAAGGCAGGAAGGTTCCCACAGGCCATGCTGCTCAGAACCCTAGGATGGGAACTCCTGCGTGGGCCCTTGGAGGGTAGAGATGGTGCTGGCTCACTTCTGTCTCCAGGTCCCGACGTTGCCCTCCCAGGCACTCCCTCCCAGGCACTTCCCAGTCTTCTTGGGCACCCTTGCTTCCCTCTTTCCAAAGGACCCTGTGCTCTCGGCCCCTGCGCAGGCTGTGCTGGGGTTCTAGAGCTTGCACACTCCCTAGCCAGAGTGACGGCCTGCCCACCCCACAAGTACTGCTGTCTGCGCCGCGCTCCCTCCTGCTCGGGCTCCAACTGCCAACTTGCAGAGCCCTTGCGAGCGAAAGTGGAACAGAGGGTGGCACCGGGACCAGAAAGCACCCCCTGAGCCTGGACTTCTACCTTCAGAAACTCCGACAGTGGGGACTCGAGGTGCAGCGGGGCTGCTCACTGCGTCCCAGCTCCTCCTCAGTGCCCAAGGGGGCTGCCACCGTGGCCGTGAGCTCAGGGGAGGCCTCCCAACCCTGGCCTGCGGATGCATCGACCCCCTTCACCGCGCCTGACCTGAGTACTCCTGCCCCTTCACGGGCCAACAGGAGCGAGGGCCACCCTGCCTCAAAGGGCCTGCGGTCTCCCTGCCGAGCGCAATGATATGAAGAGCAGGCGGGAAGCAACCCACACGTCCATCGACAGATGAACAAAATGTGGTCCACGTGCATGCAGAATATTAGCCTTCAAAAGGAAGGGATCCTGCCACCCGCCACACACACGAAGCACATCCGTGCGGACACGATGCTTGAGGGAAATAGACCGCTCACAAACAGACAAATACTGTCTGATTCCGCTGACGAGAGGCCCCTGGAGTCATCGAAGGCATAGAGACAGGAAGTAGAAGGGTGGCCTCCAGGGGCTGGGGAGGAGCATGAGGAGGCAGGGTTGATGGGCCAGAGTTTGAGTGTTGCAGGATGAAAAGGGTTCTGGGGATGGATGGATGGCTGTCCAGCCATGGGAGGGTACTTAACGCTACTGAGCTCTATACTTAAAGATGGGTACGTTGGTAAATTTTATGTTATGCATATTTACCACAGTGGGGGGGGGGGGGAAAAAAAAGCCGGGCTGGGTGTGGTGGCCATTTACCATTCCACAGAAGAGCTAATATCAAGAAATCAAACAAAACCTAGGCAAAACTACAATTATTTATAATTTGTATTCAATTGTATACACAGTTCATACCAGCCAGGAGCAGACAGACAAGGCTTGAAGCGTGGGGAAGACCTCAGTGCCCCGGGCCCCCGAGGCTGCACAGGGGCTGGTCTGCACCCTGCTGTGCCCTTTCTGCCACTGGTGGGAGAAAGAGGCCGGGAGGAGCTATGTCACTGTACCTCGAAATGCGGGCGGCTGAGCAGGTTGGGCCCTCCCCCACTTTGATTTTCTTTGATTTTTTCTATCCTAGGGATGAAGGTGATCTATTTTTAGTGTAGAGGCTGGTATAAGGAGTTGCTATAGCGACAGCTGGTGGTTACAAACCAGGTCCTGCTACAGTTCCCATGAATAAATCCCAAGGCTGAGCCCGAGGAAGGAGGCAGCCTCAGAGACAGAACTCCCTCTCCATGGGGGTCCCACCTGCTATCTTCATGGTGTGTCCTTCATAGGCAGCATCTAAGTCCTGCTAGTGGGGAAGCAGCTCAGGATATGGGGCGCTTGGCACTGCCCATCAGAGGAACCGAGGGCTTCAGCAGAAATGCATGCTGAGCCTCAACTACCAGGTGAGGCAAAGCACCTGTATGTGTGCAGAGCCAGATGGTGGCAGAAGAGGGCTGGCATGCAGGACACCAGGTTAGGAAGCCTGGGGAAGTGAAGACACAGCACCTGCTTACAGAATCACCAGGGAGGCAGGACACACACACACACACAGAGCTGATGCCACATTATTTACTATGGCTGCGTGCATGCATACCCTACTACCAGCAATCTTAGTACAAGTCCAACAGAAAGGCATGCCAACGCACAAGAGTGTGCTTGACAGCACTCTGTCACAGCCCCGACTGGAAACCACGGAGTCCATTAACCACCGGATGGATGCAGGAGTCGTGGTCTGTGCAGACAGTGGAGGGTCCTGCAGCAATGAAATGGAGTTGATGAACTTCCACACCGCGCACAGGCACGGCTGCATCTCACAAAGTGCAAGTGAAAGAAGCCAGACAAATAAAAAAGATCATGTAAATTCAAAACCACACAATGCCAATCTTGAGGGGAAGTAGCTGGGAGAGAGTGTGCGGAGCTTCTGGGGTGCTGGCTACATGAGTGTGTTCAGTTTGTGCAAATTCATCATCTATGATCTGTGGTCTTCTCCATATGCTTATACTTCAGCAAACTTTGCCTCAAACATTTTTAGAAGTTAGGATGGCATTGTTAGTCAAGTATCAAAAAGGTGATACTGGCCGGGTGTGGTGGCTCATGCCTACAATCCCAGCACTTTGGGAGGCTGAGGTGGGCGGATCACCTGAGATCAGGAGTTCAAAACCAGTCTGACCAACATGGTGAAATCCCATTGCTACTAAAAATACAAAATTAGCTGGGCATGGTGGCACACACCTATAATCCCAGATACTCAGGAAGCTGAGGTAGGAGAATCGCTTGAACCCAGGAGGCAGAGGTTACAGTGAGCCAAGATTGTGTCATTGCACGCCAGCCTGGGCAGCAAGAGTGAAACTCTGTCTCAAAAAAAAAAAAAAAAAAAAACACTTAAAGGTATTTGGTGTTGGTGGGCTTTAAGGCAGACCTGCCTGTGGGAGACTGGGACCTCCAGGAGGAGGCAGGACCCTATGCCCCTCCAGGCTATAATGAGTACAGAGGCAGAAGCACCCAGCCATTGGGATGGGGGGGACCCCAGGCGAGCCACCAGCAGCCACAGGAGGCCCGTGGTAGAGGAAGGCAGGCTGGGGTAGCAGGAGACCAGAGCTGGGGTGCCCCTGGACGGGGACTCTGGAAGGCTCGGAAGCTGAGGCTGATCACCCTCCAGGCTGGCACACCTCGGGGATGCCTGGCCCACGGGTGCCCACCTGGAGACACAGGGGTTTGCTTTTTTCTGTGCTGCCAGCTGGACATCCCTCCTCAGGGTCACTGGCCACAGCTGCTCAGAGGCCACCCCAGACTGCAGCCACTCCCTTTCCATCAGCCTTAGCTATCCTGTGACCAAAACCAGGGCTGGCCAGGCCCAGGAGCGAGAAGCAGGGAGGGCGGAGGGGCCTTCGGGCCCTGTATCCCCTGGGAGGCGCAGGGCAGCCCGGGGCAGCCGCTGGAGTGTGGGTGAGGAATGTGGCAGAGGGCGTATGTCCTGCTGCTGCTGCAGGAGAGGGGCCTGCCTCACGGGAAGCCCCATAGGAAAGAGTGACCGTCACCCATGGGCACCGCGGCCGGGACGTGGGCTGAGGGGCTCCTCCTCTTCTGCCCATCTGCTGCTGCCAGGTGTCACGGACACATCTTGGCCTCTCTGGGCCTCAGTTTCCCCATGTGTAAGAGGGGAGCACCACCTCCACCACCTACTTTACCTGCCTTAACAGAGTTATCAAAGGTAAAAACATAGTAGAAGCTGCGCCATGTGGTATCATCATCAGCGGCTGACGATGGCGTTGACCCAGGCCAGCACTCACAGCCCTGGCCACATTCTGGTCTCAGCCTCCCTTCCCCAAATGGCCTTCCTTCCTCTGCATCCCTAAATGATGGACTCCATGTAGCCCCCAGTCCTGGCCTGGCTGCTGCATAGCCTCTTCCCCCTCACGTCTGTCTCTCAAGGCACGAAACGCAGCTCCCCACATGTGGCCTGGGCTGGAGTCACGCCAGCCCACAGGGATGGGGCGGCCATCACCAAATGGCAGGAGGTACAGGGAGGGCTGCTCCAGGCTCCCTCTCTCAGGGACAGTGAAGGAAAAGTGACACAGAATCTCTGGAAGACAACTGCTCACAGGAAAGACCACCCTTGGTCCACACATGGCAAAGCCTGTAGCCCTCCCACACCACAATCTCCTGACACTCCACCCCTGCTCAGACCCCTTCCCCAGCCTGGCAATCAAGGGTTTCTAGAGCCTGGCCTTGTCTTCTCTTTCTGGACTTTTCTTTGACTGCTCTCCTCCCAGGTCTCTACCCATTCAGCCTTACCCACAGGGCCCAGCAGAGACGTCATCCCCATCTCACGGAGCCCCAGAGCACGTCACATCAACAGCTATTGCTGGGGCCTTCTCTTTAGCCAGGTGTTCCTTAACCCCCAGCTAAACTACAAGCTGCTATGAGCCATGTCCTGTAGGTCTTCGCTTCATTTGCAGAGCCAGCCTGACACACAAGCATAATAAATACATTTACCAGACTGAGTATTCTGTAGGCGTTTGGCTTATCCGATGGTATGCATGCAGTCAGATACGTGTCACAAAGGCACCAGGTTGATAAGGAGCCTGTCCTTCATGGCCTACTTCCCAGCTAGACACAGGTACCCAAAAAGCCAGTCTGAAGTTCACCACGCACCTGCAGCTGAAACGGCACACTCACGTCTCCATGGGTGAACGCTTCTCAAACTAAGTGATTTAAAAGTCCCCAGAGAGGGATATGGCAATTTCAAGAAAATGATCTGTTTGTACACTGATATGGTCTGGCTCTGTGTCCGCACCCAAATCTCATCTTGAATTGTAATCCCCACAATCCCCACGTGTCAAGGGCGGGACCTGGTGGGAGGTGATTGGATCATGGGGGAGGTTTCTCCCATGCTATTCTCGTGATAATGAGTGAGTTCTCACAAAATCTGACGGTTTTATAAGTATTTGACGGTTCCTCCTACACATAGGGTCTTCTCTCTTGCCAGCCACCATGTAAGACGTGCCTCTTCCCCTTGCTCCATGATTCTAAGTTTCCTGAGGTCTCCCCAGTCATGCAGAACTGTGAGTCAATTAAACCTCTTTCCTTTATAAACTACCCAGTCTCGGGTATTTCTTTATAGCAACGTAAGAACTGACTAATAGATACACTAAGGCATCAACCGGTCTAATTTTATTTTAGTCTAAATTTGGAATATCAGAGTTTTCTGAAAGTGAGTCTGCTTGCAGTACAGTGAACACACAGCTCTAGGTCACATGGAAGGGGACAAAGCTCCCTGGGGGTGACCTCAGAGACCAGCCTCATCCCAGTCCTGGCATCCCTCACCCCGCACCTCATCATCCTCAGTCTAAAGGAGCCAAGACTACACATGGGGAGAAGCTCAACACCCCAACCCCACTTCACCCCACCTCACTCAGTGGTTCAGTCACCAAGTAATTATTAAGTGCCTAGTACAGATCAAGTTCTGTGCTAGGCTGTATCAGTTAGGATAAAGTTTGTCTGCATTTAACAGGAGAATCCAAAAGTAAAACAGCTTAAGGAAGAAAGATACTTCTTTTTCTTTCACATAAAAGACACCTGATAGGTAGGCAGTCCAGGACCACAATGGAAACTTCACAGTGGTAACCCAGGCACCTATTTTTTTCTCCACTAACCTCGGCATGTGCCTTCTCTTCTTGGCAGTTACTCTAAGGTCCAAGGTGGCTGCTGGAGCTCCAACCATCACATCTACATCCAAGACAAGGGGAAAAAAAGTGACAAGGAGGGACTCACCTCTCTCCTCTTTTAAGAGCTTTCCCATAAGTCTCAAAAGCTCACTGAATACTCAAGTCCCATGGCCACTGGGCCACATGCACTGCCACACAACACACAATGAAACCTGGGGTCTTGCTATTGAAGAAGACAGGGAACACGAATGTGGATAACAAATAGCAATATGGCACAGGCAGAGGGAAGAATGAGACAGTCTCCACACCTGAGGAGTTTAACGAGGCGCCCCCATTAGACAGACCTGATGCAAGTTATCATTTAACCGCAAACATGGCTGGCACAGTGGCAGGCACTGGAGTGCCCAGGAGAGTCTGGAAACACCGGGACAGGTGGTGGACTTGGAGGAGGAGGGCAGCAGGAAGGGCCTTCAGGCCAGGGGAAAGCACACTCGGCCCCATCCTCCTTTATGACCTTCTTAGGCCGGTGGCAGAGCTGGAAGGGACCCCTCTCAGCCACATGACCTGAGCAGTGGCTCTCCTGAGAGGGGGCTGCTGGAATCTCGGCCCCAGCACTTAGCACAAAGCAATGTGGAGGTGGAGCAGGGACCATGCTGGGCCCAGGAACCCTGGAAGGGCAGCTGTGGGCCCGATGTCACCGAGAAAACCCACTTTGCCCTTCATCTGCTGCCCTTAACCAGCCCCTGCCCTTCAGGCTGAGCCCACACTTACAAGCCCAGACTCATTTCCATAGGAGAGTCGGGAGCGGGGACACCCTGGGTGAGGGGTGTGACTGGATAGGCACCTGCCGAGGACACACCCGTGCTGTCTGGGCAACTCCTTTAAGTGGTCCCCACCTACCAGGCCGCCCTGCTGCAGGAATGTCCCCAGGGCTGTGTTCCCACTACTCCGTCCCCTCCCTCCTGCCATGGCCGCTTCGCTCCTCAGGGCCTGCTCTTGCCCAGACCTCGACTGGCCTTGGGGCTTGCGCGTCCCCCTGCTGCCTGCACGGTGCACCCTCTATTCCTGTTCAGGGACAGAGGGGAAGCAAGACTTGTTCTATCAGGCACCTACCCTGGATATGGATCTAGGTGCTGGGAATATGGTGTGGAACCAGGATGAGAACCAGGGAGGAGAGCACAGAACTGAAACTCCAGGCAGGGCTGAGGGCTCGAAACCAAGCTGGAGTCGGGTGGTTAATGAGAGCCCGCTGGAAGGATCCTTGGCATCACAACGTCTCTTCTGCACCTTGCCAGGTTCACAGGGTGGCGCCCCATCCTCAGTGGGCCCTGTGTTCAGCCTGGCCTCGCCTTCCTGTCACTCTCATCCAGAGAGAAGGCCACCATTAGGCGCGTCCCAGACTCTAGGCAGCACTGGGTTATGTTTGTACCCACGGTAGCAGGGTAGTTTTCAGAATGCCTCCACCCCCGTCCCGACCCCTGACCCATCCTCCAGCCACTGTCAGAGCGGACTCCGGGTTCCATGAAGCAGCATTAGTGGCAAATGGGAGACAGAGGCACCCACAAGCCTGCTGCTGCCACTCGCACTGGCATTTTCTGCAGCCTGGAGCTGGGTGGGCGAGGACCTGAGGCAGCCCTGCCAGGAGCAGACGGCCCTTTAGGTCGTCCCTGGAGGAGAAGGCTGAGCTGCTGGGGCTGTGAGGCCCAGAGGAGAGTCCAGAGCATCTGGGCTTAGGGACGCCAGCCCCACTCCCTAGGCCCTCCCTGCCGTGAGGCAGGACCTCCCTGGAGACTCGGCTTGGCTCAGAGGAATGTGGACTCCCTAGCCAGCCGGAGCCCCAAACACTCAGAAACGAAAGGTGAAGAGAACAAGTGACCGTAGGGAGCGCCATCTTGCATAAACTCTGTTTCCTTATTTTCTGCATTCTTGGTGCTCTGGCACCTTGGAGCCCTGCTGACTGGAGAGCAATGGGTGCTCCCAGCGTCGGTCAGTTCTTAGAGATGGCAAGGGGCTCACTGAGAGCCCATCTTTGATGTGCAAACCAACCAACCCAGAGCCCATGCTGCCACTCGCCTATCTAGCTCTTACAGCCAGGAGGCAATGCTCCCTGTGTAATCATCCCAGGGCCCGGGACCAGATAACTCGAGACGGTCCCCACGCCCAGAGCCCACCAAAATGATCCACACTCGCCAGTTCTAAGCCTGCATACTCTGCCTTGTGGTCCCTTCAGACGCCGCAGCAAAGACTCTGGCCGCACTCTTCGCCTCACTCCTCTGCCTCCCGACGGACCCTGCTGATTTCCCAGTCCCCTCCCCTGCCATGGTGTGGCCCTTGGGAACTGTGAGTAACAAGCTATCTTTTTCATGGCAGCTGTCTCCTGATCTGCTGGCCTTGCCATACCTGAATAATAAAACCTCTGTTTGAGAACACATCTCCCCATTGTCCATACCAGGCAGCTACCTTTTCCTTTGCTCTGAACTAGCAGACATTAACATGTTCTAATACACACAACATACTCACTCACTCACTCACTCAATAAACTACTTGTCAGGCATGGCGCGGGGGCTCACGCTTGTAATCCCAGCACTTTGGGAGGCCAAGGTGGGCAGATCACTTGAGGTCAGGCATTTGAAACCAGCCTGGCCAACATGGTGAAACCCCGTCTCTACTAAAAATACAAAAATTAGCTGGGCGTGGTGGCACACGCTTGTAATCCCAGCTACTCGGGAGGTTGAAGCAGGAGAATCACTGGAACCTGGGAGGCGGAGGTTGCAGTGAACCGAGATCGCGCCATTGCACTCCAGCCCAGGTGACAGAGTGAGACTCCGTCTCAATTTAAAAAAAAAAAAAAAAGAAATTGCTTGTCAACATAAGTGCTTCAAGGAAAACATGCATTTAAATCTACCAGAGGATTTCTGGAAACCCTGGATGGAGCCTGCCCTGCTGACACGGCTTCCCAGAGCCTCCCTTTCCCGGGTGCTGGCTACGGAGACACAGTCAACACTACGCCACTAGGAGCCCAAAGCTTAGAATTCAGCCGTCAGGGGTATTGTTCTCTGGCTGTTTCAGGCTTGTCTCCTGCACAAAGCAGGAAACGTCTGGAAGGGAGGAACCAGACATTATTTGCATGATGGACACAAAAGTTACGGAAAGGCTGAAAATACATGAAGCTGAGCCCCAGTCGTGTAATCACTCATTTGCTGTTCATTGATGAACTCACTAGCATTAGCTGATTTGTTATCTCTTCCAGCCAAAAGTGGGGCCCAGTCAAGCATCTTAGGGACGTGAGTCATCAAAACTTCCTCCTGGGTCTGCTTTGAGCCCCACCTTCTTCCTCCTGCAGCAGTGCTCTTAGCCTTGGGGCCCTGGGGCGGATGCCCGGACACTCCCCCAGCAGCCTGCTTTCCAGAGGCCACTGTGCTGCTCGGCTCCGGGGGCCGTCCTCCCTGGATCCCTCCAGGCCCAGCAGAGTGTTTGACCAGGGGCCTGACCAGGAAGGGAGACGCCACCTCCTGGGGGCTTGCACCCCAACCAGCACCACCGTCAGGAGACACCCGGAGGCCAGCAGTCCCCAGGGTCTGGGCCGAGAACACACAGAAGCACCAGAGACTGCCTTGCCCTCAGGGAACATTCACGTTGATTTATGCTGAGAGCACTTGGACTTTGCCTATTTTTTTCTTCTCAATCACTAAAAGACAAATTATTACCGCAGGGCAGAATTCATCTTGCTCTCTGAATGTACTAAGTGCTCATTTTCATCTGGAAGTTGGAAGCCTGAGTGACCATCCTCGGGTGCCGAGGCTCCCTGGACCCATGCACATGCCCTGAGCGAGGTCCTGTCTCATAGGATGGGGGTGACAGAGCAACAGGGGCTGGCCAGCACCCAACCAGGCTGCGGCCCCAACCCAGGTCACCAAGCCGTGGGGGTTTCTCTGTCACCGTCCAGAGTCACGATTTTAAAAATATACCCCCTTTTGAATCTCCTTTCTCCCTGTTTCATTATTTACCCCTTCAGGCTCTGAAATCTCCCCCTTTCGTCTTCGGATACTTTCAGACGCTGCAGTCCTGGAATCGTTTGTCCAGTGTCCGGCTTCTCTGCTCAGAACCTGGGCTCTCCACTGGGCGGCTGCTCCCAGAGCCACGCCACTGTCACGACAGCTCACCTTGCACAGCCCTGAGGAGTGCGCCTGTGACAGCACGTACCTCGCTGACGCCCCACCAGCGCCCAGCCCTGTGCACAGGCGATGCCCACCTGTTTATGGGGCTTTAGTCTTCCTGACACAGAGCAGCAGCTCTGGGTGACTGGGATGGGGGCAGAAAAGGGAAAGGGGCACTTGACTGTGACATCCAAGGACACGCACCAGAGCTGCTTTGCTCCCCTGCCACCCTGTGAGGTGACAGCTGCCTGACCTGCTGAGTGACTCCGGGAGTCCTCGGGGAGCAGCACCTCCAGGAGAGCTGGGCCACTTGTCCAGGGTTCCTCCAAGCAGCGCTTGGTGACGGTGACGTAGGGAGAACAGGCAGATGGGTGATGAGCTTTTTCAGGCATGGATGAGAGTGGGGCGGACAGGGGGTGGCAGGCGGGCCTCACGGAATCCACAGCTGGGAGTGGAACGTCCTCAGATTGTGTGAACACTGCCTCATCATCCCAAATGCCTCTCTACTCACTGGCTACAGTGTCCGAAATCCCCCAGAGACCCATCCTCACAAACAAGGATGCTACACCCCAGGAGAGCAGAACAACGGGCACCAGGGCTGGACGGTTTTGGGTAGGAACTGGCAAAAGGAGAGGTGGGTGTGGGCTAGGGCAGGGCCTTGGAGCCAAAGGGGTTGGGGGAGGGACAGGCTCAGCCCCAGCTCTGTCCTCGCTCCACTGTGCCTTGGGCAGGCCCAGTCCTCAGCCTATCCATGCTCAAGACCCCAGAGGGCCTTCATCTCAAGCAGGTGTGATCCAGAGCCCTCCCATGATCCACAAGAGGGGCATACACTGGCTGCTGTGCCCGGCCTCAGCCTCATCTCCTACCTGCCAGAGACAGGCTCCTGTGGCTCTGCCTCCTGCCATCCAGCCCCGCAGGCCTCTCAGAGTCCCTAGAACACACCGCAGGCTCCCTCCTGGGGCCTGGCCTCTCCAGCTCTCAGAAGGGTCTGAGCAGAGGCATCCACACAGCCCTCTCCCCGTCACCCAGTGAACTGATCCCTCACCCTGCCTCCACGGCATCACCACCACCTGACCTGACAGTGAAAACACATTTGCCCATCAAAACAAAGCAGACTCAAAAGGACAAACACTCTGTGACTCTATTTCTATGAGGTCCCTGGAGTTATCATATTCGTACAAAGTAGAATGGTGCTTGCCAGGGGCTGGGGCCAGGGGAGTCGGGAGTTAGGGCTTAGAGGAGACAGTTTCAGCTGTGGGTGATGGAAGAAATGGCAGGTGGTAATGCCTACACAATAATGGGAATGCACGTGAAATGGCGAAGATGGTAGTTGGTGTTATGTACATCTGACCACAGTTAAAATCCTCTCATTCATCTGCCCACCCTCACCAGCCGTGTGCTCCTGAGGGCACCCGCGTCTCTCACTCACTGCTGCCCCTAGTATGGAAACAGCAGCTGGCACAAAGGCCCTGAGGACGCATTGCTAACCCTGGAAGATGGATGCTTTTATACTATTCTCCCTACTTCTGTATTCTTTTGAAAATTTCTGGCCAGGTGTGGTGGCTCACACCTGTCATCCTAGCACTTTGGGAGGCCAATGTGGAGGATCGCTTGAGCCCTGCAGTTCGAGACCACCCTGCGCAACACAGGGAAACTCTCTTTTCAAAAATAAATTTAAAAAGTAAAACAAAAAGAAAATTTCTATTGGAAAAAGACAAACATATATTGGGATATTTCAGGGCAAAAACAATCAAGATACCAGCAGCCAGGTCAGCAGATGGGCACCAGAGGCAGTGTGAGGACTATGAGGGGTGAGGAGGAGCGGGGGGCTGGATGGGGGCATGATAAACCACAGGCTTCTCAGCCCTGTCCTCTGCTGAGATGAAGAGCACGAGGTGGTCCCCGCAGGGCCATACTCAGCCAAGGGTGGGAGAGCCATGGCACATGGTATTGGGTCACCTGAGTGTTCTGGGTCAGGAAGGATGCTGGCGTTCTGGCCAGGAAGCCATTGCATAGGCATGTGGCGTGGGCTCAGGGAAGGGGAGGTGGGTATAAGGTCCAAGCGTCCTCAGAGGACGTGGTCTCCAGTCTTACCGGGACCCTGGGCACCCAAGGATGAAACACCAGCTTCCTGACGCACTCCTTGCACTCCTGGCTCCAGTGCTGGCCCGCAGAAAGGAGCCATTAAGACGCTCAATGGTTTTTATTTAATTACTGTCCTATAATTGCAGAGGGTGAAAGTGCTACTACAGTTATTGCTCTTTGATCTGATTAGCATAATCCTTTCCTAATCTTCCTTCTACATTTTTATTATTGTTGCCACACACCCTTTGTCGACATAATCTGGATTTCTCTTTGCCAAAGAGGCCGAAAGAAAGGCTTAGCCAAGCTCGTCACTTGTCTATCGCCTGGAGCCTGAAAGCTGGAGTGAGGAGCTTCCCTTCTGTGCCAGACACGGCTCCCTGCCTGGCTCTGCAGCCAGAGAGGGGTAGGGGCTGAGTGCTCCTGAGTCAGAGCTTCCAGGGCGCTGTCACAAGGCTGGCGGGTGAACATTTCCAGCGAGCGCCACGGGCTTTCCAGTGGAAATGCCATCTACAGCAATTACGAATGGACCTGGTGACTCTGGGGCTGCGGGCCTTG
This sequence comes from Macaca mulatta, assembly GCF_049350105.2. Classification (NCBI taxonomy): domain Eukaryota; kingdom Metazoa; phylum Chordata; class Mammalia; order Primates; family Cercopithecidae; genus Macaca; species Macaca mulatta. The sequence goes on from NC_133408.1 coordinate 191,167,154, forward strand.
ATTTGATGGTTGTGGGGAGAGCTGTGTGTGTGTGTGTGCGCACAGGTACATGACATGTGTGTGTGGATGTATATCTCTTGACCTGGGGAACCGTGGGGAAGCCCACAGATGAAACAGGGTGCACCTTGTCGCCGGGGGAGCAGCTCCATGCTGAGTTAAGGCAGAGGAGCCTGCGGTTCCTGGATAAGACCCAGCCACAGAGGAAACCCAGTGGATGGGGGGGACCTGTGCTGACTGCCTAGGTGGTGTCCTGTGGAGAGGAGGGAGGAGAAGTCAAAGACAGGGATTTCATGCCCCTCGCAGAAGCTTTCTCAGGGAGAAGAGGTCTCATCTAAGATTTTTGTTTGTTTTTTGAGACAGTGTCTCGCTCTGTCTTCCAGGCTGGAGTGCAGTGGTGCAATCTTGGCTCACTTCAACCTCTGCCTTGTGGGCTCAAGTGATCCTCCCACCTCAGCCTCCCCAGTAGCTGGGACTGCAGGTGCGCACCACCACACCCAACTAACTATTTTTTTGTAGAGAAGGGGTTTTGCCATGTTGCCCAAGTTGGTCTCAAACTCCTGGGCTCAAGCACTCCTCTACCTGCGTCAGCCTACTAAAGTGTTGGGATCACAGGCAAGAGCCACAGCACCTGGCTTTTTTTTTTTTTTTTTTTTTTTTTTTTGAGACAGGGTCTAGTTCTGTCACCCAGGCTGGAGTGCAGTGGCATGATCACTGCTCACTGCAACCTTGACCTCCACAGGCTTAAGCAATCCTCCCAACTCAGCCTTCCAATTAGCTGGGGCTACTGACATGCACCACCACGCCTGGCTAGTTGTATTTTTTGTAGAGACGGGGTTTTGCCACATTGTCCAGGCTGGTCCCAAACTCCTGGGCTCAAGCGATCCATGCACCTCTGCCTCCCAAAGTGCTGGGATGACAGGCACGAGCCACCGAACCCAGCCCTGAGATTCTTTTAGCTCCAGGAATAACTGTGTGAAGGAGAGGGCGTTGCTGAGAGGGAATTTAAAACACAAAACCCTGAAGCAATCCTTCCTGGAGAACAGGGAGTGACCCTGGGCTGGACCATTTTCCAGCCATGGCAGAGCCAGGGGTTTTTATGGAGAAGCTGTGATACTACGAGGCCTCGGGTTAGAGCTACAGACCGAGCTCCTGAGACATCGCCCCTGTCCACGAGCAGCCAGGAGATCACAGAAAAGGCAGCCAGGGTGGTTTTTTTTTTTCCTTTTTTTTTTTTTTTTTTGAGACGGAGTCTCACTGTTATCCCCTGGGCTGGAGTGCAAATGGCACAATCTCAGCTCACTGCAACCTCCGCCTCCCGGATTTCAGCAATTCTCCTGTCTCAGTCTCCCGAGTAGCTGGGATTACAGGCACCTGCCAACACGCCCAGCCAATTTTTGTATTTTCAGTAGAGACAAGGTTTCATCATGTTGACCAGGTTGATCTCAAACTCCTGACCTCAGGTGATCCACCTGCCTCGGCCTCCCAGAGTGCTGGGATTACAGTTGTGAGCCACCGCGCCCGGCCCTCAGGGTGGTTTTCTAGACAGTGATCGTTCAGCTGGGTCTTGAGAAATGCGTAAGGTTTAGACAGGCACAGGCTTGGGAGGGAGGGTTTGGTCAACACTCTTGGACTGTTTTTCCTCACTCAGTGTATCCACACCCAACACTGTCTGCCGGGTACAGGGCTCCCGCCTCCCACCCAGCCTAGCTCTTGGCTCTTCTCACTGGGACACTAACCCAAGTCAGACATACTATTAACCCAGGTCCCTGGGCTCCTGCTGCCTAAGAGGAGCCTCAGCCTGAGCAGGGGCTGTGGCCTCTAGCTGCTTCCCAAATCCCAGAGGAAGGCTCTGGAGGGACCTCCGATTTTCTCAACCCTGTGGTCAGAGCTGGCATCTGCATCCAGGCTCTTACAAAACTTGGTTGAGTGCAAATCTTGTTTTTGATCTCAGAAGCGTAGGAGACAGGATGACAGCCAACCGTTAAACACAAGTGGGGTAGCCACTGTCTGGCACATGATAGGCTCTTAATAACGGGCCTGTCCTTCCCCATTAGCAAAACCCGATTTTTAGTTAATAACAGGTTCTGGTTTAATTCTACAGTATATAAGTGTTTATTACTTTATTACTTAAATAAGAGTCATCTTTTTAGACCATGTCAACGAGCCTCCCGTCTAGGATTCCATCCCTCCTCTCCCTGCTCAGGGCTGGGCATCCTATTTCTGTGCACAGTCACTTTTTTTTTTTTTTTTTTTTTGAGGGTCTTGCTCTGACTCCCAGGCTGGAGTGCAGTGATATGGTTAGAAATCACTGTAGCCTCCACATCCCAGGCTCAAGCGATCTTCCCACTTCAGCTTTCTGAGTAGCTGGGGCCATGGGTGTGCACCACCATGCCTGGCTAATTTTTTATTTTTTTTTGTAGAGAGGGGTCTCATGACGTTGCCCAGGCTGGTTTCGAACTCCTAGGCTCAAGCAATCCTCCCACCTCAACCTCCCAAAGTGCTGGGAATGCAGGCTTGAGCCCCCGTGCCTCGCCTAGCCTCACCTACATGTGATCCCCCCGCCTTAGCCTCCCGAGTAGCTGGGACTCTACTCGATTAGACGCTGCTCTCTAGTTCTCTTTATGGGACTTTCTTCTTCACAAGACTGAACACCCTCTGGGTTCAAGAACTGCTGTCTCTTTGACCTGCTCTCCCCCAAGGACTCAGCACACTCTGAGCCTGCAGAGCCTTCCAGGAGTGCTGGCTGAAGAGGATGTAGCAAGAAATACAGGCGGATTTTAGATTTATCTTTTTCTTTTTCTGCTCTTCCAGTTTTCATTTACAGTTCAGAAGTTATGCCAAAGTCACCTCCCTGTTACACAGAGTGACAATATTTTTCCACTTAACACATCACATTCCAGTCAGGGGACACGGCTTCATGTACCCCCGAGCCTCATCTTTACTCATCCCCTGGGTTGTGTCTCCCCAGCCCTGGTGAAACTGAGCCGATAAATGACAGCGCTGGTTCTGCTGTTCCATCTTGCAGCAGGCTCTTCAGAAATAACCTATGCCATGCAAGCAGTAACACCAGAAATGGGCTGACTCTGATTTCTTTGTTTTTGTTTAGACAGGGTCTAGTTTTGTCACCCAGGTTGGAGTATAGTGGCCCAATCACAACTCACTGCAGCCTCGACCTCCTGAGCTCAAGGCAGCCTCCCATCTCAGCCTCCTGAGTAGCTGGGACTACAGGCATATGCCACCATGCTCGGCTAATTTTTTAATTTTTTTGTAGAGACAAGGTCTCACTATGTTGCCCAGGCTTGTCTCAAACTCCTGGGTTCAAGTGATTCTTCCTCCTTGGCCTCCCGAAGTCCTGGGATTATAGGCCCAGACTAAATCTGATTTTTTTTTTTTTTTTTTTGAGGCCGAGTCTTGCTCTGTTGCCCAGGCTGAAGTGCAGTGGTGTGACCTGGGCTCACTGCAACCTCTACCTCCTGGGTTCAAGCAATTCTCCTGTCTCAGTCTCCCAAGTAGCTGGGACTATAGGTGCACGCCACCATGCCCAGTTAATTTTTTGTAGTTTTGGTAGAGACAGGTTTCACCATCTTGGCCAGGCTGATCTCAAACTCCTGACCTCAGGTGATCCGCCTGCCTTGGTCTCCCAAAGTGCTGGGATTACAGGCGTGAGTCAACGCGCCCGGCCTCTCTGATTCTTAATAAATGAAATCTGCCATCTAATTTTGAGTGGGCAGGTCTTAACCAGGTGTGGAGCTAAGAAAACTTTGGAATTGACCTGTGCGGCTGCAGACAGACAAGGGCAAAACCCACTCCAAGTCTGCAGGTCCTTGGAAATACTGAACCACAGATGCTTCACCACTTGTTCCATTTGCCCGGACCCCAACCCCCTGCACATGAAGGAGCTGCAGAAGTTGCCAGAGACCAGGGAGACCACAATGCAAGCTTCTCCCCATGGGACGCAAATTAGGCAGGTGTTTCCCCTCCCACATTAGCCCACGATCTGTCAGATTACCCCGCTACAGAACCTGGGAAGACCTCTTTCTTCCTGACCTCCAACAGATTCCTCTAAACATGCACGTTTCATTTTTAACAGCTGAAAACAACAGTGCCAATCCACTCTTACTTTCCCCAAGCCACAGTTTTTGCATAAATGAATGAAAATCCAATCTATCACTAGCCTCCCGGAGCCAGGTGGGGCAAGAAAGGAAACAGCTTCAGAAGGAGTATTGTCAGGCGGCTCCCCACAGCAGCACCGCCAAGAGCAAGGAAACACTTCCCACGTATTCCTCTAACCACTGCCTGACGTTATACCCCCGTTGGAAGGGAGTGGCTGGAAACAGCTACTGTTTAGGAGGGTGTGCACACACGCCGTGGGGTTCCCTCCCAAGGACAGACCACCAGGGGCTCGGGAATGGGCAGAGTCCTACCGAAAAGGCCATGGGGCTCCGACTGGCGCCTCTCCGTGCTTCGATTTTGGTCCTTGTGTTTCTTGTTGCTCCTGAGACTCCCAAAGCGCCTCATGGGTAGCCGTGGCCACAGGAGTGGCGACAGGTGAACATATCAGGACCCACAGAACCGGTGTCAGCCCCAGGTGGCAGGGAGCCCGAGGAGCATCAGCCCGACAGGCACGGGGCACCCCAAAAGCTCACAGTGGCAGCCTGTGCTCAGGTGACAACCCGGGTCCAAGCGTCCTCACCAGGGGGTCTTCAGGGCGACCTCACCGCAGCCCCAGAGTCTGTGAGGCGCCAGGGAGTGGAGCCGTCCTGACGGGGCTGCACCTCCGGCCACAGCAGCTGGAGCGTCAGCTCGGCTGTCCTTAAGTAGCAAGAAGCTGCCGGAAGCGCAAACAGAACTTCGCAGGGGATTTGTTGATGTAGTTAAGGTCAGCTGCTCACTGATACTCTCCAGGGCTTTTTTTTTTTTTTTCTCCTTAAAATTAAAAAAAAGGAGGGAAGACCAGATAGGCAAAGGAGGCACAAGCCTGCAAGTCATGTGCAGCCGTGCATGATGTCTCTTTAAACAGACTGTAAAAGGAAACCACCCTGGGCAGACAATTCTTGGCACCAATTGGCCGGAGCACATTCCCATTGTGACATGACATCACACAACTATTTTGATTCATGGGTTCCAGGGCCCCACGGGGTCAGAAGGCTCCGGCTGCTGCTGGGTGGAGAAGCCACACAAGTCCCTGGGCTGGAAATTGCTGAATCTACTTTGACTCGGTTCCACTCAATGAAAGTAGCAGCGCCGTCTTCAAGGAGGGGATACGGCTGCCCGACTGGAATTTAACGGAAGGTCTTCAGCAAATGTGTAATTTGAGCTCTGGACTTGCTGAGAATTGCAGCCTGACAGAGCTGGAAGAGATTTTAGAGCGATCTAGTCCAACTCCCTTCTATGACAGATGGGGAAACAGGCTCAGGACAGGGAGGTGACTCCCCCAAGATCCTGTGGTCAGTGGTAGAACCAGGACTGGCGTTTTCAATCTCCTTGACTCCTAAGCCAAACCGCTGATCAAATAAAACCTAAAACATTTATAATTTGTATATATTTTGCAACTAAATAAAACAAATTTTGGAAGCACAAGATAGAAAAAAAAAATCCTCGACTTTTTGGCTGATAGCCTCACTAAAGTTATCTGCTTTGCTACTAACCAGCTTTGTGACCATCAAAAAGTTACTTCCCATTTCTGAACCTCAGTTTCCCCCTTAGTGAACTAAGACAAGACCAGGTCGTTTTAGGATTTAGTCTAGGACCACGCACAGTGGCTCACGCCTGTAATCTCAGCACTTTGGGAGGCTGAGGTGGGAGGATGGCTTGAGCCTAGGAGTTCAAAACCAGCCGGGGCAACATAATGAAACCCACATCTCTATTAAAAAAAAAAAAGAGAGAAAGAGAGATTTAGCCAAGTTCCAACAGTCTGAACCTCTCACAGTAATTGATTCTTCTCAAATGACTATGCACATGAGGAGGAGACTATGTCAGACCAGTTAAATAACCCCCGAGCTAAAGATTAGTAGCCTGGGTTCTCCTGGCCGCCCATTAGGGTGGGATAACCTCCCAAAACTGCAACGCCATCAGTTGCTTCAGTGGAATTGTTATTATCTACGGTTCGTCCGAAAACGAGGGGATGGGGTGTGCGGTGGAAGCACCCCAGCCACTTGCCACTGGAGCCCAGGCCTCCCCAGGAACCACGGGTCCAGCCTCCCAACTTGGGTCTGGCTGCTTTTCATGCCTTTTCTCTCGCCTCTTTCACTTGCAGGGCTCAGTGCCACTGGAGTTGTTGGCCCAGTCACTGCAGATGCCTGATGAGATAACGATGGCTCCAGGCTAGGACAGCAGGAGGGAGACCAAGGGAAGTCTTCGATTCTACCCTGTGAGATGAACCCCTGGAATCTCAGCTCCCACCCCAGATCTGCCACTCCCATGGGGCTTCCATCCACAGAAGCCAGAGACGCCTCAGGTATGCCATTCCCACAGGGTTAGCATCCACAGAAGCCAGGGACATCCCAGATCTGCCACTCCCACGGGGCCTCCACCCACAGGGGCCAAAGATGCTCCAGATCTGCCATTCCCACAGGGCAGCATCCACAGAAGTCAGACATGTCCCAGATCTGCCACTCCCATGGGGCCACAATCCACAGAAACCAGACACATCCCAGATCTGCCACTCCCATGGGGCCACAATCCACAGAAACCAGACACATCCCAGATCTGCCACTCCCATGGGGCCACCATCCACAGAAGCCAGAGGCGCCCCAGATCTGCCACTTCCACAGGCCCAGCATTCACAGAAACCAGATGTGTCCCAGATCTGCCACTGCCATGGGGCCTCCATCCACAGAAGCCAGAGATGCCCAGATCTGCCACTGCCATGGGGCCTCCATCCACAGAAGCCAGAGATGCCCAGATCTGCCACTGCCATGGGGCCTCCATCCACAGGGGACACACTCCAGCTCCCAAGAAGCCTGGTCGGCCCTGGCGTGGCTTCTGTGTGGCTGGAGCTGCTTCTAGCACTTCAGATGCCATTGATTGACTGGTAGAGCAACTGCTCACGTGATTGGACCTGACCCATTCTGTCAAGATGTGTGGGTCTGTCCTTCCCCGCCTAGGGCACCTGGCCCATCTCTGTCTAGAGTGACCTCATAGTCATACCATTGCTTAGCAGATCAAGAAACTATGGTCTCAACTTTTCTCGTGCAATTTCTACCAAATGGACTGAGTGACAACTGTCTACTTGGTGCTGTGCTGAATGTTGTAAGGTCAGGAAGTCCTACAAGGCATGACCCAGCCTTTATTCATTCATTCATTCATTCATTTATATTGAGACAGAATTTTGCTCTTGTTGCCCAGGCTGGAGTGCAATGGCACAATCTGCAGCCTCTGCCTTCTGGGTTCAAGTGATCCTCCCACCTCAGCCTCACAAGTGGCTGGGACTACAGGTGCACACCACCACGCCCAGGTAATTTTTGTATTTTTTGTGGAGATGGGGTTTTGCCATGTTGCCCAGCCTGGTCTCAAACTCCTGGCCTCAAGTGATCCACCTGCCTCGGCCTCCCGAAGTGCTGGGATTACAGGTGTGAGCCACCACACCTGGCTGGAATTTTCTAACCTACCTGCTTTCGTTTACACCATTTGCCCTGCCTCCTAAGCCCGTGGTTTTTAGCTCTGCCTGCTGAAACCCTGTGAAACCCTTACAGCCCAATTCAGAGACCGTGCCTTCCCCCAAGTGAAGCCTCCCTCATCACTCCCCAAAGAAGGGACTTTTCCCTCCTTTGAAAGATTTTAGCTCTTCTACTCTATATGTGAATGTGGCCCTTGCCACAGAGAAGACTGGGAACCCCAAAAAGGTAGGGGCCCAGGCCTCACCCATCGTGGGGATCTCCCAAGCCTCCAGCAAGGCATCTACTTTGGGAGGCACTGGACAGTCACCCTGAACCCCTGCAGTCCCTCCAGCTGCCCCTGCTCCCTGGTGGAGCCAACTGGAGGGGCTTCACGGCCAGGCTCCTCCCAGGCTGCTGGTTAGCTGCAGCCAACAGTGGGCACAGCAGATGCCAGAAGGAGGGAGGAGCTGAGGCTGTCATAGCCCCCTACATCCCTGCAGAGTCACTCTGGCCTCACTGTGTCATCTCCCAAGGGAAGAATTCAGCTCCTCTCAAAGAAACCCTCCCCCAGCCTTCTGTCTTGGGTCAGGGACCAGCTCCTTCATCGTTCGGGCACAGCACTGGCAGCAGCCCTGCTGATATGAACCTGAGTTACTACACCAGCCCTGGGGGTTCCTGGCAGCCTGCCCACACCTTTGAAAGTAGTGTCTTTATTCAATTCTCCTCCAACGATCCAAAAAGTTCAGTGTGCCTCCTTTGTCCTGCTGGGACTGATAGATAGATATGGGGATCAGGTATTTGTAGCACGGATGCATGAATGAACACACAAAATAGGTCTTGCTCTCAGTGACTTTGCAAATGAGCTGGAGACAAAGATAAACAATGCTAACTGCATGCAAAAGCTGTGAGTATGTGAGCTGTGGCTGCAAGTGTCGCCAGCACAAAGGAAGGAGAGGAGAGGGCCCGTGTGGCCCTGCCTGGAGAAAGGGACCTTGAGATGGGCCTTCGGGGTTGGAGGGTGTGAAGAAGAGGGGAGAACCCAGGCCAGGCCAAATCAATGCCTGGAGTGGGGGACCCCAGCCTTCAGAAACAAGCCACAAAATCTACCGCCAGCTGGGTCCTCGGTACACTGTTGGATGATTTCTGTTGTTAAATACAGTAGCCCAAACGTACTGTGATTAAATTCTGGAAGTAGGTAAGTTTAGGAGTTTCATGTGTAGATGTCTTTTTCTTTTCTTTTTAAAAAATCAGCTTCTAACAAAAATTGTTTTCTCAAGCTAAAAATAAAATAACACCCAGTGTGGTGGCTCACACCTGTAATCCCAGCACTTTGGGAGGCTGAGGCGGGAGGACTGCTTGAGCCCAGGAGGTCGAGGCTCTAGTGAGCCATGATCCTGCCACTGCACATCAGCCTGGGTGACAGAGTGAGACCCTGTCTCAAAAAATAAAACAAAATAAAATAAAATAAAATAAAATAAAACAAAGCAAAACATCTTTATGAAAAGACCTGAACAAGTATCCCAATAAGAAAGAGGCAGATTTGATTAAAAGGCAAATGAAAAGGTTTTGTTTAAGCCAGTGTACTATTCTTACACTATATAATACAACGGACAGAAAGAACATTTCAAGGCCGGTTGCGGTGGCTCACACCTATAATCCCAGCACTTTGGGAGGCCGAGGCAGGCAGATCACCTGAGGTTAGGAGTTCAAGACCAGCCTGACCAACATGGTGAAACCCTGCCTCTACTAAAAATACAAAATTAGCTGGGCATGGTGGCGCGTGCCTGTAATCCCAGCTATTAAGGAGGCTGAGGCAGGAGAATCGCTTGAAACAGGAGGCGGAGGTTGTGGTGAGCCGAGATCACGCCATTGCACTCCAGCCTGGGCAACAAGAGCAAAACTCTGTCTCAAAACAAAAACAAAAACAAAAACAAACAAAACAAAAAAAAGAACATTTCAAAGTTTAGTGACTGAAGGTAAATGTATTTAAATTTGTGTGGAAAATAACCAGCAACTTAGGCAGGCCTGATGGTTCTGTGCTTGAGTTTAAATGGTCATTCATTCAACAGGTAGTTATTAAACCTCTAGCAAGTGTACAGGACAGTTGTTGATTGAAGGGATGGGGTACTACAAATAATTCAGACATTCCTGTCCTCTAAGAACCATATTTTATTACTAACATAATAACTCCCATTTACTGAATGCCTAGCATATGCCAGCTGGGGTGCTGGTCACCTTACAGTTATTATTTTATTTCATTCTTCCCACACATGAGCAGGGCAGGCATAATTAACAACATTTCATTGAAAAACGAATAACTGAGGGTCAGAGAACTAGTCTGACCAGGATGGCACACCTGGCAAGTGGACAGAAGATGGACTTGCCCCTCATGTGGACCCTTGATTCCCAAATTCACATCCTTCTACTATTCCATACTTTCTCATCGATGTGCACGGGAAAATTCGTCAGCCATTGAACACCCTACCCTGAATCCCACAGGACTCCCAAGGACCACTGCGGACTGAAGGGATTTGGAAAATAATTTCTTTCTACATCCTGAGTTTTGATTTCAGGCTGGGAAATTAAAAGGCAAAAGAAGCAGCATGTTTAAAAATCCTGACTACAGCGCATGCCTGTAATCCCAGCACTTTGGGAGGCCGAGCCGGGTGGATCAAGAGGTCGAGAGATCGAGACAATCCTGGCCAACACGGTGAAACCCTGTCTTTACCAAAAATGCAAAAATTAGCTGGGTGTGGTGGTGGGCACCTGTAGTCCCAGCTACTCGAGAAGCTGAGGCAGGAGAATCACTTGAACCTGGGAGGCGGAGGTTGCAGTGAACGGAGATTGTGCCACTGCACTCCATCCAGCCTGTGCAACAGAGCGAGATTTCATCTCGGAAAAAAAAAAAAAAAAGTCCTTATTTGCATTAAAGCCATCTCGTAACACAGACTGGACGAGTCAGGTGACCTGCCACGTGGGTGCACCATGCTCTGGAAGCACAAAGCCGGCCGCTTCCTCCCCGAGGCCACTTCGAGGTGGCCGAGCACAGAGGTGGGGCACGAAAAGCTCCTCACTGCTGGGGTCTTTCTGTTTGACTCACACAGGCCTGAAATTCCTCACATGAGGGACAAAGCTTTGGATCCCATGATTAGTGATGAACGCTGATGGGCTGGGAGAGGTGGCGCCTTCCCATTGCAGGGCAGGGGCTAAGGACCCGTTCTTTGGCACATGTGGGCGGGGGAAAGTTGACCACTCACAGGTGGACAGGGACACCAAACCCCCTCTTCTGTTTCCGCCAGCCGCTGGTCCCACATGAATACAGGGGAAACTCGCTGCCACACCTGTGACTCCGCTCAGAGTTCGTTCTGACAGAATGCTTTCCACACTCAGAATTCTTTTTTGAAGGGAGGGGCTGAAAAAGGAAGGAACGAATGGCTCCCAAATAGGAACCGTATTTTCTAATGTATTTTAAAAGGGCCAGGGCCTTTTTGGATCACAGTTTAAAACTCACACCCCTGGTTGGTGCTGCAACCCAAAGCCTGGCACGGGACCAGGTAACTGGGGTGCCAGATGCCTTTATCTCTTAGCAATGCCCCGTGCTGTGTGGCCAAGGCTTCCAGGTCACCATTCCAACACTAGGTTTGTAAGATCTGGGAAGGGGTGACATCAGAGCTCAGCTCATTCAACACATGTTCTTTACATGTGTCTTCTGGTGGCTGTTCTTTAGATTTCTGACTACAAACCTACCTTTGACAACTCGAAAAATAAAACAGTGTGGAAGAACACCACCACGAGGCGTTTCACACTGTTAGTGTGCTTCATTGTTTTCTGGCTTTTGGTTTAATTTTCTCTCCAGTGAGACTGAAAGCTCCCCCATGGCAGGGATCTCACCCACAGAAGAAAGGAAAGGAGCGCTTACTGAGTTCCTCCAGGTGACTCAGGAGCAGCACGGTGGGCCAGGGAACAGCAAGCCAGCTGCTGCTCCACGCTCGGCAGCCCTGGGAGCAGCATGTCGTGTTCCTGGGGGACACTTTGGCGGCTGTTCTGGAGCCAGGGAGTTTGTGCTGACTGTTCCCCTGCCCTCGGCAGGGCTTCAAGCTTGGCCAGCCAGGGCTGGGCTGCAGGAGGCCATGGCACTGGGTCCCGTTCACTCTAATACTTGGATTCTACCAGGTGCACCAGCACCCCCATCTGGATGCTGCAAAACATTCCACAGCCAGACTGTGCACTACACAGCGGAGCTGGGGGCGAGAGAGGTGAGGAAGGAGAAGTCAGGGGAATTGCAGATGGGCTCGCAGATGGAGCGTGGTCACCCCTGCTTCCTGTGCATTAGGATAAATGGCGCGAAGGTGTCCACCCTTCCACGAGAGAGACGTGACGGCGCTCCTGTGGCTCTGATATGTAACCCCCACCCCCAAACTCTGGTGACCCAAAACATGTGAGTAAACCCTTTAATTGCTGGAGGTTCTCCACCGGTGCCCCGGGGGCCACATTCCAATGGCATGGGAGAAGTGCTAGGACATGTGGCACATGTTGTCCCACTAACCTGGTGCTAGTCCAGGCTGCAGGTTGGAGCCCCACCCCAGCCTTGTCACCTGGTGAATGGGACTCTGGGTCTCTGTTGCAGACACCATGGTTGGCGCCCAGCCTCCACTTGTTCCCCACCCCACCCCTGCAGTGGGTGTCTGAGAGCCGAGGGCCTCATCAGGCCAAACTGCCTCCTCCTCCAGGCAGCCCACGAATAACGACAGGATCAAGCCCCTTGAAGCTCACCCTATCTCTGGACTTCCAATTATATCAAAACCAAATTTTCAAAAAGACCCCAAGCTTTCCTTCTCATCGAAGCCACTTTGCATGTTATGTGAAGCTGCAAATAGTTTCCTTGAAGTCGTCACTGGGGACCCAGATGAGAGAAGAGTCACTGAGACTCGGTGTAACCACCCTCCCTCCACACGCCTCCACTCATTCATGAGACTGGCGCTTCCCAGGGCAGGGCTGCTGAGGCCTGGGAGCACCGCACAGACAGAATCAGCGCGGCCGACCGAGAGATCTGCCAGCAGAGCAGGGCAGCGGGAACCCTAGTCACCCGCACCCTGCAGTTGTACAGAGCTGGAGACTTTGCCCACAGTGGTTTCCTACATTCTTCTCAACCGTGCTGTATGGTAGGGAGGCCAGCCACGATTATTCAGCTCAAGAACTAAAATTTTTTAAAACCCAAGAGTTCAGAGGTGCTCAACGATTTGCCCAGTATCCGCGGGCAGCCTGTGGGATTGTGGGGGTTGATGCTGGCTCTGCTGGTTCCTCATCCGGGGGGCATCAGGAGCCAGGCTGCCCCTGCTCCGACACACTCATGGTCACTCACAGCCTCCTGGTGACCACAGGAACTGGAGCCTGAGTCTCTGAGTGACAAGAGGGTGACTTTTTGGGTAGACCACTGCAGAAGCAGGTGAGGACGCACCACTCAAACACTTCCGGCTCCTCCTGAACCTTTGTGGATCACGAGGCAGTACCTGAAAAGCACGCAGTCCCCTGCACGGCTGCATTCCAAACCACATCTCATTATGTAAGAGGGCACGGGTCCCCTCCAGGCCGGGGAGCAGCAACACGCGTTAGCACATATTTGCTAGAGCTCTCCTGCTGGTTGCAAAATACTGTGTCATATTTCATGGAAAGTTCTAAAGGTCACTGCTGCACTTGACTCTGAGATCGCCACATCGCCTCTCTGGGGCCTCCCCGTCCCTGCCCCAGGAGGTGTTTATGAGCCGGCACCTCTGTGGAGCACCCTCCGTCCTGACTCAGGCCCCCATGCCTCTGTTCCACGTCAGCCCGACACACTCATGGTCACGCACAGCCTCGTGGTGACCACAGGAACTGGAGCCTGAGTCTCTGAGTGACAAGAGGGTGATTGTTTTGGCAGAGACAAAGCACCTCAGCTCACACAGCTCCACTCACACCAGCGACATCTAACACCACTGAGAACTGGCAGAGACAACAGGGTATCTTGATTTTAAAAACACAGATAAGTACTAAAAAGGCGAAAAACAATCGCAATAATTATTTTTAGCATGCCGAAATGCAGCACCCAAAAAGTAAGAAATCCCTGGATCTCCTTAAAATCTTGAAGGGGCATCACATTCCCCCATGAGGGCTCGGTGGGGCCCTTTGCAGTCCCTTCTCACGGTGCCTGGCATCCCTGCAGTTGCTCAGCATCCAAGAGCACACCAGGCCAAGAGCTCTGAAGGCTCCACCAGCAAGAACCTGCCCTGATTCCAGCTGCTCCATGGCCCAGAAGCTGAGCCCTTGGCTCAACGGGGGCCACCAGGCAACGGTTTCTGAAAACCAGATTCGGAAACTCTACAGGCCAGCCATTTGGGTTTTCTGTTTAATTCTCTTTAAGTTATTCAATGCTCTTACAAATGCTGAAGTGAGCTGGGAATGCACCGAAGCCTTGGAGAAGGACCCGGTTAACTCCCGGGCTCAGCAGAAAGCCAGTTTGATCTGTGGTCTCTGACTTCCAGGCGACGGGGCAGGATTTCCAGTGTCCGGACTTGGGCCGGTCACAGAGCAATCCACCTGCTCCTGCATGTCACTCATGAGGAAACCCCTAGCTTAGATTATGAGGGGGGCTGAGCTGAAGTTTGCCTCAGATCTGTTTCTTCTTACAGTGAAATATATTTGAAAACAAGGTGACAGGTAGAAAGGTTTAAAACACCTAGGTCAAACATAGAACCCTAAAGCAACATCAGTTCACCCACTGGCATGCAATTCTGAGCTAGTTTATTCTTCCACATTTCTCCCATAAGAGAGACCATTTTACAGGGTTTCAAGGTGATTAAATGAGATAGAATAGCAAAAATATCCTGTAAGCTGCAAAGCATTTCACAAACAGAGGACATGGCCATTCTCTGTCCCTGAAAGCAGGTTCTCAGGAGCTCCACTAGTCAATGTAGAATTCATGATAAATTTAGATAATCACTTTTTGGTAATTACTATACTAATTATAGTACTGTAATTACTATAGTAACAATTCAGGCAAGAAATATGGATCGATCCTAAAACTAGCAAGTGAAAGTCTGAGGAGAAAGAAGATATTTACACAATCCCAAAGCAGCTTCCCCTGAAACCCTGACTGGTGACAAGGGGGAAGTACTTTATTCAAGTAGAGAACTTTATAGCGGCAGACACCCCCTTCACCAGGTGACTGGCACCCACTTCACCGGGAAGGTGTCGCGGCCGTATCAGGTGCCCGGGCTGAGATGCGGAAGCCCAGGGCAGCACATGGACAGATGGACGCCCTCCTGAGGGTGCAGGCTGGCTCTGATGGTGAGGAAATGTCAGGAAAACGCAAAGCCAAGGGCAGGCGACACAAGAACTGGCCTGTGTCCCCCTGAAAAAGGCTCAGGTCGTGACAGATGAGACAGGACTGAGGAGCTGTTCCCAATGAAGGGACTGAAGAGAAAGGACAACGAAACAAAACGTGTGGCTGGGGATCCCCTCTTCCAAGAAATGACGCCCCAAAGACAAGGTGCAAAACGTGAATGAAGCCTGCAGCTTAGCTGATAGCATGATATTAGCGCTAATTTCCTGATTTTGACAATTATACTGTGGTTAGGAGAATGACCCTGTTTTTATGAAATATCCACTGAAATATTTAGGGGTAAAGGGATATGATGTCTGCAAATTCCTCTCAGGGGTTCAGAGTTCATATAAACACACAGTGAGAGATCATAAGAAATGAGATACGGGCAGATCTGCTGAAATGCTAACATCGGGCAATCTGGGTGAAGAGGATATGAGAACTCTTTGTATTATTTTTGTGACTTTATGTTTGAAATTGTCAAAATAAAATGTTATTTATTATTTAATGATTTTTTTTGTTGTTGTTAGAGACAGAGTCTCACCATGTTGCCCAGGTTGGTCTCGAACTCCTGGGCGCAAGTGATCCACCTACCTTGGTCTCCCAAAGTGCTGGAATTACAAGCATGAGCCACCTCGCCCAGCCCTAAAGTCTTATTTTAAAAAAGGAATTAAGAAATACAGGCTGAGCACAGTGGCTTGTGCCTATGAGGCCAAGGCAGGAGAATCGCTTAAGCCCAGGAGTTTGAGACCAGCCTGGGCAACACGGCAAAACCCCGTCTTTACAAAAAATGTAAAAATTAGCTGGGCATGATGGTGCACACCTGTAGTCACAGCTACTCAGGAGGTTGGGGTGGGAGGATCGCTTGAGCCGCAGTGAACTGTGATCGCACCACTGCACTCTAGCCTGAGAGACAGAGCAAGACCCTGTCTCGAAAAAAGAAAAAGAGCTACAGTGGGCCTTACTTACGGGTCTTACTTACTACCACTCTTACTTACAGTGTTAAGTGACAGCACGTGTTAGCGCTGCCTTTTACTGTCTCCCAAGGTGGGAGCATCACTGAAGCAGGCCCTGAGGGAACTACAGGACTCTCTGACTCGCTGAGGGCAAGGAGATTCTTCTGGGAATTTTTCCTTGGCTTCTCCCAAATCATAATAATGGCCTGGACACAGGATGTGCAGGCCAGCCCTAGTGGGGGACATCTGCCAGGCTGGCGCCAGAGGGCGCTGTCCCCAGGGACCACACAGGGTGCCAGGCCACATAACTCTGCAATGTGTTGGCTGAACTTTTCAGGAAACTTGGATGCCACACATACTTTTCCTTTCTTTGTGGGCAGGCAAGATGAGTCACGTTTTTCCAGAGTCTGCTCGGCCCCAGTATTCAGACCTCATCAGCTGCCCTGGTCCGGAAGGCTCCAGCGGGGGCCAGTGAAAGGGGGACCAGGGTGCCTGCATTAGCTGGGCCAGCACTGGGGCTTAGGGGCAGCCTTGGGCAAGCCAGAGTCAATCTTTTTGTCGGGTAAAGGGTAAAGCTCACAGTAATTCTGGATCATGGCAACATTTTCGGACAGACCCAGGGCCCTTTGTACAACTCACAGGGCGCAGCCCTGAGGGAGGCTGGGCTCTGGCTTCATATGGTCCCTGTTCTCCCGCCCACCTGCCCCTCCTCTGCTGCACCTCACTCCCCAGCACCTCTCCAGGCCCTACCTTCGAGTACCTCACTCCCCAGCACCTCTCCAGGCCCTACCTTCGAGTACCTCACTCCCCAGCACCTCTCCAGGCCCTACCTTCGGGGTCCCCTCAGTTCCCCTGCCTCCCTTCCTTCCGAAGGCCACTGTGTTATTGGGACGATGGAGCAGAGACCTAAGGAAGGGACCCCACCTGTGTCCATCTGCAGGCAGGGTCGCTGCAGGCTCCCTGAGAAGCAGGCTCTGGGATGGAAATGAGCACGTTGGATGTACATCAGGGAGTGCTCTCGGGCCCGACAGAGGAGCGATGGAGACCCCGTGAAGTCCCGACAGAGAGTTCTGGCGTTCGGATGCCCCTTTAGAGCTGTCCTGAGCGGGGGTCGGGGGCTGGTCCTTTATGTCCATACATCGGCCGGTTATTGGGCACAGACTGTCTCTGGGAGGGGCTGAAGGCTGGCGATGTGGCGCTCCTTAGCTGAGGGAGGGCTGTCTGTCACACCCACAGCTGGGAGTGAGTTCCTCATTCTTGAAGGAATCGGGAATCTGGGAGGCACAGCACAGCCTCAAGGGTGTTCTGGCTCCAGGGTGTTTTGAGCAGAGGGCCTGGGGACATGCTGAGCATCTCAGGGTGTTTCAGGCAGAGGGCCTGGGGACATGCTGAGCATCTCAGGGTGTTTCAGGCAGAGGGCCTGGGGACATGCTGAGCATCTAAGGGAGCCTGAGCAGAGGAAGATGGGGGGTGGGTGTGCACCAAATGAAGTCAGAGCCAGCCCAGGGTTACCTCAGAGGACCTCAGAGGCCATGTGTGGTGGGGTTTGGAGACTTAATTTAAACGTGCTGGGGAGGCGTCAAGGGGTTGAACAGCAGATGACATGATCAGATTTATGTTTTAAAAACAGGAGTTGGCAAATTACTACCCAATGGCCCAATCCTGCTGGCCACCTGCTTTTATAAATACTTATTGGGACACAGCTGCACCATTAGTTTATACTTTGTCTATGGCTTCGTAGTTGCAAAAGAGACCACGTGGCCTTCGAAGTCTAAGACATTTACCATCTGGCTTTTTACAGGAAACATTTGTCAATTCCTGTTTGAAGAGACCCCTCTCCTTGCTGGGCAGAGTCATTTCCAAGGCAGCAATGGGGCTCCCACGAGGGCCACGGCCCCTCACGCGCCTCCCCAGCTTCACAGCCATGCCTAAAGCAACTCAGTTTAGCAGTCGCTCGTGTTCTTTGGTATTAATGATATAAATCACCTGTGCACACCACGAGGTTCCTCCAGGAGGCTGCAGGGCCCTCCCCGGTGGAAGTGGAGAAAAGTCCTCAGTGTCTCTACTCATGTGCAAACACAAACACTTCCACTGCCCTCTCCCGCCTCCTCTCCCATCCCCCATCGGTCTCTTCCTCTTCTCAGGCCTCTCCTCCTGGACCAGCAGTGATGCCAGCAGCCACAGGCCCCTCTGCCCCCAAAGCAGGTCTCACCTCTGCAGCTTAAGTAGAGTCCCACAGGCCCCCGTGGCCTCTCTGAAAATGAGGAGTAAAATGACTCATGTGTGGGGCACGCGAGCAATGCCCCAGGAGCACACATCACATGTGTGACTGCAATGAAGGAAGTGTGGGTTCCTTTTAACGTCGGAGCCGCCAGAGCTCCCCCAGGAACCTCTCTGCCTCCGAGGCACCAAAGGTTTCCTGTCCTTGCGATGCTGGGAGGGACCCTAGATGGATTTGTGGGTGCATCTCAGGCACCCAGCTCAGCACATGGCTCAGGCACACGCAATGACTCAGTGGTGCCTCCAGGCGAGCGGGTACCCTGCGCTGCTCTCATGCTCAATCCTCACCCCTACTCTGCCTAGATGCAGGGGCTGACCTTTGACCCCTGCTGCCACATGTCCAGGCTCCCACTGGGCAGGGGACAGGGAGACACCTTGGGCAACATCTGACCTTAGCTACAGTCCCTTTGGCTCCCGTTCCTGCCAGACAGACCAACTGCAGCTCCTGGTTCCAGCCCCGCCAGGGCTCCCGGCGTTGCCCTCTTCCCTTCTCCCACCTGGGGTGGGAAAGGATTTTCCTTACTCATAGCTGGGTCGCTTCCCAAACTCTAGTCTGGAGTCTCAGCTCTTTCCTCACCTTTATAACCACGCAGCCACATAATCAGAACTGTGACGTCCTTGTATTAAACTCCATCTGCTTTTAGTATGTAGAGTAGCCCTATTCCAGGTAGGACCCGGGCTGACAGCTGAGCGAGGGCCATCTGCAGGAGACGATTCGGAAGGGGTCAGTGCTGCAATTCTGCAGAGTAATCAGCAGCAAGCTTCAGGTCTAAATTCTGGAGTTCTAAAATTACTCGAGTCTGACCCCCTGGTTTTTGGTCTTGCTCTGTATTTAGGGACAATGGCCCTATTGATGCCCGCTGAACCACTGCCTGGCATTTGTTCTGTAGGGAAAGCTGGAGCAGGGTGCTCCTCAGCCTCGGGAGCCCGTGGCATGGAAATGCAAGACTCAGAGGCTCTAGATTAAAGTCTTAAAAGCTTGGGCTCATTCCTCCACACAGAGCACAAAACCTTTGGCATTTTACAGGAAAACAGACTTTTATTTGAAAAATAAACTCAAGTTGCTGGGATATAAAGGAAGAGCTGTGTGTGATCCAACACGGAAATGGTGTGAAAGGACCCGAAGTTTTACAAGTTAAATAAACTTCTCTGAAAGACTCATTCGAATTTCAAACAGCTCTCAGCACAGACCCTCTGGAAAAGATCCCCAGATGTAGCAGAATGAGATACAGCGCCCGCCCCAGGCTGGGGGTCAGCCATGTGGAATGGGAGATTTGGATTCAACCACGAACAGAGAAAATTAAATTTCTTTGGATGTTCAAAATACACATGACCTCGGTCATAGTTGTGAGCTGGTCTTGGAAACGGACAGGGGGAACATGTACCATTCCTCATCTCTGGCAGAAACCCAGCACTGACTTCCATCCAGTGGATTCTCTGTGCCTCAAGAACCCCCCAAACCAGACTCGCCTCAAAGGCATTCCAGACGCATTCTGCTGTTCTCTGACCATCTAGGGTGGTGTTTTCCAAACCGCAACCACTGCCCCCACCACCCATCATGAAATCAACTGTGTGGGTCAGATAAAGCAGCTGAAACAATAGAATTGAAAAGAAAACACATAGTCGGGGGTCAATACTGTTTAGTAAAAAAATGGGGTTTTTGTTGATGTGTTGTACGTGCTGGATTATGACATCAGATGGATTTGTTACTGTGGGCTGCAGTCAAAACATTTTCAAACCACTGCTGCGATGAAGCCCTGTGGCCCTGCTTTACCAGCTCAGTGCTACAAACCTTCCCTGGGCAGTGGCAAACTCCCCGGCTGTCGGAGTATATTCTCCGCCTTTTGCTTTGTGCTTGTCCCTACCAGACACCACGGTCATCACATAGAGTAGCCTTCAGTGTAATCAAAGTAAGTGGCTGTCTAGGTCAGTGATTTTCAACTCTTTTTTTTCTAGTAGGAGAGAGAAAATGTCCCAATGTCCAGCAGGGCTGATTCCGTCAGTAGCAGTTACTGGGTGTGCCCTGCTGCCCCCATCAGACAAGATGCCATTTCTTGCTCCGTGGGGGCCAGCTGGCCAAAGGCCACCTTGTCTCACTCCCTAAAAGCCACCACTGCATGATTTTAGGGTTCTGGGAAGACAGTCGCTTACAAAAAGAGAATCTGTGGCATCTGGTTTTGATGCTAGGAATTCTTTCTGAGTTATGAGATAAATGTGTCGACTACCCCTGAAATATGTCACCTTTAAGTTCTGTAATGTCCATCTTAAATATCTTTGCCAGAACCGTTTCCATCTGAGGGAGGAGGGAAAAGGATAAGGGCATGTTGAGCTCTAGGAGCTGGGAGCCCACAGACAGGAAAACAGAGCAGGGAGATCCAAAGTCCCCAGAGATATGGCGTTCTTTCCACGTTGGGTGACCATCAATGTACCCCGAAGGTACCAAACCCCGAAGGCACTGACTGGTCCTGGGGGGATGAGGAGGTACGAACTGGAAGAGCTTGGGAAAATAAGAGGCAAGTGCATGAAAAGCTCAGTATGTGATTTTTAAAGAGACAAGAAGGCAATAGGAAGTTATCACGAGAGAACACAGACTGCAAAGAGACTTAAAATAACAGCTATATTTCAGGGCTCTGGCAGATTGCTCAAGGCAAACAGAATCCAGTAAGGCTTTCTGGAGCGGGCAGGACTTGAAGGAGGTCGCTGAGGAGGCGGGAGACCACACTAATGTATCTCCAGATCCACTGCAGACACCCCTCGCTGTTCACCCCAGCTCTGTCTCTACCATCTGTTTCCTGCACAGTTGCCAGACATCTCTCTGCATTGCATCCGATCGACATCTGACGGCTTCTGTATCGCTCAATTAAAACCTGGAATCCTGACCTCTCCTGCAAGGCCCCGCCCCACTCCCTGACCTCACTCCTGCACCTGTTCCCTCCCCACTTGGTTCTGGCCACACTGACCAGCTCCCTGCAAGCTCAGAGGCTGCTCCCGTCTCCGGACATTTGCACTACGGGTCCCGCCGCCAGGCACGCCATGGCCCTCACCGGTCCTCTCCCTGGCTGTATCACCACTGGCCAAACGTCTCCATGCCAGAGACGTTGCTGACTTGACCACATAGAGCAGCACCCCTGCAGCCCCTCTCCTTTGACTGTTTTTCCTCCTGGCACTTGGGACATATAACACTTTTCCACATATGGTACCGATTGTCCCTAGAATGGAATCCCCACGAGGGCAGGGATGGGCTCATTCACTGCTGCATCCCCAGCTCCCAGCACTTAGCAGGTTCTCACATAACGTGGTGCAGGTGAATGTCCTCTGTGCCAGACAACTCCCCTTTGAAAGGCCTGGGCAGGCAGGTATCATTGTCTCCTCCTAACACCAGCTTTCTTCTGTCTGGGAGGCACATGTGAAGGTTCACACGCTGGAAAAAACCCAGGCAGGAACGACCCCTGCTGCTTTCCCCCAGGCAGGAGCAACCTGCTCTCAGTATCAGACTCAGCATGTGAGGCTATGTCACCCCCTAGTGGTCACTCTGTCACAAAGCCAGAAAAACCAGAGATGTGCTCAGCCTGGCCAGTTGTTCCCAGGGCCAAGGGAACCCAGACCTACTCTCTCACCCAGACTTTTTCTACAGGTGAAATCAGATGTAAACAAACATTCAGAAAATAAAGGTGAAAAGGCGTCCAATATTGAGTCCACATTGTCTTGAATGAGGGAGAGACTGAACATCCACGTTCTTCCTTCTAGTACGGGGTTCCAGGTTGAGCGGCTGTCCCAAGATGTTGACTGTGGTGGGGTAGCATCAGGTCATTCCTACAGAGCTTCTCCGTTCATTGCAGATTATGTGGGAATTTATCAAAAATTAGCCTTTCCTTTTTTTAAAAAAGGAAGCTGAGATGGGAGGCGTGCCAGAGAGAACCTAGAAGTGAATACACAGCAGGCAGAGCTCAGACCTGAGCAGCTGGGTCTCCAAGAAGCCTGTCTCCATCAGCTTGCTTGCTTGCTTGCTTACTTCTTCGAGACGAAGTTGGGTGTTTTTTGTTTGTTTGTTTGTTTTGGAACAGAGTCTTGCTCTGTTCCCAGGCTAAAGTGCAATGGCAGGATCTTGGCTCACTGCAACCTCTGCTGCCCAAGTTCAAGCCATTCTCCTGCCTCAGCCTCCCGAGTAGCTGGGATTACAGATGCACACCACCATGTCCAGCTAATTTTTGTAATTTTAGTAGAGATGGGGTTTCACCACGTTGGCCATGACCTCGAACTCATGACCTCAGGTGATCCGCCCACCTCAGCCTCCCGAAGTGCTGGGATTACAGGCATAAGCTACTGCGCCTGGGTGAGAGAGTTTTTTAAAAGCTGGGGACTGCCCTACAGCATGAGGCTTTTGCTAACACGCACTTAGCATTTCCTCTGCCCCAGACCTCTGAGTGGCTCTCTCTCTGGCTCCACTGTGGTCTCCTTACCACAGAAGACTTCCCTCGCCATTCTATCCAAAGCAGCACCCACCCCACTACCCAGTCTCTCACTCTGCTTTCCTTTCCTTGACAACATGGGGGCAGTTAAAGTCTATCTGTGCTCCCATGCTCCACCCCTCTTCCAGCCCTCTGTCTGGAAGATTCCAGACTAGCTCTGCCAGCTTGGCCATGATTGCCTTCAGCCAAACAGCACACCTTGTCCACAGCTCGCCTGGGGCAAGGAGATGTGTCAGGATAAAGTTAGGATGGCTTAATGGCAGGTACAGAAAAAAATAACTGGAAGGAGGCTAAACCACAAGGATGCTTATCACCTACAATAATGACCAGTTAGTAGGTAGGCAGTTGCAAAGCAGGTCAGCTTAGTGAAACTGCCTTTGCAAAGTTATCACTGTTAAGAGAAATCTGACATAGCTGATTCCATATTGCTTCTGACCTCCAAGTGTCCCACTCCTGGGCACACACAGGCCAAGCTAATTTTGGGAGAAATTTAGTTTATAGTTTAACCTTAAAGCCAGGATGATACTAGCCCTTCCCCAAACTAAAACACCATTGCAAAACTAATGAGAAGCCACAAGGTTAGGATTATGAGAGGGGCCTAAATTCTGCTACGATGTAGGTGTCGTTAAATGATAAGCAGCCATTGTCCCGAGGTCACAAGATTTGTAATTTCCCCAATTACTCCTGTAGATAACATCACTATTGGAGAACCTAAGATTGGCCTTTTGAGATGTCTTTCCAGACTTTTGCTTTTCTGGCAACCAGTTGACCTCAGCTGGACTCCTGACTCACCACCCAACCGGTCCTGTGGCCCCACCCAGAGGCGGAGTCAGTGTCATTTTCCACACCCCTCTGAAGGCATCCCCAACCAATCAGCAGCACCTATTCCCTAGTCCCTGCCCACCAAACTATCCATGAAAACTGCTAACCTCCGAGCCTTCAGGTAGACTGACTTGATTTGACAGATAACTGTCTCCTGCATGGCATGGCCGAACTCATGTCAGTTAACTCTTTCTTTGCTGCGATGCTATGGTCTCAGTGGATTGAGTTTCCCTGTGCAACAGGTGGGAGGACCCATCAGGCAATGACATCAGCGCTGCCAACTGCGTGGAGAATCACCTGCCCAACTTTCTACTCAGCCACCTTGTGCCTTGGCCTTTGTCCTCGTGGCCCTAGAAACCATGTCCCCACACCACAAAGGAAGAAAAGGAAATTTATCCTCGTGTGTCTTTTTTGTTGTTGTTAGGGGAGGCACGTTTTTCTTAAAACCCTAGCCGACTTCTCCCATTCACTGGCATGTGGGAAAGGGATACTTTCGACTGAACTAGACCAACTACAGCTCATGGCCTGGGGCCAGGCCCTGAGTAAAACCAGGTTCTGCTATGAAGAAACAAGAGGCAGCCACTGTCCGACGGGTTAGCACAGTCTGCTGCGCACCTCAGAGAGGAAGAAACTGTGCACACGGACAAATGTGATAGACTTAGGGGTAGAAAGGGTCCAGGACAGGTGGGGAGAAGACGAGAGGAAGGCCCCGTGTGGTAGCCGAGGGCAGCAGCTTCCCCCACACGCATCTCCAGGGTGGAGAGTGACTTTCTGCAGTAGGCAGGCAAATGTTGCAAGAATGCGCCCAATGAAGGAAGGAGCCTTGGCTATCTCACAGCATTGACACACGTGCTCACACATTGTTGTCAATTCTTACATATACAATGTATATGTAAGCTTAAGGAGCAGGCACAAGAAGCCCAGCTGTGGCCCACTGGGAGCCTCTAAGGGAGCCACCACTGAGAGACAGTGTCAGTTCAGTGAGGACAGGGGCTAGGGAGGCTGGCATGGGCAGGTCAGCTATTCATGGGAGCAAAATACAGGGGTTTGGTGGAAAAGAGGCAAACTATGCCAAGCATCCTGTTGGGGCAGACTAGCCCACACACATCGACCAGCACCCCTGAGCTGTGTGCTGTAGAACAAGCCACTTGCCTTCTGCCAGGACGAGCAGCTGCCTTGCAGGATTGCCATGTGTTCAGAATTGGACTCAAACCCCACTGAAGCTCACTGCTAAACACTGAGGGGTGGGGGACACAAGAGAGGTCCATCTGTAACCCTAAGAAGCATCCTTTACAGAGCAGACGGCACATTCAGACGCATGCCCAAAGCGCGGCTCCCTGACTGATGGCTGGCTGGGGTAAGGGCAGGTCTGGGAGGACAAGCAGCCTCATCAGTACCATGGAGACAAACGGGAGGCATCCCCTAAAGCAAATGAGCCAGCAGCCTGAGCGGGACAAAAGCCAGCACTAGAGATGGGCAGGGCTCCCGAGTCGTGACAGCTCTGTCCCTGCTCCCTCTACCGGCTCCTCCCCTCTCAGTTTGCATGTGGTTCTCCCATCTTACAATGAACCAACTGAAAACGTCCATTAACGTGAATCCATCCCCTCGCTACCAGCTCGCCTTAATTGTCAGATGGGCTTGGAAGTGCCACAGTAAGAACTAAGCCCCGGAATCTTGGCTGTTTGACCTAAAAAGGCCATGCACAGTCAGACGCAGCCAAGGCAGGTCTCCCGCTGTCCCGCTCCCTCCTCACCTGTGTCTCCACCTCCAGCCATCCTGGCACAGAGTCACAGAGTCGAGGGCACAGGTTGCTCTTGATGTCTTGGGTGGGAAGTGACAACTGTCCTCTCCCTTTGGTGAAACTCCATCATGTGGTCCCACCCTGACCGCAGGGGTGGGCTGGGAGAGGCAGAGGAGCTCCTGGCTCTTGTACAAGCACCAAGCTCCTGGCACAGATGCATCCACCTGCACGTCTGACCCCAGGGTCTTGAAAGAAGTTTGCTGGCTCCTCAGCCACTGCCCCACGCGCTTTCTTTCCCTTCCTGGCTGCTGAAGCTGCTCTCTTGGAAATCACCAATGACCTGCCAAGTCCAAAGCCTGGTCGAACCTCCAGGGCTGATCATCCCCTCTCTTGAGGGACTCTTCTGGGCCTCTGTGACCCACATGCCTCCTTGGCCTCTTTCATGGACCTGGGCCTCTGCCCTCCCTCTTGTGCCAGCCATACCCAGCTGTCTGTCTCCAGCTGCCGTGCCCGGTCTGGCTGATGCCGTCCAGGGCTATAGCTGCTGCCTGTGTCACCTGATGAGCTCTAACACCCATCTGCAGCTGACAGTGCTCTGAGCCCACGCTCCCTTTGGGGCTTGCAGGCTGGAAACCCACAAGCTCTGGACAGAACATGCAGCCTCATTGCTTTCCTCCTTGTGCGTCTCTACAGGAGTTGGTGTCTAAAAGGGACAAAGGCACACTCCAGGTGGAGAGGGGCACAAATAAAGTTAAAACCAAGTTAGACAGGGCTGGGACGGGCAGAGAGCCTGGCAGAGGAGGGAGGCAGTGTCTGCGCAGGTGGACGGGGTCTGAATTGGGGGGTGAGGCTGGCTCTGATCTGGCAAGCAGTTCGAGTTTTCTAACGTCTCCAGCAAGGGAATGACATAGTAAAAGTGGTGATGGAAACATCTGTGCAGCAGCCGCTTGACAAATCTGCAATCACAGCTTTAATGGCCACAGAGGACACTTCAGGCCACTGCCCTGGGCCAAAGCTAGAGCACGGCCCAGCCCAGGAGAGTGATGGAAAGACCAGCACTCTAGGAGGGAGAAAAGCTGTCCAGAGACCCAGAGTGGCGCCCTTCCCTGGGTGCTTTTTCATTTTGCTTTGTCCTTTAAGCTAACGAGCACTCAACTCCAGCTCCGATTTGCTGACACCTGGGCTGAGGGCCTAAGGACCTGTTACCACCACCCAGTACTTTCTGACCATTCACCCCCCAGTGCCAAGAGCTCTCCACCTGTCAGATGACCCAGGGAGAGCAGGGAGGTGCCTAGAGACATCCCAGGACTGCGATGGCTACATGGGTGCTGTCAACTCCTTAGTTCATGAGTCCCACCAGCAGTCCGGAGACCTCATGACCCATTGACACTGCCCTCCCTCTCACCCAACCATGCTCCCAGGAGCAAGTGGGTCAGGGGCAGAGCCAGGAGGTGGAGGCGGTGCCAGGATGGTCAGGGCTTAGCCCCAGGATGTGGGGGCAGGGCCAGCAGGTAGAGGCAAGGCCTCAAGGTTGGGGACAGACAGGGACTCCTTCCCCATCTGTGAAGCATGGGGAGGCTGGAGTGGGGACACCAAGGTAACACACCTGCCTTCTGCTTCACTGAAAACAAGAGAAGATCATGGCTGAAAGGCCGAGCATCCTGTCTGCTATGCTTTCCCAGACATTTGCTGTGTCTGTTCTCTGACTGCTGTCTACGGCCGGGGGGGCTTAAGCAATGGGATTTATCCCTTCACAGCTCTGGAGGCTGGGAGCCTAAGTCAAGGTGTGTGTGGGCCCGCAGTCCATCTGTATTAGTCCGTTCTCACACTGCTAGAAGGAACTACCTGAAACTGGGTAATTTGTGAAGAAAAGAGGTTTAATTGACTCACGGTTCTGCAGGCTGTACAGGAAGCATGGCTGGGGAGGCCTCAGGAAACTTACAATCATGGCAGAAGGCGAAGAGGAAGCAGGCACGTCTTACATGGCGTCAGGAAGGAGAGAGTGAAGGGGAAGTGCTACACACTTTTCAACAACCAGATCTTGTGAGAACTCATTCACTATCACAAGAATAGCAAGGGGGAAGTCTGCCCCTATGATTCAATCACCTCCCACCAGGCCTCTCCTCCAACATGTGGGGATTACAATTCAACAGGAGATTTGGGTAGTAACAAGAAGCCAAACCATATCACCATCTGAAACCTGGTGGAGCCCTTCCTGCCCTGCAGCTCCAGGGATCACAGGCACCACGGCATCCCCATCTCAGCTCCACCAGCTCCCTGGGTGTCCGTCTTCATTTGACACCAGTCATTCTGGACTGGGGGCCCACATGAATGACCTCATCTTAAATAATTACACCTGCCATGACCCTATTTCCAAGTCAGGTCACATTCTGAGGTCCTGGAGGTCAGGACTTCCACAAACCAACCATTTTTGCCGGGAACATAGTACAACCCATAACAGTTACTGTAGGGTTAAATGAAATCCTACAGTGTATTTTAAAACTCTACCTAATTGCACCTAAAATAAATTCTTCATCTTGCCTAATTCCCCAATTAGCCCTGGCCTGATAACTTGATTTTCATTCCTGTGTGACCCCTGGCACTCCTGACCCACTAACTTGATGCTGACGATGGCATCATGTGTCTGGACTGGGGACCTCCCTAACATTGACAGACGATTCATTTGATAATGGTTTCGAGTAGCTATTGTATGCAGATCCTACTCAGGTATTATAGCATCTCCAGGAACTGTAATAAACAGCAATTTCAGACTCAATTCATCTCCTTCATCTGTGACACTGTGTGAACAGGAACACAACGGACCAAAAAGCACACTCAACCCATGCCAAAGTCTCCCAAAGGACACAGAAGTGTCACTGTAACTTCTCACATATGCGCTGCACAAGGACTTAGCTGGGCTGCAGATCTGAAACCTCTGTTCTTCCAACTTCTCTTACAGCAATTAAGCCCATTTATCAAAATCCATTTCCTTTACATGATGGTGGGGAGGGGGAAGAAGTGAGGTGGGGGAGAAACTTACAGGAAGAGTCTTGTCAAAAGGGGACATTTTGGAGTTAACAATGGTAGGTGGGAGGTTAGTGGGAAGTGAGGCTCAAACACAGTTCACTTAACAACTTGTACTCGGTAACAAGAGACATGTTCATCTCACTGAAAAGGAGGAAACCAAAGGCGAGGAGCCCGGATCGTGGATAAGTCCCAGGAGAGAGTAAAAGCAGAGTGCTGAGACCAGCTATCACTCTGATTCGGAACACTGGCTCGGGCCACTTTAGAAAGAGGAACTAGCGATGACCTATTCCCAGGCACTAGTATGTTTAAAGACATCAGAGGATTCCAAGTCCACGGACACCTGAAGACAGTGGGGTCTGGTACTGTGTGGAAGGCTCCCTCTCATTTATCCTTCAAGGCCCAGCTAAAGTGTCTTTATTTATCACAACACCTTTCCTAGCCAGTCTGGCCTACCACAAACTCATCTTTCTCCAACTCTGTCCATACCTACCGCCTGTGTTGTTCCATGTTCCATTCAGCACATCGATCGTGGAGCAGGCAGGACATATCCATTCCTTGTCATGGGTTGAATCGTGTCCCTCCAAAAGTCACATGTTGAAATCCTAACTCATAGCACCTCCAAATGTGACCTTATGTGAAAGTAGGGTCATTGAAGATGTAGTTAGTTGAGATGAGGGTTATACTGGAGTCAGAGGGTCCCGTAGTCCAACAGGGATAGTCTCCTTAGAAAAAGGGGAAATTTGAACACAGAGATATGTGCACGGAAAAACCTCTGTGGAGATGAAGGCAGAGACTGGATGCTGTGCCTCCAAGCCAAGGAATGGCAATGATGACCAGCACAGACCAGGAGAAAGAACAGAGGCGTGGAACAGACCCCCTCACAGCCTCAGAAGGAGCCAGCCCTCCCCACACCCTGATTCCAGGCTTCCAGCCTCTTGAGATATAAACTTCCGTTTTGTTTTGTTTTGTTTTTTAAAGATGGAGTCTCACTCTGTCACCCAGGCTGGAGTGCAGTGGCCTGATCTCAGCTTGCTGCAATCTCTGCTTCCTGTGTTCAAGCGATTCTCCTGCCTCAGCCTCCCGAGTAGCTGGGACTACAGGCACCTGCCACCACGTGCAGCTAGTTTTTGTATTGTTAGTAGAGATGGGGTTTCACCATGTTGGCCAGGCTGGCCTCAAACTCCTGACCTCAAGTGATTTGCCTGCCTTGGCCTCCCAAAGTTTTGGGATTACAGGCATGAGCCACCATGCCCGGCCAACTTCTGTTGTTTAATGCATGCGGTTTGTGGTGCTGTTATAGTGGCCCTGGCAAATGAATACACGTGTCATGATTTGTAGTCATCCACATTCACTTAGATATCAGTGCATATGAGTGAGGCTCAAAGAGTACCAGCTAATTGTTAAATCCTGTGGCAAGTCACTTTGTGACGTGAGTCATTACTCACTGACTTTTTTGAAACCAAATGTTTCTTAGATCTGCTCAAAGGAAGAACTGGCTGAAGCTCTGGTTCCTTCTTATTCTGATTATGGACCCACAATTAAGTGTTGCTGCCCAGAGATTCTCATTTCTCCACAGCCTCCTTTTTCTCTCAGCCATTTTCCTCTAGAAGCAGAGCCTGAGGCAAGGATTAAGATCAGGGTGAGGTAGGGCAGGAGAAGCAGCAATGAAATGAGTTGTCATGCTGGCTGCTGATGCATGATAAGCTGCAAATAATAAAACAATCAGAATAAAGAGCAGGGGAGCTCAGAAAGTGTGTTCACTTGTCCCATGGGACTACTCCAGGAGGGCTCAAGAAAGGAACTATATCTGGGGGGATCCACAGCCATCATCAAGGAGAAGGAGGTTTCTGCCCAGCTTCCTTAAAGCCATAGTTCCTACTGGTCAAGTATTACTCTGTGGAGAGCTAAACTCCCCCATACTTCTAGGCTGTGTCATCCAGCCCCTTGTCATCATTCAAGAGGCCAAGCTTCCTGCCCATATTTTAGGATATTCTTGAGGTAAGGAGAATACGGCCTACAATGACCCCACCAAAACCCCATTAGCAATGGCAAAGCTTAAATAAATCAGAAGTAAGTCTTCATCAATAAAGCTTAGAACCCTTGGTCTTCAAGATCTCTCTTCCCTTTCTTTCTTTTCTTTTCTTTTCTTTCCTTTTCCTTTCCTCTTTTCTTTTCTTTTCTTTTCTTTTCTTCTTTCTTTCTTTCTTTTCTTTCTTTCCTTTCTTTCCTCTCTTTCTCTCTCTCTTTCTCTCTCTCTCTCTTTTTTTTTTGATAGAGTCTCTCTATTGCCCAGGCTGGACTGCAGTATCACTGCAGCCTCTGTCTCCTGAATTCAAGTGATCCTCCCACCTCAGCGTCCCTTCGTAGCTGGGATTACAGGCACATGCCACCATACCTGGCTAATTTTTATATTTTTAGTAGAGACAGAGTTTCGCCATGTTGGCCAGGCTGGTCTTGAACTCCTGGGCTCAAGTGATCTGCCCACCTCAGCCTCCTAAAATGCTGAGATAATAGGCGTGAGCCACTGCACCTGGCCAGTTTTCAAGATTTTTTTCCAAACAGACCAAGAAGGCTGCAGGTGGTGCCAGGAGTCAATTGGAAAAGGACAGCCTGTGCCAGAAGAAACAGCCTTGCTCCTTCCTCCCATCCTGGGCCACTCTGTCATGATTCTTACCCACTCCCAATCCAATCCCCACTTGAAAGACCTCAACAGACTTGGAGTTCTAATGCACTGTGGTCTTCCTGTCCCCCTGAGATGCTCCAAACTCCATGGAGGGTATTCCCCCAGTGCAGGGAGCAATAACCCTATCTGGTTTTACCAAAGGGCTGTGTCAGCTGTGCTGGGCAGGCAGCTTTCCACAGTGTTTTGCTGCATTTAAGAGTCACAAGAAGAAACTAACTCAGGCAGAAAAGCTGAGAACAAGCCTCGGTCAAGCAAAGAAGAGAAGACAAGTGAAAGTAAACATCAAAGAAAATGGCCCAGGAACTTTGGATGCAGTTGACACCATGGTTGTGGATTGCGCCAGGTTAGATAGTGCCCCCACCAATTCATTTCCTTTCCAGAACCTCAGAAGGTGACCTTATTTGGAAACAGAGTCATTGCAGATGCAGTCACTTAAGTTGAGGTCGCAGTGGAGTAGGGTGGGCTCTTAATCTCCTTTGACTGCTGTCACTTTAAGAAAAGGAGAAGAGACAGACACACAGGGAAGGCCACGGGATGATAAAGGTAGAAGCTGAAGTTATGCATCTACGAGCCAAGGAACCCCAGGGTTTGTGGGCAACTGCCAGAAGCTAGGAGGGAGGCCTGGAACAGAGTCCTCCCAGAGCCTTCAGAGGGAGCATGGCCTTGCCGACACCCTGGATTCCAACTTCCAGCCTCCAGAATTGTGGGAATAGGAATCCGGGTAGCTTAGGCCATGTAGCCTGTGGTGCCTGTATGGCAGCCCCTGAAACTAACCTGTGGGCCATGAAGGCAAGGATGCTGCAGCTGCATCTGGGGAGGTGTGGTGGAAATACAAGGTGGGCAGGTGGCACTGCTTGCGGGGCTGGGGTGCTGGGCTGACACAGCAGAGGGCACATGCCCACCCCACAGAGTGGGCACCTAACCTGCTGGCCCCAGAGTGCGTGTGTCCACTGCTAGGGACCACAGAGGCCAAGTTCAGTACCTTTTGAGAAATAAAGCTAAAATCCTAAGCCCCCAACCAACTGAAAGAACCCCCTCTTGGCCACGGGGACCCCAGAGAAACCTTAAAACTGAATTCCCGGCCATAATGGGATGAGAGGTCAGATGTGCCTCATTATACCCCCTCCCTTGCTAACCACCATTAGCCTTCCTTCCCCAAGGGTTAAATGGAAACCAGCCCTTTGGAAAGATTTGCTCCATTCCTAAGATCAGCCAGCTGTCTAATGCTGCCCCTTCCTTTTGCAGGCTCGACACAACCAACCAGCATTCCTTCCTGATAAGAGACCCCTGACCATGGGGTGGCTCTGACCAGTTGATGGAGCCTGCACACAGACGGTCTTCGCATCCTCGGCTTTACCCTCTGACATATAGGGCCTACTGTAATACATTTAAAGGTTAAGTCTCCACCCCAGAGTGGAGTGGGTGCTGCACACCCATTAGCCAGTTATGCATGTCTATGCTTCCTCTTTCTGAATATTCATAGCTCCTCCTATAACCTGTTGAATATGTATATTTGGCCACCCTGTTCAGCATCAATCTCTGTCTTCCACTCTCGAAGTGCCTGTTTCCAGTGTTTGGCTGGAGGCTATGCTTCCCAGCCTGTCAGAATGGCCACCTGCTGGCTGCAGCCTTTTTTAAGAAGCGATCCTTTTCAAATGTAGGAACCTCACCATTCTTCAATTGACACTTTGCTGGTCACTGAGCAAGGTGTGCTGGGAGGAGTGAGGGCTCTGAGGTCTCGCAGGTTTTCTGGGGAGCTTGATTCTTGGGGAGTGACCTACAAATAGCACACGTATTGAAAACACATCAACCAGTCTCAGAGCAGCCCTGTCTCTTGGGTTTCAAGAGTTCTACCTGGAGCTGTAGGGGGGTGAGATAGAAAGTAGCCTCCCTCCTGGAGAACCCAGTGAACAAATCACCATGCCCCACGCCCCGTCCCCAACTTGAGCACTAAGTGCTGCAGAGGCTGAGAAGTAGGGGTTCCAGCCACAGTTGAGTCTTGTGTTGACCATTTTCTAAATCAACCACAGGCTCCCTAAGATTCAAGCAGCACTGTGGGCTTAAGACGTCACACATTGACCATGCTGCACGTGGAAATTATGCCAAAGCATGATCGAACTACCTGCCCAAAATGTATAGGTTGTTTACAAAAATAACCAGCCCTCCTCTGTTCCTTAATTCAGGCTCTAAGATCTGCCTGATTTCTACCACTGTAAGAACACAGAATAATCTCTTTACATGCATGATTTTTACCCTATCTTCATTGCAGCTATGTTATTCTTTACGCTTTTCCTTTAGGTAAAATTTCAATGTCCGCTTTACATTTTTGGCATTTTAAAAGAAAACATTATATCACTTCTACCAGCACCACATTTCTTGTCTTTCCCAAGTCTGCTGATGCTTTCAAAATCCCCACGTCCCAAACTCAGCGCCATTAAATTGGAGTGAAGCTGGTGGTGGAATGGGAGGTGGGTGCTTAGGGATTATTCCACTTCCTCCCTCCCTCCTGCACTGTGTTGCAAAGCCAGAGAGCTCCATGTTCTTTTGCTGTACCTGAACAACTGTGGGAGGAATCATTTCATACGCACGCAATACATACAATGCCATCTTTCCTAGAAGTCTCAAGCTCCAGGGTGTATATCAGTATCACCTGAGGAGCCTGTTAAAACTTTTGATTCTAAGACTCAGGACATTGAGTCATTTGTTTCACTGGTATGTAAATATCCTTGTACATTAGGGATGTTAGTCCTGCGTCAATTCATCATTTACTTCTGGTCTAGCACGTGTTTTTCACATTTATATTGTTGTTTTGTTTCATTTTCCATTTGGAGTGGGAGGCTGTATGGAAGTGGTCATCTTGATGTTATCAATGATATTACTTCTGTCCCTTCACAGTTTCTGAACCTGGTCAGGCTTACACATGACCCACTGAAATCCCTGGTCAGTATAGCCATCATCTTGTATTCAGAAGCATCAGCCCACATTTTAGAAAGCATTGAAAAACAAATTCAGTTATTGGTGAATTAATTTCAAACAACTTGCTCAGTGCCTTCGGGCGCCATTCTAGACCCTAAGAAAGCTTTGAATAAAACAGAATCTCTGTCCTCAGACAGTTTACACTCTGATGGGGAGAGACAGGCAAGTGAACCAGTAAATAGACAGTATATCCTATGGGGAATCAGTAGTGTAGATGCCTGCAAGGAGATTGCTACTACTTTATCCAGGGTGTCAAAGGAAGGCCTTTCTACTAAGATGAGTCCTTTCAGGAAATCTGAAGAGGTGTCTGGAGAGGCTGCCTGGGAGCCAGCAGTGGGCTTATATTCCCAACACACATAATGCCCCTTTCAGTGGGTCATCTCTTCTATCCCTCTTCCACCATCCTACACAGCACAAGAACTGGGCTTCAATCTCTGGTATGATGCTCTAAAACTCTCCAAAATCTTCTCCAACCAAAACTCACCTTCTAGAATCTTCCCTTCACTCACCTGGACCCCAGTTATGCATTTCTCTCTTAGACAGTTCTTCATTTTTTCTAACAGGAATGCATCCAGTTCTCCTCTACCTCATCAATATAGCAAAGCTCTGAGAATCAAGCCTGCAAACTTCGAGAGAAGGCAAGAAAGGCTGTGGATATTTATATCACAAACGTAAACATATTTTTTGCCCCTTCTAGAAAGGTCTGACATCTCAAGATTTAGATATTCAAACGTTTTGGAGGTACATTACTTAAAACATTTAAAGTTTAGTTCCACACGGAAATTATCTTGGTGTGACCAAGAGCCAGGTGTGGTGGCTCACACCTGTAATTCCAGCACTTTGGGAGGCTGAGGTGGGAGGGCCGCTTGAGTACAGGAGCTCGACACTAGCCTGGGCAATACACTAAGACTCAATTTCTACAAAAAGTTAAAAAATTAACCAGGCATGGTGGTGTGCATCTGCGGTCCCACCTATTGTGGGCGAAGGGTGGGAGGATCGCTTGAGCCTGGGAAGTTGAGGCTCTGCAGTGATTCTGCCACTGTGCTCTGGCCTGGATGACGGAGACCCTGTCTCTAAATGAAAGAAAGAAAGAAAGAAAGAAAGAAAGAGAGAAAGAGAGAAAGAGAGAAAGAGAGAAAGAGAGAAAGAGAGAAAGAGAGAAAGAGAGAGAGAAAGAGAGAAAGAGAGAAAGAGAGAAAGAGAAAGAAAGAAAGAAAGGGAGAGAAAGAAAGAAAGAGAGAGAGAGAAAGAAAGAGAGAAAGAGAAAGAAAGAGAGAGAAAGAGAGAGAGAAAGAGACAGAAAGAGAGAGAGAGAGAGAGAAAGGAAGGAAGGGAGGGAGGGAAGGTTAGGGAAATGACCAAGGAGCCACTTTTATCTATTTTTTTCATAAATGGCTAGCTGGTTATCCCATTAGTGGTTTATAGATCCCTAAGATCTATTCCATTAAAGCAGAGTCTCAGCCCCTGGACTAAAAGCGGACTTGGGAGTTCAACCACCTGACTTCACATTTTGGCTTTACCACTTGGTAGCTGTGAGGCCTTTGTTCAACAACTTAAGCCCTCCGTGCCTCAGTTTCTAGTTTGGGAAACATTGTACAAACACAAGAGTTGCTACGAAGATTGAAAGAATTATATACAATGCACTTAGAACACACACAGATTTTTATAAGGAGCAAAATTTAGCAACATGTGAAATTAAACCATTCTGGAGGTCATGCCATGCTGACTATGTGAGATTCTTTTTGCTTTTTAAAAGACTTTAATCTTATTATTTGCAGTTCATGAACACACAGACATGCACTTTCCTTCCCTCATCTTCAAAGGCAAGAGCACCCTAAACCAACTTGCAAAATCTTTTGAAGCTAAAGATTCACTGTTTTGGAAGCTCCTGCAGCCACCCAGCCACTTAAGAATTCTTGTGGCACAAGGTCAGCCAGGTAAACATTTCAGGCTTTGCAGGCCATGGGGTCTCTGTTGCACCTGCTCGGTTCTGCTGTTGAAGTGTGGAAGCGGCAGGAGAGGAACACACAGATGGGCATGACTGTGTCTCCATGACAGCTTTGTTTACAAAAAGAGGTGGCAGGCCAGATTTTGTCCTGGGGCTGTCATTTGCTGAGCGCTGCATTAGAGGGAGAGATGGAAAAGTGGGGCATTGTTTTGGTTGGGGTGTTTGATCATCAAAGCGAAGTAGGTTTGATACTCCACGGTGCTAGAAGGAGTATGATGAGAATGCCAGCCACACCACGAATTCTCACGCTACTGTTCCTCTGTCCAGAGGCAAATGTTAGTGAAAGACTATGGCAACTCCATACAGGCGCCTCCAAGAGGTAAGATCCTTCCAGAAGAAAGGTCTGGTTCTCTTCCCTGGTCAAAAAACACCAGCCAACCTAGGTACTTGCTGGTCCCAAGACTAGCTGTGGAATCCAGAACTGTGGTCTCCATCTGTGTTCCCCCTCCCTCCTGTCTTATAGTATCTGAAGATTGAATTATCTCTTTTTCCTTTTTCATTTTTCCTTCTGAAATGATAGTGATCATAATTTCCATCTTCCTGCTTTCTTTCCCCTTAATAATAGAAAACAGTGTTTATCGGCCAGGCACAGCGGTTCATGCCTGTAATCCCAGCACTTTGGGAGGCTGAGGCCGACAGATCACTTGATGTGAGGAGTTTGAGACCAGCCTGGCTAACATGGCAAAACCCTGTCTCTACTAAAAATACAAAAATTAGCCAGGCGTGGTGGTGGGAGCCTGTCATCCCAGCTACTCAGGAGGCTGAGGCATGAGAAATCGCTTGAACCTTGGAGGCGGAGGTTGCAGTGAGCCGAGATCTCGCCATTGCACTCCAGCCTGGGTGACAGAGTGAGACTCCATCTCAAAAAAAAAAAAAAAAAGAAAGAAAAAGAAAGAAAGAAAACAGTGTTGATCAAGCTCTGGTGTATATCAGTATCACCTAAGGAGCCTGTCAAAACTTTAGATTCTACGTTTGTCCTGTAGGCCATAAATTATAGGACAGAAAGATGAGATGCAAACAGAACTTGAGGAGAAGTGGGCATTACCTTGAGACTGAAGACTCAGAAAACAGGGGGTCATAACCACATCCTCCTTAATGTCAAGGCTGGATGTGAGGCTGCATCGCCCTCCATTGGGGAAACAGTTCACACAATTGTATGTAGGCTCACTGGGCCACGTGTGATGAGGGCATCCTTGCATGCATGCACACATGCTGGCCAAGGAGGGCAGAGTGCCACAGTCCCCTTTCGGTTGCCAGCTGGAACTCTTATCCTGGAACTTCCTGCCCTGCCTCCCGGTTCCTGGTCATTCTGTTTCTCCTGTGTAATCCTACCCCCTAACCCCCACCTGACCCTGATTGATTCCGGGATCCTAACTGGGCTAATCAGATATCCTGTGACAAGGCACTTAGGACAGTAAATGGAGAGACACACAGACTAGGACTTCTCTAGATCTCTTGTAAAGATCCATGAATTCTTGCTGCTGAGGCCTCAGGGCCAGTCTGGTTCCTTCCGTTTCTGAGTCCTGAGGGTTCAGCTCTTTTATGAATTCCATAAATGACTCCAAATCCTTCCAATACATTGTCTGCTTATTAAAAAGTAGTCGTGTGAATATAAAAGAAAAGGGACCGAAACTGGATTCAGAAAGGCTGGAAATGCATTCCTAATGCCTTTTGCCCAGATTTGGTTCAAAGGCTTCTAGCAACCAGTGCAGACAGAGGAAACTGTGCTATTACACGATTAATGTCTGCTAGAGACAAAAGCAGTCCCGTTGATCAGAAGTTCAGCTATTCTTGGTACCAAGACCAGACAGTAAGTTCCTCCCAGGGGCCCTGTGTAACGAACGAAGTCTTCACGACATCCCCCAGTGGACACAGTGGCTTTCATGGGGCTGTTTCTTCCTGAGACCCTCCAGATGGGTGGATGGCATTACTCTCAGGCTCAATTTCATGAAGTTAGTTCTGGGGCAGTGGGGGAGCAATCTATAGTCTGGGAACCTTGATCCAGGAATGGATTTTCAAGTACGGAGGAAAGCAGACAGATTTTGCCTCCTCCAGGCCAGCCTCATGCCAAGCACAACTGAAGGGCCATCTGGAAGGAGCTCAGGGTGACCTCCCAGTCACGTACCACCACAGCACAGAGACCTGGAGCTTCGTGCCTCATCAGCCATAGGACTGGGGGAGGGATGGCTTCTTTCGGGGAAAGCCAAGGAGCTGGGTTCGATGATTCTCAAGGGCACTAACGTGAGCAATGCCCTGGGGCCAGGCTTGCTCTGTTCTGAACTCCCCATCCCACGGGTCTTCTCTGAAGAAGCATGCCCTCACCCCAACCTAATCAATCCTTGCCCTTGTGAGCGGCTCAGAGCCATGCCATAGCCTTCCTGAGCCCAGCCCTTGGCTGTCTATCCCGACAGCAAAACTGGGCTGTAACAGGCTCTACCTTCTCCACGGTGCACCTGGAGAACGGTGAACCTGGGATTTTCTAGCCAAGGACACTGAAGGGCCTTGGAAATATTCAACAGAAAAAGGCAGCTGAAGGGAGTTAAGAGTAAGGCCCATCTTCCATGCCCAACGTCCCACCACGTCCACCAACAAGAAAGAGCTGCAGTGCCTGACTCCCTGCATCCCAAGGGAGGGCCCAGGCCCTGGGTGCATACGGGCCCCAGCAGGCAGCCCCAGGTCCCGCTCCCTTTGCAGCTGTCTGCACTTCTGCCATCGGAAAAAGCAATTCGCAGGCTCACTGAGCTCATAGACTGCACTCAGGCCTGGAGGGAGGTGCAAATGGCAGTGCAGGCCCCCTCGGTGAGGAAGCAGCAGTTTTAGGTTTCTGGAATGAGAGGTAGCTGAGGGGCTCATATACCCCAGCACGTGGATTGGGGGCACAGGGGTGTGAAGCTATGAGTGGACTGTGGGCCCCCACCCAGCAGTGAGGCCTTCATGTGCATGGCTGAGGAGGATCAGGGGCCTCACCGTCTCTGCTTCTGAGCCTCACCCTCATCCCCAGGACCCCTTGGCTGCTGGACACTGCCGGGGTGAGGCCTCTTGAAGGTACAACCCCCACATTCCTCAGCCTGCAGCTGGAGCTCCTGCAGTATGGGAGATGGGTTTGGGGGCTCACTCTCTGACTCCACCTGCCTGTCTCGGCCCCTGACTTTAAGGAAAGTGTGGAGGGGAGTCTGGGGAACATCCTCCTGTGCAGACCACAGGCCCCGATGGAAGGGGCCATGGCCAGGTTCAGCTTGGGCCCCAAGGTCTAGCTCTTCACTGCTGCAGCACCCCATGCGGACATCGGCAGAGTCCGCCCCAGGCCCATGCCTGCATTCCCTCGCTGTGAGCACAGGGTCTGCTGGGACCCGCTCAGATCCAGAGGTGCTGGGAGTCTCGGATCACCTCTGATAGAGGTTGAGTGTTTGTCCCCTCATCTCAGGTTGAAATTGGATCCCCCGTGTTGGAGGTGGGGCCTGGTGGGTGGTGTTTGGGTCTTGGGGGCAGATGCCTCATGAATGGCTGGGTTGCCTCCCTGCAGCAGTGAGTCCTGCTCTCTTAGCTGGGTGTTTTAAAGACTCCAGTACCTCTCCCCTCTCTCTTGCTCCCTCTCTCGCGTGTGAGCTCTGTACACCCCGGCTTTCCTTTGCCTTCCTCCATGAGTGGA
This sequence comes from Macaca mulatta, assembly GCF_049350105.2. Taxonomy (NCBI): domain Eukaryota; kingdom Metazoa; phylum Chordata; class Mammalia; order Primates; family Cercopithecidae; genus Macaca; species Macaca mulatta. Next base: position 191,206,720 of record NC_133408.1, read on the forward strand.
AGCAGCCTGAAGCCCTTGCAAACACCTTTGCAGAGACCATGACAGCAGGAGAAGGTCCAGCCTGGCTCACTTCATCCTGCATCCAGCCTCATAGGCTGGCTGGCTTTGCTCATTACCTGGGCGGAGGCCAAGCTAACCCAGGGATAATTTAGTTGATAGTTTAATTTGAAAGCAAGGATGATAATAGTACCTGCCTGAAACCAACTCCCTCCTTGCTCAGGGACCAAAAACCAGCTTCGTGAGATGAATGAAAGACCACAGATTAGGATTATGGGAGGGGCCTGAACTCTGCGGACATGCAGGTGCAGTTTCTATGATCTCTTACTGCTCTGGGGTCATGGGGCCAGAGGTCACAAGACTTGTGACATCCCTAGTTGCTCCTGTTGATAACATCACTATTTAAAACTTAAGATTAGTCTTTTGAGATAATTTTTTAGACTTGAATTCTGGCAACCAATGGACCCCACCCAGACCCATGACTCATGACTCAACTGACCCTGTGGCCCTCACCTAGAGGCTGACTCAGTGCCGAAGGACTGTTTCTACACCACTATGATCTCGTCCCCCACCAATCAGCAGCACCCACTCCCTAGCCCCCTGCCCATCACATTGCCCAAAAAAACCGTAAGCTCTGAGCCTTTGGGGAGACTGACCTGAGTGATGGCTCCATTTCCCATGTGGCTGGCCTCATGTTAATTAAACACTTTACTACAACACCATGGTCTCAGTGAATTGGTTTTATCTGTGCAGTGGGCATGAGGCTCCCATCGGATGGCTGCGCCCTCCCCAGAGGCAGATGTTGGCACCATGCTTCTGTGCAGCCTGCAGAACCATGAGCCAAATAAACCTCTTCTCTTTATAAATGACCCAGCCTCAGGTATTCCTTTACAGCAATGCAAAATGCAGCAACATCACCTCCCACCCCGAACCTCCACACTCAGCCATCTGCAGGTTCTCCCCATGCCTTCTCCAAGCCCTGCTACATCTCAGCTTTCCCTAGCCAGCCCTTCAGCCTGAGCACGGGGCCTTGGCTGTCCCCAGGCATTCCCGGTGGCTCTCTTTCTCCTGCTGCTACCAACACCCACAACTTCTGTTCCACATCTTGCCACTGGCCCAAAGCTTAGGTCTAGGAGCTTGACTTTTTTTTTTCAGGATGTATTCATTTTTACTACCAATAAGTGAAGATAGTCTCAAAAAATTGGAATGTCAGATAAAGCAACATTTTCCTTCCACCCATCCACTCTTAATTCTTCACTTAGAAGCTGCTGCTAGGCCGGGCGCGGTGGCTCAAGCCTGTAATCCCAGCACTTTGGGAGGCCGAGACAGGCGGATCACGAGGTCAGGAGATCGAGACCATCCTGGCTAACACGGTGAAACCCCGTCTCTACTAAAAAATACAAAAAACTAGCCAGGCGAGGTGGCGGGCGCCTGTAGTCCCAGCTACTCGGGAGGCTGAGGCAGGAGAATGGCGTAAACCCGGGAGGCGGAGCTTGCAGTGAGCTGAGATCCGGCCACTACACTCCAGCCTGGGCGACAGAGCGAGACTCCGTCTCAAAAAAAAAAAAAAAAAAAAAAAAAAAAAGAAGCTGCTGCTAGCAGTCCAATGCACGTCCTTTAAAAAAATAAAAAGGTAGGCCGGGCGCAGTGGCTCAAGCCTGTAATCCCAGCACTTTGGGAGGCCGAGACGGGCGGATCACGAGGTCAGGAGATCGAGACCATCCTGGCTAACACGGTGAAACCCCGTCTCTACTAAAAAATACAAAAAACTAGCCGGGCGAGGTGGCGGGCGCCTGTAGTCCCAGCTACTCGGGAGGCTGAGGCAGGAGAATGGCGTAAACCCGGGAGGCGGAGCTTGCAGTGAGCTGAGATCCGGCCACTACACTCCAGCCTGGGCGACAGAGCGAGACTCCCTCTCAAAAAAAAAAAAAAAAAAAAAAAAAAGAAGCTGCTGCTAGCAGTCCAATGCATGTCCTTTAAAAAAATAAAAAGGTATGTGTGTGTACCTACATACATATATGCACATACATACACACATACATCTATACAAATCCAACACATACACATACAAACACACATATACCCCATATATGCTGTGTTCAAATTATTATATGCATATGCTTGCTTTCCCCATAAATGGTTTCCTTACAGTCCCTTCTAGCTTTGATTACCTATCTGTCTGCAATTCTGTCAGTTACTGGAAGAAAACATTTGAAAGAGGATGAAAATCTAAACATAAATAACAATGAAAGATAGTGAAAAGGAGGAATACTTTAAGAAATTGATATGGTTTCAAGAGGAGATCTTTCTGGACTCAGTTTCTAAAAGAACAGGCCATTTCCCAGGCTGGACAGTGGGCAGCACCAAACCTCCCACTGAATGCTGTACTGAGCTGCAGCCTAGGCCCTGGGGACCAGATAACTTCTCCTGCACCTCCTGGTGCCACTGCTGGGCTCCCAAAACGGACCCTCCGCCTGCAGGGGCCCCTCCTCCTTCTCTCCCCACTCCTCCCTCTCGCCCTCTCCTCCCACCCCCGTGGAGGGCTCTGTGCAGGAGAACAATGTAGAGAGAGGCAGAGGGTGATGGCCCTTCCCATGGGAGCCAGCTCACAGCTCCGACACTCCTCTGGGCACCCTTCCAATCATCAGGTTCCCTGTGCTGCTGTCTGCCCTGCTCAGCGAGCCTGCCCTGTCCTAACTCAGCACAGGCCTCACCAGGGAGACGATCTCATCCTTTCTTCTAAAGCCTGCTTGCCCCTGACTAGGAGCCCTTGAAGGCAGGAATTCTGTCTTTTCATCCACCAATTCCAGCACTTTCAATCTACACAACATCTCAAGTTCCCCAACAAGGCAAACTGTGGACCCATCCTCCTCCTCTTCGACAAGTCCCGCCTGTGTGACGTGGAACTCTCACCCAGCTTTCCCATCAGGCCAGGCCTGATCTCCTTCCTCCGTGCAGCATTTGAGGCCTCATCCCTAGATGATGTTTATACAGGGAGATGGGGGAAGAAAGGGGCATCCTAGGGCTAAAGTGCACAAACTTAAAGGAAATTGTGACAACCCCACAGCCTTGAGGGGTGTGTGCAGAGAACGGTCAGGACCTGCCCCCCAGAACACACACACAGTCCACAGGCAGGAGCACCTTCCTTTGTTTTACGTAGAAAGACAAAGTACAAAATCTGTCCAAGAGATAGATCTGCTCCACTCACACACAATACGACGCGCAAACCCCTCCGCCTCCGAGGTGGTGGATGAAGAAGCGAGGCAGACAGAGACCTGGCTTCTCGTCCTACGGCCAACACTGCCTGACCAAAGAGTTTGAAGTCAGAAACACTGAAATTCCCCTCTTGCTGCCCAAAGGCAAATTTGTTTTCCACATCACTATCTTCCCCAATACAAATGTTCTAAGTCAGTAGAAAGAATTGGAAAGAACAGACAAAGGAAAGGAGAAAGTAAACGCCATAAACTTTACAGTTCGTGGTATATTTCACATTATCATCGACGGCGCTCGAGTGAAAATACCTTATCCTTAGATCACAAATACTCATGAGCCTACGGAACTATTTCTTAAACACTCACATTTCCTTCTTCCGTTTCTCCAGCAAATCCCTCCTAGCTTCCATTCCCTGCTGCCCAGAGCCCCAAACAGAAAAAGTCAGGATTTGCCAGAAACAGGTGTAGTCAAACCCCCAAATGCCAAACCACAGAGAACGGGAGCCATACTGGGCTGACCAAAACAGTCTGGTCTCATGGCCCCGGGTGAGGGCCTAAGCTTGGCTCCATGCCTGCAGTCTCCAGAGAAGGCTGGAGGCAAGAGTGCCATCTGATTGTCCATACAAGCCGTACTGTGAGTATCGGGGTATTTACAGTTAACCCAACAACCACGCCGGACCAGAAGGATTATGCTTTGATAGACTGGCATAGGAAGAAAGTGACAGGTGGAAACTGATGTTCTGGAGAGAGATTTGTTTAGTGGGGAGCCGGTGGGGAGAAAGAGACACAGGTACTCAGCACCAAGCCGCTCACAGCCACCCGGCAGCTTCGGAGCCACCATGGATGTTTGGCTGCAGAACAGGCCCCCAGCATCCCAGCACCCACCTGAAACAATAGCATCAAGGTCTTACTTTTTCTGGAGCGGGAGAAAAACCTGATGCCCCCGGGCGAGGTAGCAGGGTTGGAGTTGGGGGAAGACTCTTTGGAGGAGGAGCGGAAGATCCCGCTGAAGCTCATGCGTCGAGGGGAGCGCGGCGGGGACTCCTGGTAGGAGAACGGGAACACGGTTTTCGGAGAGCCGGGGCTGGTCTTGGGCCTCACGGGTGCAGACATGGGGCTGGAGGGCCGGGGCTGGGGGCCTCTGGAGAAGAACCCTTTGGAGGGGCTGCCCGGGCCGAAGGGGCTGTCCACCTGCAGAAAAACAGACGAATGGATGCAGTCACTCCACGCTCCGGACACACTGCCTCCTGCCCTGTATGGAACTTCTCATCATTGTCCCCTCTCACCACGCAGGCCCCCCATAGTACCCTCCCCGAGAAACAGCCCTAAGCTCTTCCACAGAGGCGGCCACTGAACGGTCTGCAGGTAGCACCTGCCCCAAGGACAACCCCTCACAGGCTGGCAGCACCACATCCTGGAGGTCCACTAACCATCCTGTCCCACTCCTTAGAAGGGGCTTCCAGGAGGTCGAGGGGAGGAAGAGAAGCAGAGCTCAAAATGAACATCTCCCTCCTTTATTACGGGCCTGCCTGCCTTCACCTCTCAAGACCTCACGTCCGTCCAAGGTCTGACCACAGAGGACCGCAGTTCTCTTCCCTGCCTATGAGATCCCTATGTTCCAGAACAGAGCGGGCCTAGAACTCCATCCTGAGACCTCAGTCCTAGGAGAAGACGACTTTTTCACCTCTAAGCTGCTTCAGCATTTGAAAGACTGAGGTTGCTGACAGAAGTCAGGAGAAAAGTTAACAAAGCTGGCCAGGTACGGTGGCTCACGCCTGTAATCCCAGCATTTTGGGAGGCCGAGGCGGTGGATCACCTGAGGTCAGGAGTTTGAAACCAGTCTGGCCAACATGGTGAAACCTCGTCTCTACTAAAAATACAAAAAAAAAAAAAAAAAAAAAAATTAGCTGGGTTTGGTGGTGGGCGCCTGTAATCCCAGCTACTTGGGAGGCTGAGGCAGGAGAATCTCTTGAACCCGAGAGGCAGAGTTTGCAGTGAGCCAAGATGGTACCATTGCACTCCAGCCTGGGCAACAAAGCGAGACTCCATTCAAAAAAAAGAAAGAAAGAAAGAAAGAAAGTTAACAAAGCCCAACACCTCTGAGACTCACTTCACCGAGGATTTAAAATTCTAGTCATGGCTTAAAAAATTATCAGACTCCATAACTTTAAGCCAAGGCACACAGCTCACAGTAGACTTTGAGAAACATCCCACGTGCCGGCAGCCATGTTCTTGCTGGGTGCGTGGAGGAGCTCGTGCCCTCCCTCTGGGTGCCTGTATTTGGCCCCAGCTCTGCCACCTGCTGAGCCAACCTGGGCATGTTACTTGGTCTCACGAAGCCTCAGCTCCCTCAACTATAAAATGAGGACGGTCATGCCTTCACCTCGAGGGCTGCTTGAACGTCAGATGAAGCCACGTGAGGCCGGGAAGCACACGGGCGTGGTAAACAGCTCTTGCCCTACCACTTGGGAAACTTGCAAGCTACACGGAGTGGAAAGGACCTCAGAGATGACCCAGTTCAGAAGCAAGAAGGGCGAGTAACTCGTCCGCAGGGCTCACGGGGTGCCAGGACCAGGGCAGATGTGGGAAATGCTGCATTCCGGCGGCCGCGCTGAAAACGGAGCACAGGACACCCCACAGGCAGCCTCGGTGCCACTTCAGGGTCTCTCTGTCCCACCTCGCGGTGCGCTGTCCGGACCGCAGCCTGGGGACGTTCTTCCGCCACTAGAGGGCGGCCCAAGCCCCGAGCCCGCGGCCCCGGGAGGACAGGATGCCCGTGGCGTGGACCTGCGCAGCACAGCCTCGCTGCGTGGCCTCTCCAGCCGAAAGAGCCAGCGCCGCCACGTGGAGGTGCAGGGCTCGGTCTGGGGCGGACACCTTCGTGAGTGGGCCTGGCAGGAAGAGTGTGGTTCTGTAGGACCTTGTAACTCAAACTCTCCTGGCTATAAAGAAATTTGAATTTAAATTTTTTTGTGTAGTTCTTTTTTTTTTGTTTTTGTTTTTGAGAGAGGGTGTCCCTCTGTTGCTCAGGCTGCAGTGCAGTGGCGCAATCTCAGCTCACTGCAACCTCCACCTCCCGGGCTCAAGCAATCCTCCTGCCTCAGCCTCCTGAGTAGCTGGAATTACAAGTGTCACCACCACGCCCAGCTGATTTTTTTTGTGACCATTTACTATGAAAAGCATTTAGATTCTCTGTTTATAGAGTATTCCATTTAGCCATCATTCCACCTAACTATGGGAATCAGGACAAATCCTGAGAATAAATTTACAAACAAGAGATTCTTCAGGTGGGGGGTGGTGGCTCACACCTGTAATCCCAGCACTTTCGGAGGCCAAGGTGGGTGGATCACCTCAACTCAGGAGTTCGAGACCAGCCTGGGCAACATGGCAAAACCCTGTCGCTACAAAAATTAGCCAGGTGTGGTGGCCTGTAGTCCCAGCTACTCAGGCGGCTGAGGTGGGAGGATCACTTGAGCCCAGGAGGTGGAGGTGGAGGCTGCAGTGAGCAAGGTGACACCACTGCACTCCAGCCAGCCTGGGTACACAGCAAGACCTTGTCTCAAAAAAAAAAAAAAAGAGGTTCTTCTTCAAGAGGTGGGTGCTGTGTGTGCAGGTCTAGGGTGGGGTGGGGGCTGAGAGAAGCCAGTAGGAACAACACACACAGGGACCAGGGTGGTCCTATCACAGGGTGATACAACAAGCTGGTCCTGGGCAGAGGCCCGGGTTTGGTCACAGCTCAGTTTCCCGCAATGTGGACAACAACTTGGTTCTCTAAGCTTCGTTCCCAGGGCTGTGACAATCATGACAGCAGCCTGGAGGGTACGAACCAGAAGAGGAGCCGAGGTCACATGGGAGGACCGGAGGGAGGGGCGGGATTTTGGAGCTGCTGGAAAGGTGAGCCCGGACTCGGTGCATGGATGTGCTCTGTGTACCGCAGAGCGAGCTTGCTGGGGGGCTGGGGCAGAGGGCCGAGACAATGCAAACGTCCACTCCTACAGGGAAACAGAGACACACAGGGGAGTGGGGCCCCAGGAGAGCCTGCAGAGTGCCTGCAAGGCCGAAGCACCATAAGCACCATGCAGATGGATAAAGGACCCAGAGCTGAAACCTGCCCCTCAACAGAGGCCCCAACGCAGAGGAGGCCCTGACAGCTAGCTGGGCTTCAGAGAGGCGATGACAGGGCCGGGGAGGCGTCCAGTGCCCAGAGACAGAGGAGAAGGGGTGTGAAGCCCAGAGACAGAGGAGAAGGGGTGTGAAGCCCAGAGACAGAGGAGAAGGGGTGTGAAGCCCAGAGACAGAGGAGAAGGGGTGTGAAGCGCAGAGACAGAGGAGAAGGGGTGTGAAGCACAGAGACAGAGGGCCATTCACTTGGGCCACCATGAGGGTGGGGGTCATGGGGGAAGTTGAGCCATGGGCTCCTGGAGAACCAGTCACGAAAGGCCAGTTTAACCATGTATGATGGGCAAGGGGGATCCCAGGATTATCCTCAATGGGGTTCCATTCTGTATTCTGAATCCAGGCCAGTGGAGTCAGGTGCCCAGTGATCAGGGCTGAGGAGGGAGCCCTAGGAAGCAGCCCTGCTAGTCCTGTCCCTGGAAAATAGCCGAAGCATGGTGGATGCTGGGCCCTGCCTGACCCCTCTCACCAGGAGCCTCGGGGGCCAGCTCACACTCCCGGACGGTGGGAAAGCCAGGCGGAGGGACAGGCCTGCTGGGGTGGGCTGTGTGGCGGTGCAGATAACAGGCGCCGGCTGAAGCCACCAGGGACAGGGCCTCAGCCCTTGCTCTTGGGCAAGCTATAGCTAAATGATATGTTGGTGAATGCAACCGGATGATTCCTCGGGTATTGACGAGACTCCCAAGTGTGTGCCTGGCTCCACAGAGCTAATGGAGAGCAGGCACTCAGGCGTCTGTGGAGCAGAGCTCTGCCTATGGGGCCATTTGTCATGTAGCTGCTGGAGAGGAAGCTGGGGCCAGGGCCAGGCTGTGGCCTGTATGTCTCTTCCGCAGTCTCAGATCTTCCATGCAAGGTTTTCACTGGAAAGCAGGGTTTTGCAGAGTCAAACAGGAGGAAGATGACCCGGCGCCTGTGGGGCCGGTCCTGCAGCCTTGCACAGGGCTTGGGCTTGGTGGCCCCTTCCTGCCACTCCACTCTCTGCTGGCCCAGAAGCTCAAGGCCATTCCCTGACAGTCTTTGCTGGATGGGTCATAAGAGCTGCTAATAAGGTTGCTTGTTGAGGACAGGGCAGGGCAGCCCTACAGGCCAACACCAATTTGATTCAGTTGTGTGTAATTCAAATGATTAAAGAGGAGATTTGCTTTTTCCAGCATGGGAACTCCTGCCCTCATCCCAGGCTGGCCGGCACCCAGAACCCATGCCTAGACCCTGCACGCAGCCCCCAGATCACTAGCTCTGTCCGCTGTCACCTGCCGGAGGGGTCTGTGGGTGGCAGAATGCCAGGAAGCGTGTCCCCTACCAGGCCCCCGCCCACCCTTACTTCCTGGCTGCAGGAGAAACCTGCAAGAAGCCCGGACCTCTGTGTCCTGCCATGGCCACCTCGACCTTCACCTGATGCTGTGCCTCCCTCTCCGGAGCCCCCACCCCACCCCACACTCTTTCTTGGCCACCTGACCCTACACAGTCAACAACCTCCTTGAGACACTGGTTTCCTAATGGGAGGGAAATTCACCAGTAGGGGAGGGACAGCGAGGAGCTAAAGAGAGGAAAGGAAACGTGGAAGGAGAGAAAAAGGCGTGTAGAGAGGGTGCAACACGAGGTGGAAGGAGAGAGCCCAGCACTGGGGGTGGGTGCTGGTGGACAGCAGGGCAAAGTCCTGCCAGTCGAGTTCAGCCCAAAGACCACAGATGGTCTGCAGGGACCGATACCTTCCACTGGGCTTAGCTCATTGCTCATCTTCCTCCACTGCCTCTGCCCACATTAGGGGGGTCTAGTGGGCCACAGTCAGTGCCATGCGAGGAGAAGAAAAAGGAGTGAAGCCCAGGAGGCTCTCCAGTTGGACAGCCTGGCTAATATGCCAGGCTTGGCCATGGTAGGTGAGCTGTCCCAGGATGGGCTCGGCTACGGCCAGGCATGCAAGCGGGCAGGCAGGTGGGCGTGTGGGTGAACACACAGGTGGACGTGGTCTCAGGCTCTGCCTGCCTCCGTGGCACCTCAAGTGAGCTGTGAGCAACTTCCGGAAAGGAGGCCTTACCTTTCGAGAGGAATGCTTTCCGGAACCCTCCAGGTCTCCGTCCAGGAGCGGCATGGCAAAGGAGCTCAGGTCCTAGGGTGGACAGAGAGCACGTGGTCAGTGACAGTGGCCCTCGGACCCAGGGGCTGCACGGAACTCTGTGGGTGTCACCTCTACCTTCCCGAGTCCTTATCCTCCAAATCCACCATAAAGGGACGTGGATGTGTTAGCCACACCCAGCCCCCAAAGCCCCTCACCACCATGCACATTTGCTTCCAGAATGTGCAGTCAAACTTCCAGTAGCAGCCATGACCTCCTATCACCCCAGGGAGGAAGAAAGAAGAAATGGCTGGGACTAAAGGAGACAGGCAGGCAGAAAGGGTGGAGGGAGGAGAGCCCCATCTCAGACTGTTCTGCTGACGGACATGATTTTACCCCACAGCACGGAACATGGGTCCAGGGCCATGTGTCTGCCTGGGAAGATGATGGGACAGGGATGGGGAGGGTGACACTGGGGTGGCGGCTGAGGCAAAACTATCTGCAGAGTCTAATGACATCGTGGCCAAAACAGAGTCTAAAACAGATTGGGGGAAAGTAGCTCCCCACACACTCATTGCGTCTGAAACAGCCCTGCCCCTTCTTCCTCTTGAATCTTGCCTTGTGAACGCCTCCACACCAGGCAGAAACCCGCCCAGCCATCCTCAAATCGAGCAGAGCTGCATCCCTAACCTTTCTTTTTTATTTTAAAGTTTTTAGTTGTGGTAAAATACACATAACATAATATTTGCCGTCTCAGTCATTTTAAGTGTGCGGTTTGGTGGCAGGAAGAACATTCACATTGCTGCGTAGTCGTCACCACCATCATCTCTAGAACCTTTCCACCTTCCCAAACCAAAACGCTGTCCCCATCAAACACTAACTCCCCATCCTCCTCCCCCCAGTGCAAAGAGATAATTCCTATGTCTTTGAATCCGACCACTCTAGGTACCTCATATAAGTAGAATCAGACAGTATATGTCCTTTTGTGACTGTCTGATTCCACTTAGCATAATGTCTTCAAGGCTCCTCCATGTGGTAGTGTGTGCCACAGTTCCCTTCCTTTCGAAGGCTGAATAATGTTCCATTGTATGAGTAGACTACATTCTGCTTATGCATTCATCAGTTGATGGACATTTGGGTTGCTTCTACCTTTTGTCTATTGTGAATGACACTGCTATGAGTATGAGTGTTATGGTATGAATTAGTGTCTCCCTTCCCACCAAAAAACTCCATATGTTGAAGTCCTGATCCCCAGGACCTCAGAATGTGACTGTATTTGGGGATAAGGTCTTTAAAGAGGCAATTAATTTAAAATGAGGTCATTAAGGTGGGTCCTAGTCCAATATGACTGGTGTCCTTCCAGTAAGAGATTAGGACACAGGCACCTACAAGACAGAAACCACACATGGAAACACAGGGAGAAGACAGCCACCAACCCAAAGAGAGGGGCCCCAGAAAAACCAACCCTGCTGACACTTTGATCTTAGACTTCTAGCCTCCAGAATCATGAGAAAACACATGTCTGTTGTTTAAGCCACCCCACCTAATCTGTAGTGCTTTGCTATGGCAGCCTAGCAAACCAATATAACAGGTGTAAAAATATCTCTTCAGGACCTTGCTTTCAATTGTTTTCATTTATCCCCAGAAGTGAAACTGCTGGACATCAGGTCATCCTACTGTTAATTTTTTGAGGAGCCATTCAACTGTTTTCTGCAAGAGCTACCCCATTTTACTTTCCCACCCACAGTACACAGGGTTTCAATTTCTCCACACCCTCACCAACACTTGTTATCTTTGGTCTTTGTTTTCTGATAGCCATCTTAAGTGGGTGTGAGTTCATATCTCATTATGGTTTTGATTTGCATTTCTTGGATAACTAGTGAAGTTGAACATCTTTTCATCTGCTTATTGGCCATTTGTATATCATCTTTGGAGAAATGTCTATTCAGGCCATTTGTCTATCATCTTTGGAGAAATGTCTATTCAGGCCATTTGTCTATCATCTTTGGAGAAATGTCTATTCAGGCTATTTGTCTGTCTTGTTTGGAGAAATGTCTATTTAACTTCTTTGCCCATTTTTTAATTGGGTTGATTATGGTTGACTTGTAGGAATTCTTTATATATTCTGGTTATTAACCCCTTGTCAGACACATGACTTACAAATATTTTCCCCCATTCTGTGGGTCGCTGTTTTACTCTGCTGTGTCCTTTGATGTACAGAAGTCTTTGATTTATCTAATTTTCCTTTTGTTGCCTGTGCTTTTGGTGTTGTATTCAAGAAATCACTGCCAAATTAAGTGTCATGAAGGTTTTCTCCTATGTTTTCTTCTAAGAGTTTTATATTTTATGGTTTTAGCTCTTATATTTAGGTCTTTGATCTATGCAAATTTTTGTATATGGTATAAACATAAGGGTCCAATTTCATTCTTTTGCATGTAGATATCCAGTTTTCTTGGCACTACTTGTTGAAAAGATGGTCCTTTCCCCATTGAATAGTCTTGGCGTGACTATGGAAAGTCATTTGACTATATCTCTGAGGGTTTATTTCTGGGCTCTCTGTTCCCTTCCATTGGTCTACGTGCCTGTTTTTTTGGTAGTATCACACTGTTTTGATTATTGTGGCCTTACAGTAAGTTTAAAATTGGGAAATGTGAGACCTCCAACTTTGTTCTTCTTTTTTTCAAGATTATTTTGCCTAGATAGGGTCCCTTAAGATTCCACGTGAATTTTAGGATAGACTAATTATTCTATTTTTGGGAAAATTGATAGGGATTGCACTGAATCTATAGACCACTTTGGGGAGTCTTGACCTCTTAACAATATTGCCTCCCAATCCATGAACATAGGATGTGTTTTCATCTATTTGTGTTCATTTCCATCTTTCATTTCCTTCTGTAGTGTTCGCTGTACTTAACCTTTTTTTTTTTTTTTTTTTTTTTTTTAACCCATTCCCTTCTCTCCATGTCCTTGCCCCGGCGGGGGTCCAGGCCTATACCCACTCTCACCCAGTTCCCTCTTGGGCCACCTAATTATTGTACAAATTGTTCAGCCTTACTCGTTCGGATCTGTGCTCCAAATCTCTGCTTAAAGAGCGACCCCTGAAAGGGTGAGCCCCATCACGTCAGTCCCCTGCTAAGGCCCCAGCCTTAGACTCTACTGTCACCTCGGCAATGGCTTCCAGGCCTGGCTGACTGAGACATGCTGGTGAGATCTCAGGTGTGCAGATTCCAGACTCAGCCTTTCTGGTGGTGTTTATCTCCAAAGTTCTCAGCCCTGGCTGCACATTGAGATCACCTGGGGAGCATGGGGAGCATGCACTGGCCTCGGTACAGCGAGGGCATTTGGAAATTCCACCATAGCCCAGATGAAGAGCCGTGTGCCTCCCATGAAGGAGTCTCGGGAGTCTCAAACACAGTCAGGAGCTCCCAGCCAGCCCTGCAGACTGCAACCCAAGCCCCACAGATGAGCTGACCTCTGCAGCCTTATTTCTGATGTTCTCTGTTCCTGTCTCCTCCTTTCAGCAACAGCCCAGGCAGAGGGTTTGTCATTTTCCAAACACAGCTATGTATCCATGGACATCCCACCTGGAATGCTGTCTTAACTCCTCAGACACTTCTGTTCATGACTACCATCCACCCGTCCTGTGAACCGCTCCCGCTTCACTTCAGCCATTCAGGGATAGCTCCAGGGTCCCATCCCCAGCCCCCAGCATGGAGCCCAGCCCATAGCAATGCAGGAACCACCCTGGTGCCATTCACCAAACACCCCTAACCCTTTCCTTCCTCCGAGCTGTCTTTCCTTTCTCTTGCTCTTCCTGCCCCGTGCCCCCAAATCCTGGCTCACAAAGTAAACTCCTATGTGTCCTGCAAAGCCCAATTCAAATACACTCTCTTGCTGAGAGTCACCCTCAGACAGAATTAATTATCTCTTATTATTCTAGACTGTGTCCCACAGTACTTCAGACACACCTTTATTACCGGACTCATAACCCCGTATTATCCTCATCTATCAGTTTATTTCTCTAACTAGACTTTGAATCCATCACTGGCAAGAGGAAATCTACCCACCTCTCTATTCAAGCAGCAGGTTCCAGACGTGTTTGAATTAATTCCTCGACTAAGCACCCTCTTGCGCCTGCAGCAAGCATGGGGGCCACAGAGTCTGTGCCGCCGGGCCAGTGAACGATCAGGCCACACGCAGTTGCAATTCACTAGGAAGTGACGAGGGACCAGGGTGGGTCTCTTATCGCCCATTTTAATGAGCACATTCCTCTCTGGTTTCAAATTCTCATTACCCTCTAACATTCGTTCAGCAACAGCAGTTTCCACATGCAGAAGCTTTTTCACAAATCCTCGCTTGCTCCTCATGCAACCCTAAGCAGCATCCTTCTCTAACAACTGAGGCTGAGGAGGTTCAAAGGGACTCACGTCAAGATGGTTTAAAAGAGCTGAGGGCAGGATGCAGGGCTTGCTGCTAGCTCAAGCTGCCCACGGGCCCCAGGCGGCTGCCCGGAGTGGCGGAGGCAGGTCCCAGGCAGGTGTCTCGGGCCGGAGTGAGTATGAAAGCATCAAGTCAGGTCCAACATTGTGGCCTGCTGTGAGGCTGCTGGACTCAGGTGTGTGTGCCTGCCTGGTCATGCAGCCCGACAGGGAAGTCCCCTGGCACAGATGGCGGGGTTTGCTGGAAGGCTCCCCACCCCCAATCCCACCTCCCAGCAAGTCCCAGTATTCTAATCTTGGCTCTCATCTCCAGAGCTCACCAGGAAACATCACGCACCTTGGGGCCGGTGTGGGAAAATCTCTAACTGCAACTACGGCAACTAGAGTCTTGGCGTGTAGAATACTTAGGACCTGGCCTCTTAGGTGACACGCCAGAGGCCCAAGCTCCTGGATTTGCCCCATTCCCGTGATTTCTAAATTTAAAACTCCTGCCAGAGCTTTGGGCCTTCCCCACTACCGGTCTCCACTCCCATTCCAGTCCTTCACTTCCTCTTCCTGTCCGCCAGCCACTCAGGCCCTCACAGGACTGGGAGGATATTTAGGGGACAACGCTGAGGTACCAAGAGATGCTGAAGTCCTGATTTCTGCCAAGAGACAGCTTTAGCACTCTGATTTTCATCTGCTGCACAAAATGTCAGTTAGACTTTGACCACATGTGTTGGAGATAAAAAAGTGAATTTTCAGGATTTGGACTGATAAAGTCACCTGTCAGGAAAGCATCAGGACCAAAGAGAAAAGCCCCAAATCTAGAGAATTCCTGAGATGTAAGCTGACCTTAAAAGCAACTCATTTATCCATCTCACCACCTTAGAAATCCAGGCAAAAACCAAAAGTCTATCACAAAAAAAGTGAGGTATTAACAACAGAGCCATCATTAATCTGACATTAGTATGTCCTTCTGAAATCTCCGAACTGTTGCCTCATTTGGTCCTTACAGCAACCCATACAAGTGGGAAAGAAAAGTGGTATCATCCCCGACTACAGATGAAGATACTGAGGGTCAGAGAGGTTAAGTCATTTGCCCAGTGCCAGAGAATCAGACAGTAGAAGGCATGTCCTGTAACCAGGTCCACCTACTCCCAGCTCAGAACTCTTTCTATGAAACTCCACCACCTCCCTGGAGTGGCTCGGTTCCAGTAACAGAAAAACAATTTGGTATCAGAGGCTATAAAAAGAGAGCTTTTCTTCCTAAAACAAGTATCCTTGGCACAGTGCGACCTCAGGGGAAGGAAGGAAGGATACATAAGGATTTGTATAGTCCTGTGATTCATTCCCCAGACAGCTTACCATACTAACTTTCTCTTCCAAGTTCTTCTTAACTAAAAGTAACTCATGCTGGTGTTGCAAGGAACAGGAAAGTCTAAAAAATCCCACCACCAAATGCAATCACTCGCGTTCTTGCACTATCCACATTTTGGAGTCATATACAGCTCTTCCTGCCCCCGGTCCCCTACTTATCCCAATATTTCCCCATAGGATAATAGACTTTCTATGTTTGCAATCAACTAATTTGTGTATTCTTGAAGGATGGGGATGGTTTTACTCACATCTTAGCCCTGACAGCAGGTGCTAAGTGTGTATCGATCAGATGCAGTTCCGACCTTCCAGCGTTTCTGATGTTTTGTCTTACAGAACTCCTTTGTTGAAGCAGCTGGGATACCCCAGAAAGAAGACAGACAAGAGTGCAAATACAGGACAAATAGAAAGGCTGCCAGTGGCAGGGGCCCACAATGGCCCCCACCTCAGGGTCAACTTGAGGTTTAAAATATCAGGATCATGATACAACATTCCTGTTTGATTCCGACCGAGGAAGCAACACATTGAGGATGGTTTGCATTCTCCGCTCCCGCTGAGTGAACCCCAGCACAGAGAGCACCATCTGGAGCTGCTGGGCCGTGCGTCCGCCGAGGCCAGGGCCCCTCCCTGAGCATATTCAAGCCCCCGTGTCCCTCAGGCCCGCGAGAACACAGCCTGCAGCGGGGAGGGAGCCGGGGGCTGAGCCGGAGCCCCAGCTCTGTGATCTGCGATCTGGGGCATCTTGGGCATGTCTGGACTTCAGCTTTTCATCTGTCAAATGAGAGGGTTGAACTAGAGAACCTGTGAAGACGCCTTTTAGCTCACACGTTCTCTGTTTTTACCCGCCGAACTGGGCAACAATAGGTGAGATCGGGAACATTGTAAAGGAACCCCACTAGATTCAGAATAAGATGCACATTCTCATCTCCTATCTTCATCATTAAAATAATTTCCTCCTACTCTCAAACGACCAAAGAAAGACTGTCCACTGCTCTCAGAGCCACAGGGCCTTTGGGTGGAGTCTTGGGGCCTGCACTGCGAGGGAAGGAAGGAACTTCCTCTGCTGCCTTCACAACGCTATCTAGGTGAATGGCCAGGACCCAGCGGCATTTCTGCCTTTCCATCTTCACATGTGTCTTGATATGCCTCTTAGGTTCTAACCCTTAAGGTTTCTCAACTGATTGTTCAGCTCCCTCAATCCTAAGGGCCTGGGCTGTGGGATCGAGTGCTAGGTGGGTTCTATCAGATGCTTAGTGACCCTGGGACAACTGCATGTGGCATCTCCAGCTACAGGCCCGAGGCCCGTAGTTCCCACCTGGACCCTGTCCTGCCCACCTTGCCTGCCCTCAGTCACTGCCCGGGGAGTGGCCCATAGGCTGACCATGGCTGAGTGGTGACTGTGGCCTGGAGCTCGCCACAAGTGGTGATGGCCTTGGCAGGCCCCTCTGCTGGGAGGCACAGGGGAGGCGTCTCCGGACAGGCCGGCCTTGCGCAATCCCCAAAACCAAACGGGCAATTCTTGGTACTGATGGGTGGCAGGAGGTGACCAGAGCCAGGTCAATTGGAGCCTTTGAAAAACATTCGTGTTATATAACCACTCTCAGAAAAATAAGGAACAAATATTGAATCACTGGAACCAGGCAGCAGGGGAGGGACAGTGGCCAAATCCGGGAAGGCCTAAGCTCCACTCTCCGAGAAGTTCCAGAGCCATTTACTTTCCACAGAGGACACAGAGTTTCTCACTGCAGCCTAAGCAACTTCCTGATGTCAAAAGAAAAATCCAACTGTTTTTCACTCCCGCGGCCACCCTTCCTCCCCGGCTCCTTCACCTGGTGGTCCTAGTTCCCACAGCCACCTCGGGGCTCCCCCTCCCCGCCCCCCAAGGCCAAGGACCCCGGTCTGGCAACCTGAGCCTTCCCTGGCTTTGAGTAAGTCCCCTGCTCCACCGTATTCCCAGTTCCTCATCTGGCCCGAGGCCACCTGGGGCTTCCCTAGCTCCATATCAGCACCAGACATGAAACTCCTTTTGCTCAAAACCAAATAGCTGCAGAATCCCTGGCCCGGAGTGCCCAGGAGACCTCGATCCTCCCCACAGTTCTGCATTCACGTCCTATATGGAGTGCGCCCTTGAAAATCCAGGAGCCTCCACTTTCCAGTGTGTAAAATGAGGCCATCATCCTTCTTATCATGGGCTGGTGGGAAACCAGACCAGAGGATGTGATCAAAGGCCGTTCCCGCAGTGTGAGCCCCCATGGCACTGGGGATGGCAAGGGCCGCTGGCCGAGGGCACACTGGGGCCTGATGATGAAGGCCGTGGGGAGCGACAAAGGCATCATCACCGGGGCAGCCAGGCCCCTCGTGTGGCTCCCCGCGGAAGCCAGGGCAGTTGCTCACACTCACCCAAGGCCTGAGATCGGGTTTCAGAGGCTTCTGCAAAGACACTGGCTGCCCCCTTATAATTAGAGAGCTGTCTTTATCCCTTTCCCAAGGTGAAAGCCAAGATGATTCATCACTTGTGCACGGCAGTTCTAAAGAGGATCACAGCGTGGCTGCTGCCGGAGTCTCCGGCTCTCTCCTTGTGCAAAGGGCCGCCGAGGTTTTCCCTGCCCACCCAGGGCAGCCTTTACTTGACCAGAGCTCCACGGAAGCTTGGAGGGACCCCAATGGCCTCCTCACGTTGTGGTGGAGGATGCTCTGCAGCGGCCAGCAGTGCCTCTTCTGACCAGCTGGGGGTGGCCATCCTAAACGTCCTGACCTCAGGGCTTGTGCTGTGGGATTCCTGAGAGCCCCTTCCTAGTTCAGGGCCCCAGGGCAGGCTCTTACAGGCAGCTGCTCCCAGGCCAGGTTGAGTCCAGCCTCTGCTAACCACACACGCTTGTCTTCTTCCAGCCTGTCTGAGATCCCCCAGAAGGAGGGAGAGTGGGGGGCAGGGGCACTACCTAGAGGCGCAGGTTGGGTGGAGGCTACAGGAGTCTGGGTCAGCTCACAGTTCATGAGGAAGGAGGCAAGTACCCAGGAGGCCCCAGGACATGCAGGTGTGGGGCGTGTTTGCATGGTCCATGCAGCCGCCTCCCTGGGGACCAGCAGCAGGCAGCCTCCCAGCTCCCTTCCAAGGCTGTGGCCTGGGCTGCAGGTTGCCGCCTCCATCCGGAGTAGCTGTGGTCTCCACAGGTGGCACCCTACGCCTCAGCCAGGGCACAGGGGAGGGGATGTTATGGGACAGGGAGCGCTGGGCTCTACTGACCACATCCCATTGTGGAGTTGGTAACGGCTAATTTGACGTGTCAGCCTGGTGAGGCCATAGCACCCACTGATTCAATCAAACACCAGTCAGGTGGCTGCCGTGGGCGTATTTGCAGACGTGGTTAATATCTACAATCAGTGACTTGAAGTGAAGCAGATCATGCTGAATGATGTGGGTGGGCCTCCCCCAATCCGCAGCAGGCCTGAAGAGGGAAAACAGAGGGTTCCGGAACGGGAAATTCTGCTTCATGACTGCAGCATCGACCGCCTGAGCTTCTAGACCATCTGCCCAGTGGATTCGGGACTTTTCAGTTCCAATCAACGCATGAGCCAATTCCTTCCAACAAATCTCACATATATACATATATATATAAAAAACAATACTATGTATATATTAATCATGTTATATACATTAGATATAGTTAATATGTGATTATACCTCCTTAATATACATATTTTTCTTAATATATATAATATATGTAATTATATATATGTAATTATATATATATATAATATATATGTATATTAAGAAAAATAGGAGATCTATATGCTTGGATCTCTCCTCTTGGTTCTCTTTCTCTGGAGACCCTGCCTAACACAGAGCCCCAGGCCTCCTCACCCCAGCTGGTGGGGACAGACATGGGGAGAGTCCAGGGTAAAAGCAGGCCACTGTTTGGAAGCTCTTAGCCTTCCCTGCATAGATGGATGGGGTCCACTCAGTCATTAGGTGGTCTCTCCGTCCACACTATGGCTCTCTGTCCACACTATGAAGCCTTCACTTTGCCCAGGCCCCAGTGAGACACCCAATGGCCCCAGCTGGATGAGAGGACAAAGACCGATGTGAAGGGCCATCATCCTGGCAGTGCTTGGAGAACCAGAGGAAATAGCCAAATGCCCTGCTTTGACTGTCAGAGAACATTCGCAGTACGTGAAGGGCAATCACAGGTTTAGAAAAGCACCACGATCGCCTTCTAGCCTCATCTCTGAGCCTTGGCAGCAGAGTGGGGCAATCCTCTTGCCTTTGCAAGCTGGGTAACGGTCACACAAGTATCTGTCACGGCATCTTGTCACCCTGTCACTGAGGGCCTGTCTCCTTCCACACCCAGTTGGAGTTCGGCAAGGACCGTGTCTCATTCACCCCTGAGTCACCAGCTCCTCCCAGGGCTGGATTCCATGAGCCTCTGTCCTTCCCCCTTGCAGAGCTGACACTGGGAGAGTGGTCATAAGCTGGGGCGTAAATGACTGAGGATGGCCCAGGGGCCAGTAAACACCAAGACCTCGGGATAAGGGAATGATGTCCTCATGCGCCACCTCCAGCCCCTGTACGGAGGGACAGCCCTTCACTTCTAGGGCTGTCTTCAGCTCTGACATTATGATGCTATTAAGACAGGGTGTGAAGAGGCCAGCTCTGGGGTTCTGGGGAGGTTTTATTGGCTTACAGATAAAATGCCAAACCACCAGCTAATACCAGCATAGAGTCCTCCATGGGCACTAACGACCCAAGGGAGAGGCCCCGAGGCCCCACACCCTGTCCGGCCGCCAGCTGCAGCCACACCCTCCAGTCGTCGGCCGCCCAGACTTCAGAGAGGAAAAAAACCAGCCACGAGGTGAAAGTGAGCTGGCCCCGGCCTGACCTCTGCCGCATAGGCCCAATGGCCCTGGTCAGATCTGAGGCTTCCCCCACAGTCAGCTTCCTGCCACCCCCTACCCTCCACTGCCGCCTGGTGCTGCCCGCTGGGTACACATCCAGCAGTTTTGGTTAATGCTTGAAGACAAACTGCAGGAGGGACACCGTGAACTACAGTAAAATTGGGCACCCCGGGGACATTTTTGTAAGGTCACAGAGCTGCTGGCTGGCTTGGAGACACACCCTCCTCCACGTAGGAGGACCTTGTGTGAGAGAGGACACCTCTGAACGAGGGCTCAGGGACCTCATTTCTGCTCCCAAATAGCTACCCAAGATGTGGCTTTGGGATTCGGCCCAGAGCTGAGGCCTGCAAAGGCTTCCACGTCAGTGCTTTCAGAATCTCAACTGTCCATATTTACAGAGCCATATATCAAAAGATTCTTCCCCAACACTTTCTACGGGGACCCAAGGATTCCTTCCACTCTGTCTTGTTTCACCCACCTGCTCCGTGCCAGGCACATTATAGATCAAAAGGTACAGGGAGTTCAGAGGAAGGAGGAAATACCACGGACTTAAAAAGCAAGCCAGGGCTTCCCACGCTGAGCGTGGTGAATAGAGGAGCTTTCATGTGTCTCCTCACTTCCATCCCGGGGTGAGCTGGCCACTCCCGAAGCATCTGGCCACGGCTCTTCACACTGACAGTCCCAACTTGTTAGTGGATTATGAAATCAATTTAGTGGATTGCACAACCACCAAAAACTGAATTACAATAAGAATGCATCTTGTGGTTGCATGAAGCCTGTGTCTCAATGATCCACACACACATAGAATAAAATGTACCTTTTGTTTGTTTTTTTTTCCCCGAGACAGAGTCTTACTCTGTCACCCAGGCTGGAGTGCAGTGGCGCGATCTCGGCTCGCTGCAACCTCCATCTCCTGGGTTCAAGTGATTCTCCTGCCTCAGCCTCCTGAGTAGCTGAGATTACAGGTGTGCACCACCATGCCTGGCTAATTTTTGTATTTTTTAGTAGAGATGGGGTTTCACCATGTTGGCCAGGCTGGTCTCAAATTCCTGACCTCATGATCCACCTACTTTGGCCTCCCAAAGTGTTGGGATTAGAGGCGTGAGCCACCACACCTGGCCTGTTTGTTTGTTTTTTTGTTGAGACAGAGTCTCACTCTGTCACCCAGGCTGGTGTGTAGTAGTGCAATCTTGGCTCACTTCAACCTCCGCCTCCCAGATTCAAGCGATTCTCATGCCTCAACCTCCCAAGTAGCTGGGATTACGGGTGTGCACTACCATGCCCGGCTCATTTTTCTATTTTTAGTAGAGATGGAGTTTTCCCATGTTGTCCAGGCTGGTCTTGAACTCCTGGGCTCAAGGGATAGACCCGCCTTGGCCTACCAGAGTGCTGGGATTACAGGCATGAGCCGCTGTACAGGGCCGGAATAAAATGTACTTCCTATTGTGTTGTGGGTGAAAAAGTCTGAAAAATTCTGCGTTAGATGAGCTTTGAAATTGTGCAGGTAGATTTCAGGGAACAGAGAGGAGCTGACCTTCTGTCCCCAAGGTGTCACCAGAAGTGTGGAACAATGGGTACCATCTGTCCTCCTCTCCTGGCTGAAGCCCTCTGGCCCCTCTCCATACTTTGTGCCCAGAAATATTCATGGAGTTAAGAACACAGAACATGACATCTCTTTATTACCACAAGGATGTGGTGATTCCCTCCCTCCTCACCTCTCACCCCCCCCGCATCTGTACCTCCCCTGGCCCTGTGACCTGCAGGGCAGCTTGGCCTTGTCCCCAGGCCACCTCAGACCCAGAAAAGCAATTATACCTTTGGGGACAACCACCCGCCCCAGCCGCCTGCCGAGCAGTGCCTGTCAGCTTCTGTTCCCCACTGGCCCAGGCCTGCTGCGGATGCCCTCACCTCTAGCACCTAAACCCAGAGAACTGGGCAGTCACGGGGTGTTAGGATGGAAGTGGTCTCAGAAATTCTCCAAGGCCCTTGTGTTACAGGTGGGGCAACAGATGTCCAGAGATTCAAGCAAGTTACTCAAAACCACATGGTAGAGCTGTGACTCAGCCAGAACCAAATCCTGGTCTTGCAACTTCTAACCAAGGTCTCTTTTGATTACGTCATGCTCTTCTAGCTGCTTCTTTCTAGTTTATGTTTCCACTACATAAGCCGGTAACAGCAACTCTTACAAGATTGCGACGGGCTTGCCATCCCTCACATGGGCCTGGCTATACTGGGCACATAGCAAATGTTATAATTCTACAAAGCCATGCTCTGACTTGGGTTCTGTGGGCACTTTTGCATCTTGTCTCCAGCGACAGGACAAAGCCCATGCTCCAAATCCCTTTCTGGTGTCATTCACTGTGTGTGAATCTGTTACTTCCCCAGAGCCCTTCAGCCTGTGATCTCAGCCATGCAGGCAGCAGCTGCTCCAGGAACTCCCCAGGAGCCATGGAACCTGTCATGTCCTCCAGCCTGACGGGCGCGGACACTCTGCACACAGGGGCTCCAGGTGCCGCTGGCCAGCATCTAGCCAGCAGCAGATGCGTGGAGACCAGCCAGGCCGGGAGAAGGTGTCTGCCACTCCCCATTCCAGGCCACACCACCAGGGCCACTCTGCAGGCAGCTCCCAGGTGGGATGTGAAGATGCCTGGCAGGTACGCTGGCCCTCCAGAACCTCACACCAGCCAGAATCCCTCACAGACGGGCTGACGACACTAGAACCAGCCATGCTGCTAACTCTTTAACAATTTTGCTTTTTGGTCTTTTTGTAAGTTTAACTCTTGTTTAAAAAGATAAATTGAACCTCTACCCTCTCAGCGAGGCAGGCCTGGATATAGATTTCTGCCTAACCAGCTGTGTCATTTGAAAGTCACCTCCCATCTCTGGTCATCAGTTTCCTCCTCTGAGACAGGAGGTGTCTAGACCCTACCCCTCCAGCTCCTCCAAGGCCTTCCCAACACAGATTCTGTTCCAGGCTGTCCCTCCTTCTGGCACTGCAACGACACTCCTTCGAACACATCCAGGTGGGCGCCAGGGCTGCGCTGGTCACTGCCACCTGGTGGGTACAGCCTGTGTTCAGACTCCAGGGCATGAGCAGTTCCAGGACAGCGCAGGACGAATGCCGAAGGAAGTGATGGCAGCCGGGGCTTGGGTGAGGGAGGGAGGGATGGGCAGGTGGCGCACAGGGGATTTCTAGGGCGATGAAACTGCTCTGCATGAGAGTGTAATAGTGGACACACAACATCACACACACAACATCACACGTTTGTCAAAACCCACAGAACGTACAACACCAAGAGTGAGCCCTAAGGTCGACTATGGACTTCGATTAACAGGAAGGTGTCAATAGAAGCTCAATGGTAACAGACATGCCACCGTAATGCAAGACACGAACAACAGGGTAAATTGGCATGGGGGCTGCAGGGTCAGGGAGGGGCAGATGGGCACCCTCTGTACTTTCTGCTCCATTGTTCTGTAAACCTAAAACTGCTCAGAAGTAAAATCCACTAAATTTTTAAAAAGCAATAGCAGCAAATGGCCAGAGATGGCCTCAATTTCATCTGCCAAACAACTGCCCATCACGCCAGGCCTGGACCGCCCACCCCGCTCCTCGGAGATGCTGAAGGTCATAGGTTCACCAGGAAACGGGAGCTGGAGAGGTCAATTCCTCCCGTGTCCATGGCTTCAGGTCCTTCCAGAACACAGAGGAAGGTGCACGCCATGCTCCCAGGCTCAGGGTCAGAAGATCGGTGGGATCCGGTCTGAGGCTCAGCGCTCAGACCAAGAAGATAAATGAGATTAGAGACACTCAGAGATGAAACGCCTTGCTGGGGCTGGGCAGCAAGGAAGCTGGGAGAAGGGTCTGAGAACCCAGGTCCCCATCTCTCAGGCCCAGGCCCTTGGCCCCGCAGGCTGGGACAATGACGACCAAGTACAGAGGTCTCCAGATGGAGGCCAGGGACCAGCTGCAGGTACCAGGTGGCCTCAGAATGTGTGGGGCTAGAGGACCCCTCACAGGGCTCGCTGGGCAGCTGGTTCTTTGGGGAGACCACGTGGTGCAGAAAAGCTTGAGTTTCTTGGTTGGGGACTCGAGGCTGCAAACCATGGCGCTAATGAACCTAAACAAGGGAATTTGCTAGGTTTTCTTATTTTTGGTGTTTTGTTGCCAAGAAACTCATTCTGTTTTAGAGGGGCTTGTTACATAAGGAGGCGAGGGAAGAAAACTGCTGAGATGTGAGGCCAAAGTCACCAGAGGAGAGACTTCCAGATCAGCTGCGGCGCCAGCGGGGAGTCAGGTACAAAAAACAGGGGGTTGTTTGCGGCTTTGTTCTTCCAAAAAAGAAAAAGCAAAAAGCCTGCATCTCATGTCCTAGGAATGGGGTTAAAAGTCATCATCTCTTAGGACAGAGTTTGGACCCCTCCGTGAGCAGGGCCTGGTCACTGAGGTGCCCCTGACTCGTGTCCTGTGTGCAGGATGCAGTCCCCGTGCAGCCCAGGCCCCTCTGCAGGGCCTGGTGGCTGCTGAGAGGCAGGAAGAAACCCCTCCCTGAGTGTGGCCTCCGCGTGTGTCACCTACATCTGTCAGAAGGGTTTGGGACCTTTCTTTCTCATGGAGAAAGTGCAGAAGATTCTGGGTCAGGTCCTGTAGGACATCCCTAGAGGCAGAGGACCATCCCCTTTGTGTAGTTTATCCCCGGCATTGCCAGAGCTTCTGGTTTCACTCTTGGTTCTCACCAGCGGATCCCGGAAGCCCCCTGGATCGTGAACCTCTGCCCTTTGCACTCATGAGGCCCAGGGACACCTCCCCCTGCTTGTGCAACACGAGGCTGCCACGTCCCAGGTCTTTGTACCCAAAGTGAGTGGACTCTGACCTTCCAGATGGCCAAGGGTGCCAACATTTCCCAAAGACCTGTTTTCAAACAAATATGGGAGACAGCCTTTGGAAAGATCCATGAAGAAGAAAGGGGAACTCCACAGGTGGAGGGAAACCGAAGCTACCTGGGGGATACTCCCCACGGCCCACCTGGCCCCCTCTTACTCTGCACTGCCCTATTTTCAAGGCTGAAAGGGCAGAGTCAAGAGATCACAGTAGGGCAGTTCTCCCCAGGCTATCTGCGTGCCCAGCCTAGAGAAAGGAATGAACATTGAACACTGGGCTGGGCTTTTGCTGGGTTGGTGAGAAGTGGCATCTGTGTAACCCAAATTGACATTTGTTTTCTTTTTTTTTGTTTGTTTTTATTTTTTTGAGACGGATTCTCGCTCTGTCACCCAGGCTGGAGTGCAGTGGCCAGATCTCAGCTCACTGCAAGCTCCGCCTCCCGGGTTCACACCATTCTCCTGCCCCAGCCTCCCAAGTAGCTGGGACTACAGGCGCCCGCCACCTCGCCCGGCTAGTTTTTTGTACTTTTTAGTAGAGACGGGGTTTCACCGTATTAACCAGGATGGTCTCGATCTCCTGACCTCATGATCCGCCCGTCTCGGCCTCCCAAAGTGCTGGGATTACAGGCTTGAGCCACCGCGCCCGGCCCTACATTTGTTTTCTTTAGTCTGTGGTGTTCCATCGCAGCACAGAGTTGGCACTTGAGGTAGCATCATGTGAACTGCTTCTCAAACTGCAAGTAGGACATAGGTCATAAAATCCACTGAGGACACACAGGTTTTGCTGCGGCTGCTGTTCATGGAACAAAACTAGAGCTCCAGGAGTTTTCTGGGATGTGAATATCCAACAGGTCATGATGTGAAGTTCCTCGCGTGGCTCTCTGTCAAAGTCTGAAAGCCGTTGCGGAAGCGGCTCAAGGCATGGCGGGCACAGGGGCTCCATGGCGTGAGTGGTCCTCAGGACAGCCACTAGGAATGTGCTCCCTCCCTGCATACATATGCTGTCTCCTGTTGAGTGGGTAAATCTGTTCTTCCATCCTTGAGTTTGGGCAGCTGTGCTCAACAGAAATGCAGCAGAAACCACACCACCTGACTTCTGGGTTAGGTGAGAAGGAACCTCGCAGTTCCTCCTGGATCTCTTGTAATGTCTGCCATGGGTAAAACCAGCTGCCACGTTAGGAATCTGCACCAAGACCACCATGTTATCAGGAAGCTCAAGCCAGCCACGTGGAGAGGCCGCACGGATGGAGGAAGAGCTGCGCAGCCAGCCCAGGGGCCCAATGTGAGAGTGAAGGAGCCTCTAGGATGAGCCGGGCTCAGCCGCCACCTGACTTTTCAAATAGGAGAAACCCCCAGTGAGAACTCAGCTGAGCCAGATGACCCCTAAATCCATGAAAGATGATTTCAAATCATATTTTTAAGTTTTGGGGTGGTTTGCTATGTAGCAACAGGTAATCTTGTGACTATGTAACCCTAGGAAAGTTACTTCATTTCTCTGTTTTTTAATCTAAAAACTGGGAATCATGGGAGTGTTCCTACTGGAAAATGAGTTAACATATAGAAGTATAGAAACACATATGAGTTAACAAAGACACGGCTGTGATGCCTGGGACTCATCTGGAAAACATGAGTGATCACTTTAAAATACTTCGCTGAGTTTAGGGGCAATATGCTATAATGACTGAACCCAGGGATACCAGCGTCTTCCTTCTCAGAGATTTCATGAGAGGAAAGAGGCAGGTTCCACCTTACTAGTTTGCCAAGATCCTTCCCCAATGTACAAGTGAAAGGAAGCTCAGGAAGGCAGAATGAAGGGACACATCAAATCCTTGGTGACAGTTTGGGACAGGCCGGGCACAGTGGCTCTTGCCTGTAGTCCAAGCACTTTGGGAGGCCGAGGCGGGCTGATCACCTGAGGTCAGGAGTTCTAGACCCGCCTGGCCAACCCTGTCTCTACTAAAAATACAAAAATTAGCTGGGCGTGGTGGTGGCCGCCTGTAGTCCCAGTTACTCGGGAGTCTGAGGCAGGAGAATCGCTTGAATCCAGGGGGTGGAGGTTGCAGTGAGCCGAGATCGCGCCACTGCACTCCAGCCCTGGCGACAGAGCGAGACTCCATCTCAACAACTACAACAACAAGAAACAGTTCGGGACAGAGAAAAATCCCTGTAAACTTCAGGCCTTTTGGGGTGCTCTCGGGTGAGCTCCTAAATTGCTCAAGGGCTAACTTCCTCATTTATTATTAAAAGAAAAAAAGAAAAAGGCAGAGGCCAGTGATGAAGGCTGGCGATTTCTGGTCTAGGGTGAGAGATAACCGAAAGCAACAATGGAGGCTCTCGCAGCGCTCAGAGGCACTCAAGGAGTGGAAAGGAAATTGCACACTTCACCCGTGACTGCATAGGCAATCGAGAACAGCAAGCCTCTGCTTTCAGCTGGAATGTTATCAACTTCGGTCACGCTGATTATCTCATGCTGATCAGGAAGGCAGGAGTGAGTGACTAAATGAAGAAATTACTAATTAACAAATGCCTGGGTGGACAATCTTTCAAAACTTAGGATCAATGGAAGGAGACAGAAGGAGTCTTGGGAGGATTTCTAAAATATGCCAGAGCTGGCTGGGGACAGTGGCTCACACCTGTAACCCGAGGACTTTGAGTCTGAGGCAGGTGGATCACCTGAGCTCAGGAGTTCGAGACCAGCCTGGGCAACATGGTGAAACCCCATCTCTACTAAAACTACAAAAAGTAAGCCGGGCATGGTGGTGCATGCTGTAGTCCCAGCTACTCAGGAGGTTGAAGCCCGAGAATCGCTTGAACCTGGGAGATGGAGGTTGAAGTGAGCTGAGATCGCACCCTTGCACTCCAGCCTTGGAAAAAACAAAACAAAAAGCCAGGGCTCCTAATGTACTCATTTAAACATCACTTGTATCCACACTGGGTTTGGAATTGTGCTGGACATGGGATATACAAACGTAAGACATGGACCCACCCTCAAGTCTTAAGGTGGAGGTGGGGGAGGGCAGAGGCTGTAAAGGGTCAGAGGGACCTTCTGGAGCGGCGGAAATGTTCCAGATCACACTGTGGCAGGCAGTGGTCACATGACTGTGCACATTTACGACAATGCACCTAATTGTATACTGTCAATCGAGGGGCATTATATGTAAATTATACCTCAATAAAGCTGACCAAAAAGTGGCCAGTCAACTACCAGCAGACCCATGGGGTAGGGAAAGAAAAACAGGCAATCTACAGAATGTGGGAAAATGCCTATATTAAGAATCCTGGAATACTCCATGTGCTTTTTCATGCAGTGGGAGCGGAATTTTCAGGAAGCAGCTGTGCTGTGGGTGATAGTCATACTTTATTCTCTAAAACTCTCCAGTTTCAATTGGCTTCTTGGTGCCAAAGCACCATGGCGTGTTACACCTATCAGATCGGGCACAGTGCCCCTTCTTCCCAACCTGTGATCTGAAATGGCCAGCACTGCGCCTTCCAGAACCCAGCTTAGATGCACAGTTGCCACAGAGGTAGGAAGAATGATTTGTTCGCCACCAAAAGCCCAGTTTCTCCAACAGGTAAGTCCTAGCAGGGTGTGATGTCCCAAACCTACACAACCGTTTCCACTGCCTATTCCTGGGCCCCTCACTTGGGTCAAGGCAGCATTTCAAAGGAAGCTAAGAGAGAGACTTGTGCATCCAAACCCTTCTCTGACTTGGCGGGTTATTGGATTAGCTACTCTCCGAAGAAGACCCAAAAGGCCTAGGGGAGAGAAGAGATAAATCTGGATGCGGCGGAGACGATGGCCAAACAGAAAAATCACTTGGCGAAGAAAAGTCGGCGGAAGCCTGTAGTGGGGACCCAGGACATGAGGGAAGGGCCTGGAGGAGGGAAGGGGCTGAAGCCATAATTTCCTAACCCCTCCCTACAAACTATGCCCTTCCCTCTGCCCAAGTAAGTACAGGGACCGCCCTGCAGCAAGAAGACAGCGGATATTTAAATGTGAGGAACCCTGGCCACAGTGGGCTGGACTCCCCATCCATCACCTAGTGTCCTCACTCACTGCACTCCAGACTTTGTCAAAGTGGTGGCAACTGAGTCCAGCACCAGAGATTGGATGATGCTCAGGTTGATTTCATTGTCAAGTGCATCTGGCAGGACTCTAGTTTGTTGACAGTATTCCAGACAAGGCGTAGCTGGCTGAACCGCAGTGCCCCGGCATTTGGGATCGTTGGGATCATCATGCTCTTTAGAGTCTTTTTTTTTTTTTTTTTTTTTAATTGCACAAGGATTTACTTATCTCTCTTCATGGGTGAAACTGATTTGGTGGGAAACTGCTAGACTCAATGACCAATTGGACTGTAGGCAAGAAGGCCCATGATCTTGCTCTTCAGATAAAAGAACAGCAGGGAAACAGGAGGCCTCCCTCCTGCAAAGCCGGTCTGAAGTGCACACAAGGCACGGCTGAGTGCCTGGTGACGCGCATGCAGCAGGTGGGCAAGACCCAGGAATGTGTACTGTAACAAGGGAGTCTAGTGCAGGTTGCGGGGAATTTGGAGAAACACGAGGGGCCCTGGGCATCTTTTCTCCCCACGCAGGAGAAAGTAGGGGAGATGGTTTTCATAGATCAAGTCGGGCTTCGAGAAGGAAGGTGAACAGGAAAAAAAAAAAAAAAGAAGCCTCAGAAAGCGCCCCCTTCCCAAGACTCTCCTCGGAGGCGAACCACGACAGATGGCCGCGCGGCCTGAGGCTCGGCCTCCAGGCAGTCAGGGAGGAGCAGCTGCAAGTCCTGCAGCCTGTGAGACCCCCGAGGGGCCTGGGCCAGCATCCAAGGCTATCCTAAGCCTTGGCTATCCTAACGCCCCAGTGGGGCACATAAAGCTCCTCACGCCCAGGCCCAGACCCAGGCCTGCTGGGAGCACAACTCTCTCCCGTGCTCCCCCTCCTCCACTCCAGGGCCACCCTTCCTTCCAGTCTTCCCCGTGGAGTTTGTATTGGAAGATGCCAGCG
Organism: Macaca mulatta; assembly: GCF_049350105.2. Classification (NCBI taxonomy): domain Eukaryota; kingdom Metazoa; phylum Chordata; class Mammalia; order Primates; family Cercopithecidae; genus Macaca; species Macaca mulatta. The sequence goes on from NC_133408.1 coordinate 191,236,728, forward strand.
AGCACGTCTCGGGGCTCTACGCCTTGCGCATATGAGTGTGGGGTGACTCAGAGGAAGGGGGTGGTGGCAGATGCCTGCAGCTGGCTCCCAGCCAGGATTGGCCATCCTGCATAAATGCCTGGCTTGGGTCTTGGCCTAACATTAAGGGCAAATCCCAAGAGGGGCGAGTGGGCTTCTTGAATCTGAACAATTCTGCTTTCAAAACAGGTGAATCCCTAGGCCAGCCTAGCCCCTTCCCTCACACCCCTACCCCGAGATGGGTGCAGCATCAGCAGCAGGGATCATCCAGAAACTCTCGCATTCCACAGCAGGTGTCAGAACGGGCCTCATTCCAGGGTCGTGGTGGCCATTCCACCTGGCGAGCTTCGAGGGGCTCTGGCAGGCCCTCGCTGCAGGGTCCTCCCACCGGTCTTCTCAGCACAGGAACGTTGCCTTCACATTGGTCTTCTGTTAAAAACATGTCATTCCTGCTTGCTCTTCAGACACAAACACCCACTCCAAGGATACTCCAGGTTCCCCGCCAGCTCACTCGACTCTGACGTGGCAGCGCTCACCGGGCTGAACCCAAATCAAGCACCGTTTATTAGGGGGAAGCTCCGTTATCCAGAAAGCTCACCTTTGAAGAGCTACCTATTTCCTGCCAGAGTTGTGGAGGGAAGGCCTTAGGTGCTAGAAAACCTTGGGGAATTTGGGGAATAGCAGTTAAAGGTTATCGTTCTTACCTATTTGTTTGGATAAGTAGTAATCACCCTTCGGATGCTTATTGGTGAAAATATTTCTAAGTGTCTCTGCACATTTCCCTGCTTTGATGAATGGAACGGGAGGGCAGGATCTAACCATCTGATGGCTACGGTTTCGGGAGAGTGCCACAGCCTCCAGGTCAGCCATCCCGGAGCCACAGGCAGAGTACGAGCCACAGCAACGGGCCCCGAGAAAGAGCCCCACACCTACCACGGTCCACGGAAGATGCTGCTCACTGGCCCCAGGTTACCTGGAGTCTTGTGCACTCTCTTTACACCAAGCGAAGATAATATTTTGTTTCTTTCCCACTTTTTCTCTAACACAAGCCACCCCAGTTCTCCCTTCTGACAACACGCAAGTGGACCCTAGACCTTCTAGAAAAGCCTTAGAGCACCCCCAAATGCTCACATTTGTCAGCTGCAATTCCATCCCCAGTTAAAACATGATTCTGAATGTGACTTGGCCAATGCAGCTTGCAAAGCAAGAACGTCTTCATTTAAGGTCGAAAACATCAGCTGTTTGGGTTGTGAGAAAAGAAAAGCCCACACAGTTTCAGAGGCTTGGTGCTGCGTCTCGTTGTCCTCAGCTCCTGATTCTGCAGCTGGTTCTGTCTCTGAGCACCAGCAACATCCTGTCCTAGGAGCCCCCAGACTCTAAGAGCCCATGACCAAAAAGGAAAGGAAAGCCAAGTTGGGAAGAACCGGGGCCCCCAACTCCACAGCCCTCCACTCCGCCCAGAGGGCCCACCCTGGGCTGCCTGGAACCCCCTAAAGTTGCCACCCCCACAACACAGTAGTGGGGCAATTCCTGGCAGCGCCTGTAGCCCATGGGCTGGCTCTGTCCCCGCAGCCCCGCCGAGCGTCTGTTATCTTATTTACTGGAATCTGCACAGCCAGGCTCTAGCTCACTGGTGACTCAGGAGCTGCAGCCATTATCACCAGGCAGATGGCAGACTCCCTAAAAGCAGACATTAAACAATAAAATGCCACCACATACCTTACCCACAAAATAAAACCAAAACAAACACCTAAGTCTGGCTTTGCTTTTCTTCTGCTCTCTCCCTACCTCCCCTGTGTCAGAACACAGAGGCAGAGGTGCATGGGGTACCGAGGAGGAGATGTATGATCGAGGAAGACCATACGGACATGCCCAGTGACCTGCAGAAGGTGGCAGTAGCAGAACCACCATGGGACCCCAGGCGGCGGAGAGGGCAGACCCTGTCCATGTGTGACAGGTGGGGCAGAACCACCAGCTAGGACAGATGGGATTGGAGCAGCAAGGGAACTACAGGGACCCTGCGGAACCCAGAGCCCTCTGGCCCCGGTCACCTGATGAATAATCAAAGTGCTAAGACCTGGAGAATTCCACCAAAAACTCAGTTGCTCCCACTGCTTTGGAAGGTGTTCTGCTGGGTCCTGCCAGGACAGGCCACAGCTGAAGGCTCACCTGAATAAATAGGACCTCCTATTTATTAAGCATCTATTATGTGCTGGCAGCTGCCCCCTAGTCCTGTGAGGCAGGTACTGTCTCCATTTTTAGAAGAAAAATCAGGCTCAGGAGAAGGAAATGATTTGCCCATGGTAGCCAGGGGATGAACAGCAGAATGCTCTGCCAGGCCCACGCCACGAGGCCTCTGGGGTGAAGAAGGAACACCCCCCAGTTCTTGGGGCCAAGGACTCTGGAGTGAAGAAGGAACACCCCCAGTTCTTGGGCATCAGGTGCTTTTGATTCCATTCTATTTTTCTCTTAACTCAAATTTCAGTAATTGAGGCTAGAGCTTTGCAGTCTCACATTAAACCCTTTTAGGACTCCAGGGTCTTAACTCACACTCGTGGGAAGGATGTTTGGTTCAGGCTGATGAAAGGCTTGGCTGGAAAGTGCAGAGAGCTGACAGGTGTGCAGAGCTGACAGGTGTGCAGGGCTGATGACAGGTCAGTGCCCTGTCCCACTGGTGCTGGGCTGCTAAGGCCTCAGGACAAGTCTGCCCACTAGGAAGGGACGGAAGGTATCGAGCCTTGAACGAGCCATTTGCCTGCGGGTCCAACCTAGGTTTCCTGCTAAGTCACCAGCCCCCAACAAGAGCTAAAGGCAAGTTTTCACTACCAGACAATGTACCATGTGGCTCATAAGTGCAGTCGGAGGGACAACTCTGGAGTTGTCTGAGGGCCTGAGTTTGAGCTCCAGTTTGCCATTTACTGGTTATGCAATGTCAGTACATTATTCAAATTCATGGAGTCTCAATTTCCTTGTATAAAAGGGAAATTTCCCAGGATCATCATGAAAATTATAATAATTAACATTCATGAAATTGCCACACATGGTGCCAGATGGCTAATCAATCAATAAATATTTACCAAAATACGCAATACAGACAGCTAACAGCAGTGCAAGAGGTAACGTGGAGACAGATCCTTCTAAGAAAATAAGACCCCTACCTGACTGCATTAGGATTCATCATTTCAATCTACCGACAAGAACTGAACACAACTTAATACAAAGTAATGCATAAAAGTACAGGTATTCACCTTTGTTAGGCCCAGGCTGAGTCTGAGAGGAGGTAAGGGGGTTTGTTAGAAGGGGGTGTGGTGAGACTGGTCTCTGGGGCATCTCGTGGGAGGAGGGACCTGAATACTTTTTCTTTTTTTTTTTGAGACGGAGTCTCGCTCGGTTGCCCAGGCTGGAGTGCAGTGGCGCAATCTTGGCTCACTACAAGCTCCGCTTCCCGGGTTCACGCCATTCTCCTGCCTAGCCTCCCGAGTAGCTGGGACTACAGGTGCCTGCCACCACGCCCGGATAATTTTTTTGTATTTGTAGTAGAGACAGGGTTTCACTGTGTTAGCCAGGATGGTCTTGATCTCCTGACCTTGTGATCCACCTGCCTCGTCCTCCCAAAGTGCTGGAATTATAGGCGTGAGCCACCGTGCCTGGCCAGGACCTGAATACTTTTAAAGGAAGAAAAAGATCAATAGTTTGAAAGAGCACTGTGAGGGAGTTGGATAAATCCAAGATGGATTCCATTAGTTACCAGCTGAGCTGAAAGAATAACACAAAATTAGAACCCGTAGTCCCAGTGACCCCTGGTTATCCAACACTATCAAGTGAGGAGGTCAAGCATCTTCCTCTTGTTGGAAAGGCCAATGCCTCGGACACAGGACTCAAGAGTTTGTTTTGCTAGAGTGTTGATGTTTTATTTCACCCTGGGACAAGACCTGAAGAGAAGCCAGAGCTGGGATAACAAACACAAAGACCAGGCTTAGGGACTGGGTCCACCCAACCTCAGTCCACCAGCCTCCATTCCCCTCCACCACCCACCCCACTTCAAAAGACCAGGCTGGACCGCAGGACACCTGGCTTCTCTTTCCAGCTGAATCCCTTTGTGACTTTAGGCAAAGATTAAATATTTTAGATTTTCAATTATGTTCACTGAATTTAACCATTGAACCCTCAGTTTCCTCTTTATAAGTGTGTGCCTCTCAAGGTCTACTACTGCTGGGCTGGAAAAAAAAAAAAAAAAAAAAAAACCACCTGAGATTTCTCTAGTCCTTGGAAGTTTCCATGCAAGTTGGGGAAGCAGTTGGAAGGTGAGAAGCCCCCAGACCTAAGAGGCCTACTGTGAGGCCTCTCTGGTGAACTGGAGCCTGCCCAGGGTGTGTGTGGAGCCCCAAGGTGCCGGCTCACTCTGACTGCATCCCAGGGAGCTTCCCCCTCTCATTTATTCTCACCTATCACACCTAGCAGTCCCCGAATTCTCAATTTATGTTTTGGGGCCTCCTGCCTGCATCCTGGTTGTATCCCTAGGCCTCTCCCCATCTTCCAGCACCTACAATCCGTAACGCTGTCAACGCTGGATTCCCTGCTAGCCCAGGCTTCTTCAATTGTTTACTATCACCTTTGCTCTCCACCTGGGTTGAAAATTCAGATGCACAGAATCAAGCCTCCCCCCAGGAGGAGGGTCGAGTGACCCCTAGGTCACTCCCAATCACCAGGACTCAAGGACCCTGAATCACAGACTTGAAGCAGACAGCCAGCCTCTGGCTTATGGAAGGCGATTGTAAGGAATGAAAAAAAAAAAGAGGACATGGCTTACTCAAAGTGCCATGCATCAATGTCAGTGGAGGGCGAGAAGAGGGACACTGGGTGAGCTCCAAATCTAGCACTTTCCAGCCTGCAGCTCTACTTGTTGCTGCAAATTCACTCAACAGTTAGGGTTTCTGGTTCCCAGCCTCTCCCTCCTCCTCTCCACCAGACAGTGCAGACAGCCCACGGTTCAGTCATTGAGGAGGCCATCTACCATCTTCTCTTCCTTCCCTTCCTCTCTCCCCCACTCCCCTCCCATCTGCTTTTTCATTGGATTCCTCACAACTTCAGCAAGCAACAAGTAAGCTGTTGGGCTCCACGATCTGCAGGAGGCCAAGATACCCTTCAATGTGCATGGGGTCAAGAGAGTCCCCAGAAAACGGTGGGCCATCCCCAAAGCCCCCACATCATCCCCAGTCTTTTCCGTTTGGGCCAAATGTAATAAGTGATGACTCAGGAAAGGCAAGGCCTGGCAAAGAATGACAACTTCGCTAAGATTTCAGCTCCAGTAAGGGGAATTCAAGCCAGGGTGGGAAGGCAGGGAGGAGACCCCGTGCCCAGGACCCAGTGTGTGCAGCAGCTCTGCTCAGCCTGGCAGCCTGGCAGGGGAGGAGAGACAGACTCAGAGAGGAATGGAGCTGAACACGCCCACACACGCGCCACCTTCACTAGTGATGCTCTTTAAATCACCCAGAAAAAGTTACGTAAGGAGAAAACATACAGCTCCCGTGGAGAGAAGGAACATTTTGTTCAGCCTTGTGGTATCTGATTTAATAAGAGGCTCCTGGAGAACAAAGCGACAATTCAGCATCAGTCTTGCACACCAAGGAGACAAAGCATCGTGAGGGGAAAACCACACACCCAGGGATGCACAATCACCACACATTTAGAAAGCCAGCTCCCGAAGGTCTGCTTACTCAGCCCCAAGGGGTCCTGGAGGTCGTCTCTTCCAGATGCTAATAAGCAGTGCAGGCTTGTAAGCTGCTGGATGGCAGGATGCGAGTGGCAGGGACGAGCGGCACTCCCAGCTCTGACAAATCCTGCTGCTTCACTCGAAAGGCCCATCAGAGAAGGGGTTTCCCAGCCCCTTCAGCACAGGCAATTTCTAGGGTTCGGCTGTGCTCCGAGCTGCTGCCACTGCATGTCTGCAACAGATGGGGACTGGGGCTGGGTGTGTTCCCAGTCCCCAAGGCAGCGCAACAAGCGGCTGGCAGACAGCATGGGCTGGCCTAAGACAGCACAGGCAACGGTCTTGGTGGCTGGAGCTGGTTTGCTGCTCAAAATGCAGGCAGAGCTCGGGCTGATTCCCTCATTGATGGGACTGCAGCAGACTGTCATTCCCACCTGTGTCAGGGGCTGCTGGGGAGGAAACTCCTTACCACACGGCAAGCCAGCAGGAGGGAGGGCTGGACCAGAGCTTTTAAAAAGACAGGCAGCAGGATGGAGGGAGGCAGGAACAGAGGCCAATGATGCAGCAGTGGACAGCTCTGGGCTCCAGGTCCTCTGGCCAGCACAACCCCTGCACTGTTCCCATCTAACTTCAGGCAAAGGCTTCAGAAATCTGAACTCCCTGGGGATTCCTGTCCTCGGAGTATAAAGAATGAGGGTTTTTTTTCCCCTCTGGCCAGAAGGATGGGTGAGGCTTTCCAAAAGGCCCTGCCAGTGAAGTCCCCATGTACAATTCATTCCTCCAACTCCAACCAGACGGCCTACAAACATCATCCAGGAGACAACATGGTTTCTGCCTGTATCAGCCATGTCTCTGATTTTCTGTATTCTGATGCTTTGATACCTGGCACCTTGCTGATCCTGGAGGAACTGCCCTCCCACGGCTGGGCAATTCCGGGAGATAGTAAGAAACTCACCTGTGAGCTTGCTTTTGCTATGCAAGCCAAACCACACAGACCCCCTCCTCGCCTCCTCCTGGGGGCTCTCACACCCTGGGCCACCACCCACTACCCTAATCACCCCAGGGCAGGTACCAGACAGCTAGGGACAGCCCCTGTACCCACAGTCCCCTAAAATTCTTCACAGAAACCACAATAAAGGCTCTTGCCCGCATCTCCCTCTTGCGCCCTCTGCCTCCTGCCCAACCCCTGTGCTTCCCCACGCGGCAGTGGTGTGCCAAGCCTCCTGCTTCCAGGGATCTGTGAGTATCATCAGTTCCTTCCTTTGTGACACTCATTCCTGAGTCTGCATGTCTTCCTGTACCTGATTACAACAAATCCCAGGTGACCTGAAAACAGGCTCTAAGGATGTACAAGCTGGTGGGGCAGAAAATGAACTTGAATTGTTAGGAGAAAATGAGGGTCCCCATTTCAGAACCCCACCATGTCCCTCATTAAATAAAACTTGCTCAAGACTTGAACTTCTCAGCAGTGGAGGAATTGCTTCCAAAGATATCGAGTGACCTGTTCCTGCAGGTATTCAAGACAAGGAGGTTTCTTCCACGAGCCTATGACTCAAAGGCAAATGTGTTATTCAGGTAAGGGTGATGGCAGCACAAGGTGGAAAAAGATTAATGTGGATGATATACGCAGGAAGGCTTCCGAGAGGGGACAGAAGGACGTTGCATGGCCATCCACTAAGACTCATGGACAAAAAGGCAGCTCAGTGAGCTGGGACTTGGGGGGCTTCTCTAAGGGTTGGAAGTCTGAAGCTTTCTTAAGGTCACTTTCAGCCCAGGAGGGTACCAGGCAGTCATGGTCCATCCAGCTGTCCACGCGGAGACCTGACAAATCACAGACCTGGAGCGCCATGGCCAGATAGCTCCAGGAACTCACAAGCCTGAGCTCTGGCCTCACCTACCTGAGCAGGCCATTTTAAGCAGAAACTCTTTATTTGTCTGTAGAATGAGCCATGTGTTATGTGATGTTCCTCAGGTCTCTTTTAGACCAGGGCGCTGATACTCTGTCAACAAACCAAGTCCAAGTCCTGGCTCAGTCATTTCTCTGAACCTCAGTTCTTCCTCTGAAAAACCAAGCTGAGTGGAAACGCTTATTCCGCACACCTCCCAGGGCTGCTGTTGGGATCATGGATGAACAAGCATCAGGACAGAAAAAAGCATCAACTTGGGATGTGCGGGATTATTCTGGAACCAGAGGGCAGTGCTAGCATAAACCTGAGGTTTAGCAGAAAGCTGGCGCCATTTGGCGAAGACTGAAGGGCCAAACCGCCTGCAGCCTGCAGCCTGCAGCCAGCCCCATGGGCACCCTGGGCACCCATGCAAGTGGTTGACCAGAGATCCGGCCAATCTCAGTATTTTCTCCTGCTGGTTCTGGAACTAGCCTTGCTGGGTGAGCTGGGCGTTTTATTTTCTGTGTGCTTTATTCCAAAGCATACATACAAGCCTGAGGAAAAAAAGCCTAATTGGTTTTGCTTGGAAAAGCTGGAAATGTCAGGGAAATGGGCACTGTCATCCAAAGGATTCAGAGGTTTGCTGCACTTGGAGACAAGCATCTGAGAGTGACTTATGGGGTGTGATGACGCTGCAGTTCTCACAGCAGCAATTCCACGTCTCAGGGACTGGGATCATCCATTAGAGATTAAGGAACATAAACAACTCCGTTGCCGCTTGCAAGCTGCCCTCCGCAAACACGGCCACTGTCTTCACCTGCATTTCTCCTTGCTTCCAGAACCTCCACTGCACTCTGCATGCAGGTGGCTCTGAGCTTTCCACCTACTCTCCCTGGAGGGCAGAGTCAGCTGTCTTGTACAACAGAGCCCAGTAGATCACAGATACTTAGCAAAGCCTGAAGACCATTTTGGTGCACCGGGCTGGTGTAAGAACCAGAAGTGGAAAGGAAATGCCTTCCTGAGGCACATCCCCTCTGACTCACCGCTCTAATTCATCCTCCTAAACTCCATTTTTCAGGCATTACTCTTCACACCCTCACCAGACAAAGCAATAACAAAACAGAGCCAGAAAACCTTCACCGGCTCCAAGCCATCTACAGAGCAAACCCCACTTCTTCAGCATGGGCTGCCAGGCCCACAGGAGCCTGGCCCACGGTCATCCTTCCACGCCCCCAAGCTTCCCAAGGCTATCAGGCCTCATGGTCCCTAGGCTCCCCATGGGGGCACCCTCCTGACCCTAGAGCTTGGCATCCCTAGAAAGCCCAGCCCTACCCCTAAAAGCCCCTCCCTGGCACCTGTAGGTTGTTACCAGGCCCCTCTCCCGGAACTCATTCTTTGAGTGTATTCTGAGTGCTGAGTATTTTACATATCCTATCTCAACCTGCACAAAATGCTGTCTACTGAGGCCCAGAGAAGTGAAGTCACAAAGGTTACAGAACATACAAGTTGCAAAGCCAGGATTCGATCACAGTTATGTTCCCCTCCCCAGCCTGGCTCTGTACAGCACGTCCTACAGGGCCACTGTCCCTTTATTCATTTTTGTTTATGTTTATCATCTAGTTTTTCTGTGGCCCATGCTTGTTTATTACTTGCATAATGAAAAATAAGAGGAAGACGCTCACACATCGCAAGCTGAAAGTCCCCCTTTATAGGTCCAGCCTATAACATCCGAAATGAACAAAGTCTGCAGCAACACGGAAAGGATCAGGTACCCTCTGAGTGTGCAGAAATGGGATATTGTCAAGTATGTTCTGATAGAGCCGGACACTGGGGCCTTATGATATTATATAACAAGTCAAAACCATGACTTCAAAGAATTACAAATGGCAAATGTGACAGGAAAATCTCAAACGACGCATGGTACTGCCTGAGCTGTGTAAGTGGCCTAAAAAACTAGACATACGTGAGCACACATGTGTAAAAGGCGTGTCTCCCAGCCCCACCCCCGAACCCCCAAATAACAGTCCTGGGTTAGATTTCTCAGCATCCCAGAAATCTAGCACAAATCCTTGCCAAATCCCATGCCGCCCTTAGCCCTTCACCTAAAAGTCAAATGCTGCATGCCAAGCTCACGTCCCTGAGACGAGGCACTGCTGTGCAGGACTATACTGCTGCAGGCCTAGTGGCAACAGGACCCCAGAACCCTGTGTCCACAGCCAATCTCGGCACCACGCCAGCAGGGTAACTTGCAGAGGGAGTATCTGTAAAAGGATGGATGGCAACTGCCCTGGGCAGAGACACTGACCAATAAAGCCCATATTCTACCCCCCTTTTACGTGCCAATGTTGTCCCTGCCCTCACCGTCCTGCAAGATCTGTGCAGGGGAAAGCCAGAGGCCCGGGCAGTTGAAAGAAGAGGGAACACCCTGGGCTCAAGGCCCAGCCTCATTGACCACACTTTTATTTCACTTAGGACCAGCAGCTGGGGATTCGGGGCATGAAATGGCACTGGCTGGGGCCAGCATTTGAGATTGACTGGGCCTGGTGGGATGTAGACAGTGTGGCATTTTACTTCGGAACCCCATTCCTACGACAGCTTGAGGCCAGTGCCCTGCACTCATGAACTCTACAATATGCCAGGTCCTGTGGTTGCTTCTGAAATACCCCGACTGGGAACCAACGTGCCAAAGAGGGCCGCTCTGCACCGTGAACATCCTTGTTGAAATCCACAGCAGAGGGCTTGCTAATCAGCTCCCTGGCAAAATGAGGGGTGTGCAGAGTGAGTCAGGAGGACGGCACAGGCTGCAGCCCCCTTGGATGAAGAGACAGAGAATCTGGCCGGCCCACAGCCCACCCAGCTGCAGCCCTGGTGACCTGGACGCTGTTGGTTTGCATCCTCCACCTCCAAGGACCCAGCTGCTGCATCTGCTATTAGCTCGACTCGTCCTGCCCATCCTAACACCTCTGGGCCCTGCTTAGGGTGCAGCTGCCAGAGGGCAGCATTGGGACTTCCTCTGAGCTACAAGAACAGGTTGGACCTGCCGCCTAAAATCGCCTGTAGGGATTTGGCAAACCCTGCTCTAGGATTTCCTTTTGTTGTCATTGACCACCAGTCCCAAGGCTGTCAGGGGGACACACAGCCTCACCCACCTCCAGTTGCTAGAGACCGCCAATATTTACCAAAGTAACCAGATGTTTGCTGAGCGGCTGAGCTGAGATTAGATTAGCTGAGAATAGTTCGCCACCCTGCCCCTCCCTGAGTACCTCCATCCAGGTAGAACTAGTAGTTCTAAAACTGCAGGATTGCAAAGACATTTGGAGTCATTAAGACCTTGTGTCCTGATTTTAATGGAGTGGAAACAAAAACAAACCAGCCCCCGCAAAGGATAACAGTTTCTCTATCTTTCAAGGCCAAGTTCTGACCACCTGAAGGTCTTGAGATACTTGGGCTACTGCCTGGAGCCTTATGGGTGAAAACTGCTCCCAGGTCACAGGGTCCCCTGAGCCTCAAATGTGGGACGGGGCCCCAGAGCCCTCTGTCCAAAGAAGAGCCATGTGTACTGAGTGTGCACACAGCTCCTGGGGTGGCTGACTTGGGTTCGGAGCGTGTCACCTGCCCAATCAGGGACCCACCTGTACCCAATAAGCCAGCAGGTCTATAAATGCTAAGTCATATGTGACCAATCAGTTTAAGTGATGTGCCCAAGGTTACACGGCTGTGTCCTTAGAGGGCCAAGGCTAAGACCAGGTGCTCCTGATTTTATGCCAGCACGTGATAAGGAAGAGATAGGCCTATCCACTGGGAAACCAGCTGAGACTTTGTCCCGTGACCCCACAGTGACTTGTCTAACTCCAGTCTGAACAAGCCCGATGTGTGCAGGGAGCAGAAGTGAGAGGAGGAAGGACTCGCCGTCCATGCTGGCAGCTGGAACCTTTTTCTAAAAAATGGTGCATGCCAAAAGGAGTGCTGATGAGCTTAGCGTAAATTCAACAGGGACAGGCTTAAGCAGCTGTCAGAGCTTCACTCCTTCCAAGGACTTCTCTGACCTCGCTCCTACCCCCATCACGATGACTCCCCCACACCCACTGCCGTGGGCTCCTTTGACTTCCATCATTTTGATGCTTGGGGCCTGGCCCCTGTGGCTCCTGCAGGAGACACTCTACTCGGAACACCACTCTGTGGTCTCCAACTTCGCATCTCCCACAGGGTCAACAGCCAGTCAAGGGAAGAGCTCCTCAGACCTGATAAGCAGGAGCCACTGTCTGGAGACAACCACCACCTTCAACAGAAAGCACTTGGCACTTGGGAAGCCCCATTTTCTTTCTTCTTCCATTTTTTTTTTTTTTTTTTCCTGAGACAGAGTCTCACTCTGTCACCCAGGCTGGAGTGCAGTGGCTGCAGTGGCGCCATCTTGGCTCACTGCAAGCTCCACCTCCCAGGTTCACACCATTCTCCCGCCTCGGCTTCCCGAGTAACTGGGACCACAGGCACCTGCCACCACGCCCGGCTAATTTTTTGTATTTTTTGTAGAGATGGGGTTCCACCATGTTAGCCAGGATGGTCTCGATCTTCTGACCTCGTGATCCACCCACCTCGGCCTCCCAAAGTGCTGGGATTACAGGCATGAGCCACCGCGCCTGGCCTCCTCTTCCATTTTTTAAACAACAATAAGCCGGGCTTCTCTCCTAACCCTGAGGCCCACCCTGCCCTAACAGCTCTCAGTGACCTATCGCCACTCCCACTCTGTCTCTAGGCACCCCCTCTCCAGGTCAATGGATATTTTGAGGACCCCCCCCCAAGCCAGGTACCTGCCTCATGCTGCATTGCTAGGACCCAAGAAAAGTGGAAGAGCCTCCAACCTCACGGACCTCAGTCCTGGCCAGAAGGAAAGCTGTGGAGACAGGGAACAAGCAGGCTGAGAGTCCACACAGCATCGTGTGTGGCATGGACAGCAGCCACCACCATAGAAGTTTCCAGAAGGAAGGAGCTACTTTGGAAGAAAGTCTTAAAAAAGAACTTCATGAAAGGAGTAAGACTGAGGCTAAGATAAGCAAGATCAGGTAAAAATCAGAGGCACTGAAGGGTCCTTGCATTTTGTAAGGTCCTAGAGCCTCCTCCTCCTTTGTTCCCTAGACACACTGCCAAGGCTCTGGAAAGCTCTAGAAGGTTCTGGAAGGCTCATGGCAACTCGATCTTTCTTTTAAGCTGGGAACCAGGAATGGGCCCAGGCTTGGCACTGGCAGAAGGCCGACAGGCTGTAGCACAAGCCCGGCTAGTCTCAGGCAGGTGCTCCGAGGCTGAACGTCTGTGACCTAAAACAGCTTCAATGGCACTGCTGAGCAGAAGGCCCCGGGCTGCCCAGGTGGTAGAAGGCCAAGCTGTCGTTTAGCATGCACAAGGCTCCCCAATTTAATTGAAATCAACAGAAACCACACTGGTGCACAAAACCAATTTTTTTCCACAAGTTGCCCTTTATAACGATGCCCCTAAGAAGTCCTCCCTAAGACACATTGGATTCCTTGTCCCGAGCATGCCATGAAGGAGAAAATGCCTCCACTCGCCCTTTGAAGTGGATGCTCTTTCTCTACAGGTTCAAATTCCAGCTTTGCTTTGCCAGTGCTGGGACCTTGGCTAAGTTATTTAGCCTCTCTATGCCTCAGTTTCCCCACCTGTAAAGTGGGGTTAATAATTATGCCCACCCCACAGTTACTGAGGATTAAATCCGTATGTATGCACATGCATACACATACACACACGCACACATGTGCACATCTGTATGCTGAGTTTTATGGAGGCAAACAGGGCCTGGGAGCTGTTGGGAGCCAAGGATCTGGGAGGCACCTCAGTGCGTTCCAGTGCCATGTGACTCAGGTGTCAGAGAAGCCCATTTAAGGAACTCACCCATGACAACTGCCACTGGGGAGAGATACAGAGACTCTGAACCTTAAGGCAAGGTAGGAAACGGCAGAAAGTAAATAATAGAATGTTCCAGAAACAGACACCTGTAGCCCCCCCGGGGTGGGATGATGTTCTGGCCAAGACTGGGGCCAGAGCGCAGCTGCCACCACCCCAGGAAGCCTCAAGCCCAGGAATGAGGTGGCGTCAGGAGGACAGCAGGCCAGGGTGAAGGCCGGGGGTGACTTTACTGTCCCCAAGGCCTGCTTTAATCAACTGACTGAGCACCACGTACCCAGCGCTGCCTGGGTGAAGGCGCTGTGGGAGTGAAAAGGAGCAAAAGGCAGCCGCGGCCCTGAGGAGGCGCTGAGCCAGTCTCGGGACAAGGCTCAGAGCACACGGGTGGCCCAGGTCCAGGGGCTCCCTTGGGGCTGGGCTGTACAGCTGAGACTGTGAAAAGCTGAGGGCCAGGGGGCAAGGGGAAGGCTGAGAGGAAGGGTGAGCCGGCCCCGCTGCCCAGGCTTGGGCACCTGGGGCAGCTGGCCTGTGAGATGGTGCTGCTTCCGGTGGTGGAAGATGGACAGCATCTTCCCAAGCTCCGACAGACACACTCAGTGCAATAGCCTTGGCTGTGTGGGGTCAGGATCAGGGGCGTAGACCCATGTGGATGCCACCTGCACCCTGGGTCAGGTGACAGGGACCCGCCTCCACAACCCCACGTCTCACTCCCCCCTTCCCCACAAAAGGCTACTGGGGAATGGGTGCCCAATGAGTCCACAACACAGAATGTTCAGCCCTGATTCAAAACTGAAACAAACAAGAAAACAACCTCCAGCAACTAACTAATCAGCTTGGGGAAGCTGAGTGGCCGCCAAGCCCGGCTCTATCACTTGAAAATCTAGGGCTCCTAGAATTCCTCCCAGCGACCTGGTTTTCAGACCCCACCCTATCCCACCCCACCCCACAGTGGAAAACTCAAGCTCAGCTGCAGAACCTGCTCCCTGACCCCTGGCTTGTCACAGCAGCACGGGCCAGGCCGCAGCCGGACTCTGCCAGGCGTGGCCCCTCTCCCCACAGCCGCCTGGGGACACTCTCTGTGAAACTCAGGAAGAACAGGAAAAATGTGTATCCAGTTTTGTTGGCTACAGGGATTTTGTATCAACATTTTTTTTCCCCAAAACTTGAATAAACACTAAAACTTAAGCTGAAACTTCTTAAACGTTTTAATGATTTTAAAAGAAACATCTCAGTATGCATTGTGCTCTGCTGTTACGGGTTAAAGTGCTTGCACCCGCAAAAAAGACATTGGAGTCTTCACCCCCAGAAGCTCAGAATGTGACCTTATTTGGAAATAGGGGCTGTTGAATTTGGCCCCATTTGTGAGTGGTCACATGGGCCAGACACCGTGGTGGGTGCAGACCCCTCTCCCAAGTCAGTCCAGGGACAAGAAAGTAGACCCCAAGGAGATGGAACCTCGCTCACCCTCTGCCTAACCAGCCCTGGCCTACTGGGCCATCTGGGGGCCTCATCTCTGATTAAAACGTCAAACTCCACATCAGAGGCTAGGGAGGGAGGTGGGAAGAGATGACACCCTCCATCTGTTTCTGGAGCCCTCCATAGCCTGATCCTATGATCCTTTACCAGGGCTGTGCCCAGGGACGTGGGGCCCAGAGTCATTCCTGGTGGATGGGGGCTGGAAAGGTGGTAAAGTCCATACCTGGCTAAATAATTCATCTACCTAGAGAGAACATTAGAATCTCTGGAGCGTTTTCAAAAACTAGATCCCAATTAAGAACTACTGAGTCAAAATGTCTGGGGCTGAGAACTGGGTGATTGAAATATTCTGCTAAGTAAGAACCACTGATAGCACCCACCCACCTCGCTGTAAAGATGGGGAAACAGGCACAGAGGGAAAATGGCACGTGGGAGGCCCCCAGTTATTCTTGGTATAACTTACGGAGGCAGAACCCAAGGAGCCTCTGAGAAGGGAACTGTGAAGTCGGAAATCTGAGCTTTCCCTTTAAGAAGGAATCAGCTTTTGATTTCAAGTAAATCGGGAAGCAATCCCTTGGACTTCGGGGACCCAAGGGCATGCTGTAAACTGCCCTTGGTCCGGAATATTCATAATATTCTATGACTTGGAAAGCTTCTTAGCTAGAAGCTTCGTAACTGGTTCAGGTCAAAGATCCCGATTCAGCCTGCGTTTTGCTCCCCTTGGCTTTTCCCCACTTCCTGTCATCCTGCCTGGTTCCAGACATCCCCATTCTAAGAAGATACACGAGTGATTGGATTATGCTGCTTGTATTAACATCAAGGTTGGTGGAAGGTAGTGCAGATAGTTGCTGGAACTCCTAAGCCGTGGTGAATGGTATGGACAGATCCTTTAAATCGTGATGAGACTGTAATGAGATCTTAGTAGCCTCTGTGTGGAGTCCCTCCCTCTAGGAGGGTTATTACCCCCACTACCCCCATCACACTTGGCCGTGTGCCTTGCGTTTCCCAGAAGTGATGTGTGCCACTTCCCAGTGGAAGCTTTTGGAGCTGTCCCGTGTCTGACACCTCTCCTCTGTCCCTCTCACAGCAAGGACCCAGACAGGAACCGCTCCTTCAGCCTGGGTTCCCAAAATTAACAGGACACAAAGCAGAGCCACAGCTGTTGGCAATGCATGTACAGCAGTAGCGAGAAATGCACTTCGGTCCCGGCTTGCTGCTGAGGATGTGGGGCCACCCACTACCCTAGAGGAACTCAGCCGACACTCGTGTGTGATCTTTCTCCCACCTCCTTTTCTCTCTTTCTTCTGAGTCTATTCCCTAATCCTAAATAAACTCAGTGTAACTTACAGCGCTTAAGAAGGTCATCTAGGCGGGGCGTGGTGGCTCATGCCTGTAATCCCAGTACTTCGGGAGGCTGAGGCGGGCGGATCACTTGAGGTCAGGAGTCCAAGACCAGCCTGGCCAACGTGGTGAAACTCCATCTCTACTAAAAATACAAAAAAATTAGCCAGGTGTGGTGGCATATACTTGTAATCTCAGCTACTCAGGAGGCTGAGGCAGGAGAATGACTTGAATCCAGGAGGTGGAGGTTGCAGTGAGCCAAGATTGTGCCACTGCCACTCCAACCCGGGTGACAGAGCCAGACTCTGTCTCAAAAAACACAGAAGGTCATCTACTTGGCTTCTTTGCCCTGGCATTGCTATTTGAATCAAATTCGAATTAGGGCCTTTGAGAGTGAAGTCCTAAATCCAAATAGGACGTGATGCTTTGTTTTTCTTCATCAAATTCACTTTATATTATTCTCTGATTATAAAGACTTCAAATGTATGATTCGTACCCTCAACGATACCTTAAAATAATGTGAGGATGGCAGTCTTTTTGTATAATAAATACTCCCGACCCTGACACAGAGCCAGACACCAAACGCGTGCTTCCTCTGGCCCAGATTTAACACGCACTGGCCGCTCCCCATGCACCGGGCACCCTAGGTGACAGGGGTACCAGATGAAGCACAGGGTCTCCGCCCTCCAGGTAACTCCCAGCACAGTGGGAAGAATACATTTGAAGTCTGTTTTTTCCCCTTTCATGTTAGAACAGAGAACTTCCTGCCCTGTTTGTCTCTGGGACGCTCCTCAGGCCCACGTCTCCTTTCATGTCCCACCCCCTGAGCTGGGCGTTTGTTCAGCAAGCCCTTTCCTGAGCACAAATGTCCACATTACAGACACCAGAGCATAAAGTTGTGTGGCTCAGAGCCAGGTCAAGCTTCCCATCCCAGCCTAAGGCTCCTTCACTCCCTTTCCTGGCCCCAGACGCCTCCAAACAAACATCAGCAAGCAAGCAGCCAGTAGGTCCTTGGCCAGAGTCAGGGTGACCAACTAGTCTCGGTTTGCCCAGGACCGTGGGAGTTTAAAACAGGAAGTCCCACATCCGAAGAAGCCCCTCCATCCCAGAGAACTGGAGCAGCTCACCCTAACAGGTAGAGTACCTTTCCCCCAGTTGGTGTGCACAGCGGTGCACCTACCACCGCCCTGCCCTAAACACCCCACCCATCCATTCCTTCTTTCTCTGTCTCTCCTGACTTCCACCCAGTTCCACGTTTTTTTTTTGACTGAGTCTTGCTCTGTCACCCAGGCTGGAGTGCAGTGGTGTGATCTGCGCCCACTGCAAGCTCCACCTCCTAGGTTCAAGTGATTCTCCCACCTCAGCCTCCTGAGTAGCTGGGATTACAGGCACTGACCACCAGGCCCGGCTAATTTTTTTGTATTTTTAGTAGAGACAGGGTTTCACCATGTTGGCCAGGCTGGTCTCGAACTCCTGACCTTAGGTGATCCACCCGCCTTGGCCTCCAAAGTGCTGGGATTACAGATGTGAGCCACCGCACCTGGCTCAGTTCCATTAATTTCACCCATTTCCTCTTTCCATTTCCAGCTCTTCATAAGGAGGAAATTCCCTCTCACCTTCCCTTCCTCCCTCTTTCCTTTATGAGGTGAAAATGTACCCTAATCATTAATAAGAAAAGAGCTAGGGATTTGTATGCTATCAAGGAGAAGTAATGACTATAAGTGAAAATAAATGTTCTAACGGGAGATTAAACAAATATTAGAGGTGATACATCCTCAAATATTCGGAACCCTCTTCCAACATTCTCTATTTTTTCCCTTCCACTGATCAAACTTGTTTTTCACAAAATACCACTTTTGAGTTAAATAAAACACCATTGCAATTCCATTTTCTCTCCTGCTTCCTAATTGCTCTATTCACTTATTTATCCACCCAACAGAATGTGTTTCTGTGTTGCACACACACATCACAGCAGAGGCTGTGGTCAGGAAAGGCTGTATTGAAAAAAAAAAGGCCACCTTTCCATAGGCCAGTGGAAATCAGGTTTGGAAAAAATTCAACATGGAAGGCTGGAACCAGAGAACACAGCTGTGTAGGAGGGAACACTACAGCTAAGTCATATATTTGGGTCCAGACTTCCTGCAGACCACTGGCTCTCAACCCTTGGATGCACACGGAAACCACCCCTGGAGTTCAAAACAACCACCACAAAAACTCCAATGCCTGGTCTTGGAGTTTCTCATTTAATCCATCTGGGGTCCAGTGGGAACTGGGATTTTTATTTATTTTTATTTATTTATTCATTCCTTTATTTTTGAGACAGGGTCTCACTCTGTTGCCCAGGCTGGAGTGCAGTGGTGCGATCTCAGCTCACTGCAACCTCTGCCTCCCAGGCTCAAGTGATTCTCCTGCCTCAGCCTCCCGAGTAGCCAGGATTACAGGTGCCTGCCACCACACCCAGCTAATTTTTGTATTTTTAGTAGAGACGGGGTTTCACCATGTTGGCCAGGCTGGTCTCAAACTCCTGACCTCAAGGGATCCGCCCACCTCGGCATCCCAAAATGCTGAGATTACAGGCGTGGGCCACTGCACCCAGCTGGAACTGGGGTTTGTTAAATGCCCCTCAGGTGATTCTAACGTGCAGCCAAAATAGGTAGGTAGACCTAGAGAAAGGAAAACACAATGGGTTGCAGGATGTTTATTTTACATAAAGAGAAAATATGCTTTTTACCAGGAAAAGGTCCTGGGTAGAGGCACAGCTTTTCCAAACACATATTCCAGTAAGAATTTCTTGAGGTGGCCTTAGGTAAAACAAACAAACAAACAAAAAACTGCCTTGCTATAGCCTGTCGTGGCATGACTTCCAATGCCAGAGCCTGTGTACCTCCAAGGACAGCCCCAGGAGGACCATGTGGCCTCCGTCTTGGTGCTGTTCTTCCTGAGATTGTAACAATGGATGTGGGGGCTTCCCTGGGTTCCAGCTTTGCAGCAGATGCCACGGGTTCCCCATCACGATGCTTTCTTTCCCTTTCCACCCAGTCCAGGAAAACTCCCAGGGTGATTACTCAGGTCAACGTGAGGCTGGGGTGTGAGCTCCCCTTGGAACAAAGGAGGAGTCCCAAGTGGATACAGGTGTGCCGGGTCACCCATTCATTCAGCAAGCACATAGCAAACACCTGCTACCCAGGGCAGCCCCGACCCCAGGCTGGCCCTGGAATGAGTGCAGCTCCTTGTCCAGGGGTCTCCACGCTTTTGTGAGGAAGAGCTACCTCTCCTTCCCACAGAGCCTGGAGATGGGTCCCTGGACAGAGTGGCATTCTGGGGGTTTTGAGAGAGTCCTGTGATGTATATCAAATCCTAGCCCACCAAGGGGTGAGGGGAGGACTCTCCTCGAATTCAGGTCGATGTTGTATTCGTCTCTGCACAGTTCCTGACAAACAGTGCATGCTCAGCAAATATTTGTTGAAAGAGAATGAATAGTTTAATGCATGAAGAAAAAGAATGACCCTAAAAGCCATCTCACAGAGGTGACACTGCTATAAAGGCTAGCAAGGCAAACTTAGGAGAGAAAGGAAGGAATTTTCATAGTCTTAGAAGCCTACAAACTGACCGTGGCCTTGCCTCATCTCTTCTTCCCTTCTTTTAAGGGCCTTTGACTCACCACGATATCAATATAAAACTGCCAATACTTGGGCCTGGCATGGTGGCTCATGCCTGTAACTCTCAGCACTTTGGGAGGCCAAGGCGGGAGGATTGCTTGAGCTCAGGAGTTTGAGACCAGCCTGGACAACACAGAGAGACCCTGTCTTTACAAAAAAAAAAACTTTAAAAGTCAGTGGAGCATGGTGGCTACCCAGGAGGCTGAGGTGGAAGGGTCACTTAAGCTCAGGAGTTTGAGGCTGCAGTGAGCTACATTCACACCAATGTACTCCAGATGGGGCAACAAAGAAAGACCTTGTCTCTAAAAACCAAAACAGAATAATAAGAAATAATTGCTGATACTTGTGTTTATTTGATGTGTTCTCAATGTGTTAGAAGGATTCTTAAATGGAATACCGAAAGCACAGGTAACAAAAGAAAAAACAAAAGCAACTGGACCTCATCAAAATAAAAACTTTTACGCTTCAAAGCATACCATCAAGAAGATGGAAAGACAACCCAAAGAATGGGAGAAAATATTTTCAAATCATATATCTGATAGGAACTTGTATTCACAATACATAAAGAACCGTTCAACTCAATAGTAAAAAGACAACCCAATTTAAAAACAGGAAAAGGATCTGAAAGTCATTTCTCCAAGAAAGATTCACAAATGACTCATACGTATATGAAGATAAGCTCAACATTAGTTATCAGGGAAATGAACATCAAAACCACAATGAGAAACCAGTTCACACCCACTAGGACAGCTAGAACATAAGAGAGACAATTACAAGTGTTGACAAGGATACTAAGAAATTGCAGTCCTCATAATCCTGGGAATTGCTGGTGGGAATGTAAAACAGTGCTGCCAGTTTGGAAAACTGCCTGGCAGTGCCTCAAAAGTTAAACATAAAGCCACGATACAACCCAGCAACTCCACTCCTAGGTATATTCTCAAGAGAAACAAAAACATATTTCCTTACAGAAATTTGTACACAAATGTTTATAGCAGCATTATTCATAACAGCCAAAAGGTGGAAACAACCCAGATTTCCTTTAACTGATGAATGAACACAACATGGCATATACATACAATGGAATATTATCCAGCCCATAAAAAGGACTGATACATGGTACAACATGGATGAACCTTAAAAACATTTCGTTATGTGAAATAAGTCATAAAAGACTGAATATCATGTCATTCCTTCCTGGGGACACTGCAGGTGGGGAGGGCATGAGAGGACAGGGTTGACGGGAGGAAGCCAGGCAGGAGAGTCCTGGAGGGGGACGGTGGCCCCATGCACAGCCTGTGCAGCTCCCAGCGTTCCTGGGGAGACCCAGGCGCAGACACCCCCCCTGAGGCCATCTGACAATGAGCCTGCCTCCATTGGTCATTAGTGATGTCAGCTGGTGAGGGGCCTGGACAGAACCACGCTGAGTTACAGAATCCAAGGTTATTGAGGATTTCATTCTAGACGGATAAATCGAACGGAATGCCTTCTGTTCAAATGTTGAAGACTGTTCCGCCTGGTTTTTTTTTAACCATGCTCACGAGGGGACACTTGAGGTCACTGATAGAAGTTCAGCAGTTTGCCATTCGCCATTCTCAGGCTTGAAACCCTGTACCCGGCCCAGGCTGAGAGGACCCCATCTGTCCACAGGCTGACCGGGAGCCACCATTCCCGCCACCTGCACGGGCCAGAGCCATGTTCCGCCACCCGCACTGTGCTGTGTGGGCCACGGAAAGGCCAAGTGACCCAGGGTGCACCTCTCTCCTCTCCAGGGCGCCCTGAGGTGCAGGGAGAAGGCCGAAAAGAGGGAGGCCAAGGAGAGAAGTGAGCCGAGCCCTGAGTCTAAGCAGGCTGCACCTGGCATCCGTCAGCATCTCACTCAACTTTGAGGTAACACACGGAGCTGGAAGGACCGGGGGACGGAAACTCTGAGCCCTGAAAGGCCCCTACAGTGTCATCTGAGAAGATCTCTCAGAGAAGCTTCCAGAAATCTGGGCCTTCCCAGCCCTTCCTCGATGGGACTCATCAGGGGCAGCACAGAGCCCCGGGGTGGAGAGGAAGAGGAACCAGGGCCTGGCCTGAGGCCTCCTGCGGGATGGTGCGCAGCTGGGGCTGTTCTGGAACACTCCCTCTGGCCGAACTTCCCTCTTTTATGCTTCTTAGGAATGGGGGGCGGGGTGGTTGTGATGAGAGGGAGGAGCATGGTCCCTTCTTCCACTATTTATTCTACACGTGTTGTGCTCTCTCACTTGGAGTGACTTGGAGTCATCCAGTGTCACTAAAAATCCTTTCTTTTAGGTGAAGGAGTTTCCCTCACTTAATTCTCCCAAGAGGTGGTCCATTAAAGTGGTTTCTGGTCATCACACCTTAGAGTTAATGACTATGGTCAGTGGAGTTCTGGGCCGATCCTTATAGCAGGTTTAGGCAAACACGTGCCCTCGTTTCACTGATGTGGCAGGAAAACGTGTTGTGATATTCATTTGTATTTTGCCCCCCTGCATGCCCTGCCCCTCCTCCAAGCTGGTCTCGGGTCCTGGCCTTGCCCCCTGGAGGGAGTTCTGTGTGCCCAACAGGTGCTGTGTCCCAGGCAGGTGCTGTGTCACTGGCCTGCTTGCACCAAGGTTGGGGCATCCTGGCAGGATCAGAGGCCGCTAGGGAGGTGAGGGAGTGGGGAGCAGAGGACACTTCCCCAGAACCGAGATGGGAGAGAGGGGCCAGATCTCAGAGCGGGCTGGCTGCTGCATCCACCAGAACAAACTCACACACTGGGGCCTCCACTCGGCAAAGAATCTCAAACTCAGGCCTGGCTGCCGCCGGAAACCTCCAAGATGGAGGAATCTCAGGAGTCTGGACTAGAAGAGTACAGGGGCCACCAGATGGCTGGAACCCAGACTCTCCTGAGGCCTGGGGGAAGGGGAGGAAGGTCCCTCTCAGAATGCTTGGAAGTGAATTTCCCCTCAACCCAATAAGGTGGACGTTAGTGACCGATTAGAGGGAGGAAGAGGAGGGAAGGAAGGGAGGAGGAAGGGAATAAATCTGACACTCCTTTCCCCACTGAGTTTGTGGACACCAGTCCACACCAAGGAGACCTGCTTCTTGGGGGCGAAGCAGAAGCTCTGAGTTCTCGACAGTGTTCACAGTACCTTCCCAGGCAGCCAGCAGACCCTCCATAGACACCTGCCCACTGTGGGAGGCTTGGAGCAGGGGCTGTCAGAGGTTAGGTCTGTGAGAAAGGGAGGAGGGTCAGGATGGCTGAACACGCCCTCAGAGGAAGGAGCCTAGGGGTGCTCCACCCTTCCCTTGGGGCTGGTCCGCAGGGCACTGACACATCTCTGGGGGGCTCCCAGCACAGCCCACCCTAGGTCCCTTCCACAGCGTGAGCCCCCCGTGCCTGCAAGGGTACGCAGAAATCTCGTCCACTCCTGAAGGGCCCGCTCTCAGGTGCTACCTGGGACTGAGCGGACAAAACCTCAGAGCCCATCTCTGAGGCCAGTCCTCAGACCTTCCCTCCCTCGTCTCTAGATAATAAATGGGCAGCCTCCCAGAGACCCCTATCCCAGGCGAGCAGTTAGGACGGTGGCCGTTTCCAGGGAGGCCCCATGCCCTGACCCCACATTGCAGGACCCGCTCCGGACTAGCCTGGTATTTCTCCCAGGACACCCACGCCGTCTCCTGAAAAGTGGGGGGCATCTTGGAGGAGGTGGGCAGATCAGGTGTCTGAGGTCGCTGGCACTCACTCGTTTATGGCACATCAGCCCTGGAAGATTCAGGAACAGAAAGACAGAGTGTCCGTCACGAAGCTGGCATTCCAGTGGAGAGGCGCGTGTCAAAATAAAAAGCTAATTTCATTCCGGTAAGAACTGTTAAGAGAATCAGGTGTGATCGGTGCAACAGAGCGCATGTGAGTCTTTTGATTAGATGGTCAGGGAGGGCCTCACGGAGATCTGTGGGGTGGACCTGAAAAGGGGAATTGACCACTTGGAAGCTGGGACAGAGCACCCCGGGCAAGAGGGTAGTCAGTGCAGAGGCCCTGAGGCAGGGCTTGGGGGTGTGCAGCAAGAAGGGTTCTCATCCCAGGGGCAGGACAGGGTGTGACGAATGATGCTCAAAGGCCGTTTCAGCTGCTGAGGGGAGGAGGGCCTGGAGAGGAGAGGGTGGAAGCGGCAGGGAAGGCCCTGGGAAGTCTGCAGGGATGGTGCGGGTGAGAGCCCTGTGGCTGCTGCCCTCACCTGTGCTCTGCTGTGGAGAGGGGAGCCACGGCAGGGTGGCGGGAGTGTCCGTCTCAGCTCCTAAGCTGATGGACGCTCCGGAAACCCCTCTGGTCCCCACCCCGCTCCGCCCCCAGCACCAGCCAGGGTCCTTCTAACTCCTGTGGGCTTTTCAGTTGTTGTGGGGGTGGGGGATAGTTTGGAGAAATAACACTTCCCCTGTGATTGACACATTCAGAAAGGGGCAAAGGGGAGGTTGGCACGAGGCAAGCCCAGAATCCAGCTGGCATAAAAAGTCCTTAATGAGGAAAAGGTTCACAGCCTCCCTGCTGTGCCTTCCCCAGATGGCGGGGAGTGCGTTCTGTGGGGTGCCAGTGCACTGGCACACAAGCACACGGCCCCTGCTGGGAGCCCGAGGCCACAGCCAGCGTTTCCACCTCACCGTCCATCTCTCCTTCCTCCAGGAGAAGGCCTCGCCCACGGTGGGGGCCAGGCAGGGATAAGAGAATAGCAAATCTACTTAAAAAGTTACCTTTGCCAAATACTCACCTTACTGCCAGTTTCTGGAGGAAAAAAAAAACAGAGAGAGAAAATGGCAGCAGGTGGATCATTCCCCGACAGCAGTTAAATGCACCTTGGAAAGAGCAATGTTTCTGCCCAGCAGCCCCCAACAGGGCTGACCCTGAAAACTTAAGGTCAAATTCAAACAAGGTGTCAGCTCAAGTCACAGAATCTCATGATCATGATTTGTCTTAAACTGACTCCCACTTCTAGGACAATGAGAAAGTACACCCAAGATGACCTGAGCCACAATTTTTGGTAAATTAAGTCCTGTAACCAGGTACAGGCGATTCCCGTTATCCCAGGCGGTTCTGCTCCACAAAGTCGTCGGGCACACTGAGTTGGCAAATGCTGAGCCATTGTTTTCAGGGGAGGTGCACGGTTGGCTTCCTGGGAGCCTCTAGCCACGTTTTTGTCAACCAATCAGTACATCACCGTGTTTGATGTGTGTTTCTGCTTAAAAGAAAGGCATGGGCGTCCCTGTTGCAGGCACAGCACACCCTCAGGTGAGAGTCTTCCGGGCTGAACATCCCATCTCGACATGGTGGGAGGAGAAGCACCAGCACTACCCCTACTTGCTGGAATGTGGACCATCTGGGGTCGGAAGGGACCCCAGAAAGCATCTGATGAGGTGCAGAGAGGTTGAAGCTCCCAGCCCAGGAACAGCGTGGAGGGCTATGGCGCAGTGCGGCCCCTCTCCATCGCTGTGGGTGAGTCTCCTGGGAGGCTTCAAACAACAGAAACGCACCATCTCCCGGTTCCGGAGCCCGGAAGTCCGAGATCAAGATCTCGGCAGGACTGGGTCTCTCTGAGGCTGACAGGGAGAATCTGTCCAGGCCTCTCTCCCAGCTACGGGTGGCTGCCGGCCATCTTTGAGGTTTCCTGGCTTGTAGAAGCATCACCCCAATCTCCACCTTCATCCTCACCGGAGGTTTCCCTAGGCACGTGTGTGCAGAATCCCCCTCATAGGCGGACACCAATCATATGGAAATGGGCCAGCCTGCTCCAGTGTGGCCTCATCAAAACTCATCACATCAGAAACGACCCTGTTTCCAAATGAGGTCACATTCACAGGTACAGAGGGCTCGGATTTGGACACATCTTTTGGGAGACATACAATTCAACTCCGAACAGTGTGCCCTTAGAAAGGCTTTATGTTCGTTTGTTTTCAGGGTCAGGGTCTTGCTCTGTTTTCCAGGCTGGAGTGCCATGCTCTTGGCTCACTGCAGCCTCGACCTCCCGGGCTCCAGCGATCCTCCAGGTTTTTTTTGTTTTTTGTTTTTTGTAGAGATAGGTCTCCCTATGTTGCCCAGGCTGGTCTCGAATTCCTTGGCTCAAGTGATCCTCCCACCTCGGCCTTCCAAAGTCCTGGGATTACAGGCATTAACCACCACACTCGACGCCCTTAGAAAGTTTTCGAAAATTGCTCTTCTCTGTCTGCCTGCTTACCCTTCCGAGGCATCTAACAGCATCCTCCCTGGCCTAAGCCTGGGAGCCTTTCTAAAGGTGTAAGCTTGCCCTTAGGAACCACTCTCGTTGTGGTTTTAAGTTGTCATCACTTGCCAGATAAGGAGAGGTTGCTGTATGGACAGATACACAAGAAGACTGACCCAGGTCCTGTTGCAGGACAGAGCTGCCCAGCGCCCCAGCCCCACCCTGGGCTTCCATTGGTCTGGGCTGGACACCCTGGGGGCTCTCGTGGGTGGCCTGGTGATGCCAGGAGGAAGGGCCCACTGTGATGGCAGATTTCTGGCTGCTCACCATGATGAAAGTGCATCTGTCCCACAAAGGGCAGCCTTTCCATATTCAAGAGTGGGGTGCAGCTTAGGGAGGTATCTGAGGTGGGGACTGTGACGAGGCCGAGCCACAGGCATTGATTGCTCCATGGACCAGCGCGTCTGTCTGAGCTCCCTGTGAATGCATCTAATTTAGGGGACTTGCAGGACCCAGTGCACATGCTGGGTCTAACTCACCCCGACATTTTTTGGTTTTAAACCAGTGAGATCTGGTTAAAATGAACATCCACGACCACTTCCCATATCCTGAGTTTTGTCTTCGGCTGTGTCTTTGGATCATTCCTTCCCCTATAGCATGATTTCTCTTTTATGTTGTGTCTCTCATCTCTTCCCCACGAACCTGAGAGACTCGGGGGAGCAGGGGCTGGGTCGGGACCCCCTTTCTGCCGCCCCCAGCACCAGCCTGAGACTGACTGCAGGCTGACACATCTGGGGCCACAGGCTGGATTCTCAAGAGGGGCGAGAGAATGGGGTGGTGGCTCCCCCAGGCCAGCTGGTCCAGGCAGCTTCCTGACCTCTGCAGTGATGCTCCTGCTCAAGCTGGGAGAACCAGGGTCAAATCCCTTCACTCAGTCACCAAAACAAGAAACAAAACAACAACAACGACAAAAGAAAATGGAAGCCGGACCCATCACTGGCTCCTCTGCCTCCAGGGGATCAGAACTTGGCCCCCTTCCCACTGTGAATCCCCTCCGACGGGGGTGGAGGCTGGAGCAGTCTCCAGGCTGTCCCAGCTGTGCCTCTGGCCTCCTGTCTGGGTGCAGCCCTGGCGGGGAGCAGGAGGGCGTGTAAGCGGGTCCTCCAGGGTCCTCAGGCCACAGCTCCTGGGCTGGAGAACCGTGAGGTAGGACCTAGCCCCTAGGGTCCCCTGCCCTCTCCTCCTGGCAGGTTCTCTGGCTTTAGGTAGTAAGGTCCTGTGACAAATTCACTTAGGACTAAGAAGCTGCTCAGAATATTCAGTTCTTGGATCGCCCACAACAGCAGAAACAGAACAGAGTGGGCACTCCAGACACAAAAGGGCCCGGCCCAGCCAGCTTGTGGGGACCCGCCAGGCACGGTCCCTGCCTGACTGCCAATGTTTATTTGAGGCTATTTGTTTAAATTCAGTTTGAACCCTGGTTACCTCCAGCTCAGCCCTGCCCTGGGCGCTGTGGGGAAAACAAAGCTACACCACGCCGTGCACGGCTGTCCTCACATCTCTGGAAGACATCACCATGCGGGAGCAGTGGGGAGACGGACTGGATCCCAGAAAGTGTGGCCTCCTGCCACTGCCAATCACAGCCAGGGCAGAGTGCCCTTCGGGGCTCCACAGCCCCCCCCCCCCACCCCGATCATTACAGGAGAAGGCAAATTGGTGAGATCTGGTATTTTTCATTAAACAGATAAAGTTTATTTTCTTCAAAGAATATCAGAAATATTTTGAAATGGCCCTCAATTCCACATTGGGGTCAATTATGAGGGAGGGAAAGGGGGAAAGTGGGCAGGAAGATATAAAGGGGAAAGAAGAGGGAAAGAAAGAGGCAGTGCTGGTCTACAGGGATGGCGGCTGGGGGTGAACCCAGGCAACCCTCCCTCCATCCAACCCTCAGCGCTCCCAGGGAGTGCTTCACACAGACGTAGAGAAATGGTTGATATTGGTATAGTCATAGTTGATATAAACCTTAAATACCTTTTTAAAGATTAGAAGCTGAGCTGGGAAAGGGGCAATCAGGCAGCCGCAAGGGGGACTGCAGGGAGCAGGGGAGCGGCTTAGAGATTTCTGAATGCCACACATGAGGCGCTTTTCTCAGGGGCTCTTAAGCCCTAACACCGTTATAATTTCCCCCTTAAGATGCTAGTGATCTATTAATCACTGTTTCTGGCTGACTTCCCTTTATACCAGCACCTTCAGAAGCTCCCCTACCAAGTGGGCCTGTCTTAGGGAGGAATTACTTCCCACAGCTAATCCAGAGTTCCCGCCCCCTGGAACAAAACCCACAGCAGCTTCAGCTTCTCCTCGGGTAAAGCCGGGATCTGAGCAGACAGCCACTCCTGCGGGCAGTGCTGGCCAGACAGGACACTGGAGCAGGCCACACCTGGGCCTTGGGAACGCGCACAGGACCCCGGAGGAGGCCACGCCTGGGCCTTAGGAACAGGCACCAGCAGAGGCAGGGCTGGAAAGGACAGGAGAGGCTGGGCCCACATTTAATCTCTGTTCCCTCTCCCTCCACAGTGGTGCCTTTATTTCTAGAAGCAACGAAGGAAACACAGTAGCCTCAGAGCCAGAAGAGGAAGAGGAGGCCGGCTCCCACTGCCGCAACACTCAGCCGAGGTCAGCCGGGCCGTGGCGCTGCGTGACTCCATCAAGGGCCTGGTGTCCCTGGACTTGGACACCCTTGACCCTGCCAGGCTCGGCCCCACAGCCTTGCTCAGTCCCCTCAGCATCCTGGTCTCCAGCAGATGGGTATCCCGGACACATCTCACCTGACTTACTGGATACAAGACCACCAAGACAAGGGGCAGGCCGAGTGCAGTGGCTCACGTCTGTAATCCCAGCACTTTGGGAGGCTGAAGCAGGAAGATTGCTTGAGCCCAGGAGTTGGAGATCACCCTGGGCAACATGGTAAAACCTGTCTCTACAAAAAACACAACAATTAGCCAGGTGTGATGGTGCATGCCTGTGGTCTCAGCTACTCAGGAGGCTGAGGTGGGAGGATCGCTGGAGCCGGGGAAGTCGAGGCTGCAGTGAGCTGTGTTTGCTCCACTGCACTCCAGCTGGGGTGATAAAGCAAGACCCTGTTTCAAAAAAAAAAAAAAGAAAGCACGTAAAGAAGGCCAGGCACAGTGGCTCACACCGCTAATCCCAACACTTTGGGCGGCTGAGACAGGCAGATCACTTGAGGTCAGGAGTTAGAAACCAGCCTGGCCAACATGGCGAAACCCCATCTCTACTAAAAATACAAAAATTAGCTGGGTGTGTTGGCTCATGCCTATAATCCCAGCTACTCAAGAGGCTTACACAGAAGAATCGCTTGAACCCGGAAGGTAGAGGCTGTAGTTAGCAGAGATTGAGCCATTGCACTCCAGGCTGGGCAACAGAGTGAGACTCCATCTCAGAAAAAAAAAAAAAAAGAAAAGAAAAAAGGGACAGCTTCCTCTGAAGCCAGCTCTGCAGACTGGCAGCTGCACGACATCTCAGCTGGGCCATTTCCTGAACTGCTTGGCAGGAGCACATTGGGCTTTAACTGCCCCCAGCCCCACCCCAACCAGGGCTCGCTGCACCAGAAGCTACCTAGAAAACCAGTTCGTTTCTGTTAAGAATCAGGAAAGTCGTGATATTCTCAGACATCAGCCAACTGCAGACTGGCCTGCAGAAGGAAGGAAAGTAGAAGGAGGAAGCCAAGTGATACTGGGGCCGGGCAGCGTGGCCAGGCACTGTGGTCGGAACTCTCGTGCTGGTTTGCAGCTCAGAAGCCGTCCGCAGCCCTTGCCGTGCAGCCCTAACCCTGACCTCTTTGGGCCTCAGTTTCCCCACCTGGAGAAGGATGATTGTACATGAGTCTGTTATTTTTTCAATCAGCAACCTTGTACTCAATGCCTGTTTAGAATGAGAATAGTAGTGTCTACAGTTCCAACGCTTTCTCCACACCTTACTCATGTATTTAAATCCGGTCTGATGATTTACATAATGCTTCACCCACGAGAATTCCTTCAGCAGGGAACGAGGGTGTCAGAGAGACGCTGCCTCGGGCCTTGGTAACCACTAGGGAAGGAATGCCAGGGACACCTGGTCCTGACTTGGGATCTGGTGCTCCAGGCTCTAGCTCTGTCCATAGCCCAAGGGTGCTGAGCTCCAACTGGTCACACCTGCAATGTCACTGAGCTTGGGGAGTGGTCCATCCAGGGCCTGCCTTCCCCAGGGACATCGTGTGGCTCAGGAGCCACAGCAGAGGAAGCTGAGCAGGGTGGCTCCCTGGGAGGTCGCACCTGTGCCCCAGGGGTTCTTGGACAATTGGGGACATGGCTCAAGAGGGAGGCCAGATATCCCCCTAACAAAGACAGCAGGGGCTGGAGTCATGAATGTGGACACTGAAAGAGGAGTGACTGTATTTGTACCCTGAGTGTGTGCGCCAGTCCTTGAGGACATTACATTTTACATTACATTTGTAATCAGAAAAGTAGACTTTCAAAAGAAGACATCATCTAAGTTACTTGTTAGGAGTCACAGATTCATCTCCCCGGAGCTGGTGGCAGTAGGGAGGCATTTGAAAAGGTGCCTGGACAGCACAGGCCCTGAGGGAGGACAGGTCCTCCATGCCCAGAATGCAACTGGCTGGCCAAGGTGCCTTTGAGCTTCCCCAGGCCGCCTGTGTGGAGAAAGCAGCAGCGGGTCCAGCAGCCCAACTGCAAAGGGCCCTCACATGCACCAGTTAGTTACTCATTCATTCATTTGGATGAGGTCTCGCTGCGTCATCCAGGCTCATTCATAGCTGGGTGGTGCAATCATAGCTCACTGCAGCCTCAACTTCCTGGCCTCAGGTGATCCTCCCATCTCAGCCTCCTGCCTCTGTGCACCCGTTCTGAGGCCCCAACCTGCAGTCCTGAGACTACAGATGCATCTGGCCCCCAGACCCGCACTGTGCGGATGTGGCTTCTGTCAGTTCACTGCCTCAGGAGCAAGAGTAGGAATGGGAGGTCCTCCCAAGACTGAAGTTTAGTGTTCTCTGAACCGTGAACCCCCCGGACCTCAGTCGCCAGAGTGGTCCAGCAGCGTGCACAAGGGCTCCGGCCCCAAGCCGGCCTGCTTCTGATGGAGGGGTGTACACCTGAGCGAGGAGCTGCCCACCCGAGCGTCAGGTTCCTCATTCATTAACTGTGGACGTTAAGGTAGTTCAAGAATATAAAGTGCTGCCGGGCACAGTGGCACCTACAGTCCCAGCTACTTGCAAGGCTGTGGCAGGAGGATCACTGGAGCCCAGGCGTTCAAGTCCAGCCTGTGAGACAGAGTGAGACCCCATCTGATTGACTGATTGATCGGTTAATTGATTGATTGATTGGTTGAGACAGGGTCTCACTCTGTTACCCAGCCTGGAGTGCAGTAGCGCGATCTCAGCTCACTGCACCCTTGGCTTCCTGGATTCAAGCGATTCTCCCACCTTAGCCTCCTGAGTAGCTGGGACTACAGGTGCTTGCCACCACACCAAGCTAATATTTTTATTTTTTGTAGAGACAGGGTCTCCCTATGTTGCCATGGCTGGTCTTGGACTGCTGGGCTTAAGCGATCCTCCCATCTCAGCCTCCCAAACTTCTGGGATTACAGGCATGAGCCACCGTAGTGATGGTAGTAGTGGTGGTAGTAATGGTAGGTAGTGATGGTAGTGATGTTAGTAGTGGTAGGTAGTGATGGTAGGTAGTAATGGTAGTGATGGTAGGTAGGGATGGTAGTGACGGTAGGTAGTGATGGGTAGTGATGGTAGCTAGTGATGGTAGTGATGGTAGGTAGTGATGGTAGTGATGGTAGTGATGGTAGGAAGTGATGGGTAGTGATGGTAGGTAGTAATGGTAGTGATGGTAGGTAGTGATGGTAGTGATGGTAGGTAGTGATAGCAGTGATGGTAGGTAGTGATGGGTAGTGATGGTAGGTAGTCATGGTAGTGATAGTAGGTGGTGATGGTAGTGACGGTAGGTAGGGATGGTAGTGATAGTAGTGATGGTAAGTAGTGATAGTAGCAATGGTAGGTAGTGATGGGTAGTGATGGTAGGTAGTCATGGTAGCGATGGTAGGTAGTGATGAGTAGTGATGGTAGGTAGTAATGGTAGTGATGGTAGGTGGTGATGGTAGTGATGGTAGGTAGTGATGGTAGTGGTGGTAGGTAGGGATGGTAGTGATGGTAGGTAGTGATAGTAAGTAGCGATGGTAGCATGGGGATGCTGCCGAGAAGCAGAGGAGGCTGAGGAGTACAGTGGTGGAGGCAGGGAAGGAAAAAAGCACAGAAGTCATGTGACATGTGCTGCTGAAAAATGCATGGAGCTCATTGATAAGCACCTTGCCTGCAAATTTCCCTGTTAAGCAACTCTGATCTTCACAATTCAGGTGGAACGTGTCTTTAGGACAGAAAACAAGAAAACTGTAGGATTCCCTTCAAGGTCCATTTCTTCCTTGTCCCTACTTTTGGATGCTGCTGAACAGGCTCCATCTGAATTCAAGAATCTGGGTACACCTGTGCAGGCCAACAAGCCAATATACCAGGCATTTGAAAGACACACGTACAAGCAGGCCACACGTTTAGTCATGCAAACACACAGTGTCTATATATCTATGTGCACAGATTTCTGGGCGTGAATATATGTGTTCCAAGCCCCAGTGTACCTACAAGTTTTTATATGAACTATACACAGACATGCAGCGTGCACAGATAATACTTAAGAGTCCACATGTCTAGAACCTGGAACAAAGCTGCATGTAAAAGCAGACGGAACACAGCAGCAGGGCTATGTTTCACGTTGTCGTTTTCTGAAGCTGATATACACGAGACACCTCATTCTAGTTCTGTGGTTTCTGCAAGGAACTGGTGGGCCAACCATTCCGAAGGAATGTGGTGTTGAAAAGCTGAAGACAGGCTGCGCCATCACACGGCTACAGCTGTTGTTCTGAATTTCAAATCTGGTGGCTTCGTTGTTGTTTTCCCAAAAGTTTCATGAATTACATCACCAAAAAACCCACTAATTTATGGAGTAAAGGTGAAGCAATATCTAGTTGGTGTGTTTTCGGAGGGAATAAATGGATTTCTGCTTGCATTCCTATTCCCAGAGCTGAGTATTTGAGTATTTGTTCTGGGATCTGGTATCACACAGCCTTATCTCTATCCCCACTGGGGTGAGGCCTCCCAAGGAAGTTTAGACTGGAACTTGAGACCACTTATTACCAAATTAACAAAATAGATTCATTTGGAATCAGCTGACTCAAATCAGGAAGACCTGCACCCAATTCAAACATCTAGACCAAAACCTACACTCTCTTTGGTTAAGATCGGATGGAAATTCTTCCTCTTCACATCTCCCATCCATGGATACGTCATGGCAGAAGGCTCCATCGTCCTCAGAACCCAGCCAGGGAAGGTGAGGAGGAGGCAGGAAGCCACACAGCCGCCCCACTCTGTAGAATTCCAAGGAACAGAAGCTTTTTAAAAATTCAGATTCTAAGGCCTCAGCCTGGGCCTCCTGACTCCTGGCCAGGGTTTGGAGAGGCAGAAGGAGGTAGAAGGAACAGGTAGAAGGAGGTGGAGAAGAAGGCACGAGTCAGTTCCCTCCCACCCTCCAGGCCTTTCCCAAGGGTTGGGGAAGACCTTGGGAAGCTCTCCTCTTTTGCTGCAGGGATGGAGAAAGAGCGTGGCTCGGAAGTTGTGGCAGTGCCCCTCAGAGACTGGTCACTTACTACTAGGGCCCCCAGGCAGGCCGGTGCTCCCTCTGGGCCTCAGTGTACTCTTCTGTGAAATGGGAAGATCATACTGGGTGACTTCATCCCTAACACCTCGTCTCTAGCTCTCAGCTTCTACCACTCTGCGAAGCTGTGTGGGCTGGAAGTCAGAGCGGCTCCCTCAAAGAGGTGCAAGAGTACCCATGATGTGAAGAAGGGGCTGGTTTGGCAAGGCAGAGGTGGGGAGGAATGGGGTAAAAACCTTCCTACCTGGGTGAGGGTGTCCATCGGAGCAGTGGTTCTCAAATGTGAGGCCCTCCCCCATGAGTGAAACACAAAATTATTTTAGGTGGGTGATATGAAATAGAAACAGATATGAAATAGAGAACAGACCATAGCTCAGTGCCTGGCATACAGTGAGCACTATGCAAGCACGAGTTACTATTATTTCTATTGTGCGTCATGGTCCAAAAGTTTGAA
Source organism: Macaca mulatta (assembly GCF_049350105.2). Lineage (NCBI taxonomy): Eukaryota > Metazoa > Chordata > Mammalia > Primates > Cercopithecidae > Macaca > Macaca mulatta. Next base: position 191,271,169 of record NC_133408.1, read on the forward strand.
ATACACTAACTTTCTGTTGTCTCTATTTTGTCACCAGCATGTAACCTCCGTAAGCGAGGGATTTTTGACAGTTCTGTTGACTCTTAAAGCCCCATGTCTAAAACAGTGCCCAGCATAAAGTAAAGGCTCAGTATTTATTAGATGAATAAATTGGTATCATTCCATGCAATTGTTGTCATATATATATATTCCCTCTTGGGCTAGACTGCCTGGGTCTGAGTCTGGCAGATGAACTCTGTGCTCCCCAGCCCTGCAAGCCTCCCTGGGACCTGGGGACGTCACAGCTCCTCTTCTTGGTGCTGCTGAAAAGAGTGTATGAGGAGCTCTAGGGATGGCAGCAGGCAGCCTCCGTCCCACACAAGGGTGCTGGGAGACATCTGTCCCCTCCCCACCTGCCCCTGTTCCCAGCTGTCCCCACATCTCAACCCCACAGTTCCCTTTCCTGGCAGGATCACTGCTCAGCATCCCTCTCCTGGCAGGGACAAAAATGGCCCTCTTCACCCCGACAACCTCTTCTCCTCGTCGTGGCCTGCTTTAGCCAGGATGGGACTCACTTCCTTCTCAGGTGAAGACGTTGTTAATGGAGAAAATGGATCTTGGGCTAATGAGCTGATCAGAACCTTGAGCTGCAAGAGGGCTCCAGCTCTCTTCAACTCCTGGCCCAGAGGTCCTCAGAGAGTGGTTCCCGGACGAGTAGCGTCCTGGTCAACCTAGGAACTTGCTAGAAAAGCACATTCATGAACCCGCCTGAGACCTACTGAATGGAAAACTCAGCGGTGGGGCCCAGCCGTCCATGTGAAGCCAGAGCTTGCTCAGGTTTGAGAACCGCCGGCCTAACTATTGTTGAGGAGGGAGGAAGCGGTGGTGGCCCCACTTGGAAGTCTGGGCCCTGGCAGCATCAGGACTGACTCGTGGGGGAGGCGCTGGGAAGGGAAAGGTGGCGGCTGCCGTTTTCAGATGCCTGCCCCTCTTCCCAACGCCTCATCCTCACAGGGGGAGGTGGCTGCTAAGTCACCTAAATACTGAGGGCGGCAGATAGTGGGAGGCACATTTCCCAAAACACTGGTGGGGGGGTGGGCAGGAAAGGCCCCACCGCGGAGATCAGAGCTCCAGAGCTCTTCCCGAATACCAACAGCAAACCCTAGCTCATCACAGCCACCAGGAATAATTCTCGTTATTAGCCCCAGAGTCTGCCGCTCCCTCAGAGCCCCTCTCCCTGCATCCGGGGGCTGGATTCTCACACACACCATGTGGATGGTCCCGGAGCACAGACAGGTGCTGTCCTCAGAGTGAGGGCTACCAGGTTCTGGAGGGAGCCCTCCTCAACAGATGAGTCCCTGTGACATGACTTTCCAGAAGCTGGACCTCCCGGCCTGATCAGTGCCCACCCCCACTTGCGGTGTGTGAGCTGACACAATTTACCCTGATGGCCAGCTGTTTATTTTTACAGTTTATGGTGAACCATGTTAGAGGTTTTCCATTTCTGCTAGTCTTATAAAGTTTCTTTTAAAAATAAATGTAAGACCGGACGCGATGGCTCACGGTTGTAATCCCAGCACTTTGGGTGGTGGGCAGATCACTTGAGGTCAGGAGTTCAAGACCAGTCTGGCCAACATAGTGAAATCCCATCTCTACTAAAAATACAAAAATTAGCTGGGTGTGGTGGCGCACGCCTGTAATCCCAGCTACTCAGGAGGCTGAGGCAGGAGAATCTTGAAACCGGTAGGCAGAGTTTGTGCTGAGCCAGCTTTGCACCCACTGCACTCCAGCCTGGGTGACAGAAACTCTCTCAAAAAAATTTAAAAATAAAAAATAAATAAATATAAGCTTACAAATTGCACTTGGATATAAAAACTGTGCAGGTATGAATGACTGCAATTTGGGACTACCCTATCCCACAATGCCACCTCTGTTTCTGAGGGACACCGTAACTTAGGACGCTGGCGGGAGGTGGCATCTAAGACCCTTTGTGCATGTGTGTCTGTATGTGTAGGTATGTATGCATGTGCATGTGGATGAGTGTTTGGATGTGTAGATAAGTGAGTATTCTTCCAGTTACCTTTGTAAAATGAATCCTCTCTTATAATCGCCATAGGGCTTCATAAATGCCATGTCCTACAGTATTCTTCTGTAGTTGAATTCTAGGACATTTGCATGACTGTTCTAAAAAGCTTGGTCATATATGAAGAGGAGGACAGTTCGCTAACACCCATAGATGGGAATGAGATCCAGTTTTGCAAAGGGATTTGTGTTTTAGTGACACAAATGTTGAGTCCTCATCTGCTTCTTAAGCTGTCAGCAAGATCACCAAGGCGGTTACTAATGCAAGTGTGTATGGGGGTAAGCGGCTGGGTGAGGGACTGCTAGGTAAATGCTCTCAGCCTTGTACCTGTGCAAAGCCCGCGCTTGACAGAGGATGCCTGGGAGGGAAATGGTTCTGGAGTCTCCCAGTGAAACCACCCAGACTTTGTGGGAAGACTGCAGCCCTAGGCTGGGGTCCCTGAAATCTAGTGTTATTCTGGGTACACAGCAGTGTCCACACAGCAGATACCAGCTTAACCGTGTGGTTGAGATGGTACAGTTAAGAATATTCCTCTTGGCCAAGCATCCAAAGAGAGTCCCTGAGCTGCCGGTAATTTTCCTCTGGCCAAGGGTTAGCAGGCTGGGGTGACAGGGACCTGCTGGGAGTAAATTACGCAGGTGGCCGTTAGCTGACTTTTCCTCCCATGATCAGCTCTGTTCCATTTCTCAAGCCACATCCTCACGGGACGCTGGCCTTGAGCTCTTGTCCCCGAGCCTCTCTCTAGGAACTTGTCTTTCCCATGGGCCCTCGATGCCTGAGACCCTGTGAAGCACCCCACTGAGGCTGTACCCCCGGCCTTCCCAGCCCTATCACTCGTCCTGGGGTGCTGCTCATCTTCTGAAGGCTCAGAGCCCTTTTCCTTCCAACATGACAATGAGCTCACCTGGTATACCCATGCAGCAAAGCACCGACAAGCTCCGCTGGGGCTGCTCCCGCCCTTGCTCCCAGCCTGGGCACCTGAGTCCTTCTAACCGGCTCTTTCTTCCAGACACAATGCTTGTGTCCTCTGGGGTTTCAGGTCTAGAGAAAAGGAGGCCACCTCTGAGGCTGGCGCCCGGAAGCATCCATTTAGGCAGGTGAAGCTGGCAGCTCACACGGGCTCCCCGGAGCGGATTGGGGCTGTCTTTCCTCAGCTCCATTAACTGAGGCCATGTGGAAATCGTCCATGGCGGGAACATTTACACCACAGCAGTCAGGAAACACTATGAATCAGAGCTGCTCTTCTAGAGAGCCAGTTGTTAAACCTTTACCAGCACCCCACTGCCCACGGTCCAGCAACTTTTAAACCACGCCACCCCCTTCCTCCTGCGCTGTGAAGTCAGATTGCAGAGACGAGGCTGAGGAACTCAGCCTTCAGGAAGGGAGCAGATGAAACCTTGGATAAATACTGCTATGGTTTGAATGTTTGTGCCTCCTACAAAATTCGTGTTGAAACTCAGTCCTTCATGCCACAGTATTAAGACGTGTGCTTGGGGGTTGTTAGGTCATGAGGACGGGGCCCTCAGAAATGGGTTACTACTCCTAGAAAAGAGCTGGAAGGAACCAGTGAGGCCTCCTTTGGTCCATGTGAAGTCACAGTGTGCAAGGTGCCACCTTGGAAGCGGAGACCAGGCCCTTGCCCGACACTGAACCTGCTGGCACCACCCTTGTCTTGGACTTTCCAACCTCCAGAACTGTGGGAAATAAATTTCTATTCTTTAGAAATCACCCAGTCTCAGGTATTTTGTTACAGCAGTACAAACAGATGAAGAAAATACTGCATGTCTTTTTTTGTTGTTTGTTTTCTTTTCTTTTTGAGACTGAGCTTTGCTCTTGTTGCCCAGGCTGCAGTGCAGTGGCGCAATCTTGGCTCACTGCAACCTCCACTTCCCGTGTTCAAGCGATTCTCCTGCCTCAGCCTCCTGAGTAGCTGGGATCACAGGCTCCCGCCCCCACCCTTGGCAAATTTTTATATTCTTAGTAGAGACAGAGTTTCACCATGTTGGCCAGGCTGGTCTCAAACTCCTGACCTCAGGTGATCCTCCCGCCTCGGCCTCCCAAAGTGCTGGGATTACAGGTGTGAGCCACTGGGCCCAGCTTACTGCGTGTCTTTTGATCTATCTAAAAACAAGAAAACTATAATAGGGATAACAAATAACTTTAAAAATTAAATTGGACTTCCGTCAGCAGACATCATCTCATTTGATCTTCACAGCCCGCAGGTGAGGGGAGTTGGGGAGGCCAGCCACCGAGCCGTACGGGCTGGCCCAGGCAGGCCCAGGGCCTGGGTACTGCTCCACGGTTCCTCTCCCAACGGCTCCTGCAGGGTGTTCTGAACGAAAATCAGTTCCTGTTTAGGAAGTTCTTTGTGATCCTGGAATACAGGGGCGTGGTGGAGACTTCGAGAATTCTAACTGTGTTGGGGAAAGGAAGACACAGAGGCAGCGCCCTCTGCCTGGCAGGCCGCAGGCCCTGAGAAGCAGGCTGCCTGGGGAAAGGGGTGTCCGATGCACGTGCTTTGGAGATAGTTTCTGGCAGGCCCATGCTCCCTTCCACGCGGGGCAGTCTGGCCAAGCCAGCTAGGCTCTGTTTTCTGGAACGTGGCCCTTCCCTTCTGCAGGAATCCAAGCGATACCAGGATGATGGTGGGGAAGTTCATAGTCAAGAATCTCTGTGCCTCCGTTTCTCCATGTCCCTGTTAGTCTCTGTGTCTAGATGGACAGGAGACCAAAGGCCTGCTCCCCACGGGCCTGTGTCTTCCGTCTTCTTGGGAGGATGCAGTTGTGCTGGATTAGGGCCCACCCTGTTCTAGGATGACCTCATCTTCACTAAGTGCATCTGCCAGAGACGCTATATCCACGCAAGGTCACATTTACAGGTGCTAGGGGTTAGGACCTCTATATATATTTTGAGGGACACAATTCAATCCACGCCACTTGTGCACACTGGGCTTGTTCACACCTGGGGAAGCTGCTCCCTGCTCAGCCTGCAGCACTTCTGCCATTTCCCAGAGCATGCTGTAGCCAGCCACAGAGAGGTTTCGCTGGGCTGTGGGGACGGCGGCGAGACACACCAGGGAGGCTGAGAACCCACACCCCCTAAAACGAGGGGCCGTGCACACAGGTGGCTCAGTGTCTGCAGAACGAGGCAGGAGGAGGGCGCGGGGGAATGCAGCACCAACTGCCCGTAGTGGGCACATCAAATGATTACATAGGGACAGTGGGTGTGAATCAGGTGGGCCCAGAAGAAACCGGGAGGTACAGTCCCCTCACCTAGAACGCTGCTTGAGTGTTTAATGGAAAGACGCCTGTCCAGAAGGTTTATTCTGGAAAGAGGGATCAAATCTGCCTGTTGAAGCTCCAAAGTAACCCTGCTCAGCTAATGGGCTATTTCCTCATCTTAGAAAGGAAGAAATGAACAGGAGGCAGAAGGGCAACTTGTCCCATGCTCTGCCTCGAAGCACACCTAATCTGGTGAGCAGCCCTGCCATCGTGGAGGTGGGCAAACCCGGGTTCAGAGATGGCATTGGCCATGCTCATCAAAGCAGCCCAAGTTCATACTCAGCCAAGGAGCCCCAAGCCTGGATTAGAACCCTGGTGGACCAATTCCAAAATCCTCAAGTTCTACACTCCTTCCGCCTGCCCCACCTCCATCATCCTGTGTCCAGGAACATGGCCCCTGAGCCCCACCAGGGTCCACCCGCCCCACTGGCTTCCACCAGAGGGAAGAGTCAGAGGTGAGAGTCTGGTGCTCTGAGCGCTGCCTTGCAGTTGTGCAGATCAGTTTAGCTCAGTGAGTTTTAATTAAGTGTCTACTTTGATGCTGAAGATCTAGTCCCTCCCCCCACAGTCACTGACGGTGTCACTGAAAGCCGAGTCTGACAATACGGAATAAGAAGTCCTCGATGAGCCGCCGTGATGTGACCTTAGGCCCGTCACTTGAGCTCCAAAGCACAGCCCGCAGGGGCACCCCTGCTCCCCAACCCGCAAATGGGTGGTGAGACCTGAGGGACTCTCAAGTTCCTCCAGCGATCCCGCCGTCTGTGTGCCTGGCCCTCTTTATCTGGGATGGAGCCACTCACACCCTTAGTGTCATCTCACTTTTCTTAATGACCTGTTAGGGAAATATCACAAAACAAACACATACAAAGCAAAGAAAAAAGAAACGGCGCCCATGCCAGAGTTCAGCGTGGCTCTGACATTACATTGGTGCCTCTGGCTGGGAGAGGCCAAAACCACAACTTTCCGGAACTGGAGTGAGCCTTCCTGCCATCAGAGCACACTTGAGCATTTTGCTAAGAACGGGTTTTCCCGGTTTGAGACCAGCCAGTTTAGGGCCTCTGGCAAAAAAAAAAAAAAAAAATTACTTCTGCTTTTGCCAAGCAGCTTCCCTTTTTCTGGAAACTGCCCGATCCCCGCCTCGCTGTGGGCACCTCTGCCAGCAACAGCTGCTCCTGGCCAGCCCAGGCTGGTGCGGGGATCTGAGACATGGAGTCGCAATGGCCAGTGTGGGCGAGTGGCTCTTGTGAAGTTGGCCACGCTCGTCTCTCCAGAGTCGGCTGCAGATGGAAATTTCCATATGCCTCTGTTCAGCCAAAATCACAGGCTTTTGGTTTCGTTATCACTGTCAAACCATTAACCACTAACCCTTGACACCCAGGGGAGAGCACTCCTGGGGCCCCACTCTGCATGCTGGTGAGCTTGAATGTCTTAGAAGTGGATGCTTCTGGAAGGAAGGATGGGAAGCCTCCCTCCCCATGGGTCCCCCTCCACAGCTCACGTCCAAAACGCCTTATTCTGTATCATCATCGTCTATGAAATGTGCACATCCTCACTCCCATCACTGCTAAAACACTCCTCAGATTCAACTTCTCCAGGGGAGTTCACAGGAGAGGGAGCCGGGCCTTCCTGCTCTGGTGAGGGGCTTCCCTCCACTCCCTCTCAGCTGGAGGGCAGGGGGCAGTGAGGGGAGAGGCAAGACTGAAAACAGGTGGCAAGCTCTTGCCTGTGCCCTGTGCCTGCTCCATCCATGTCTGAAAGAATGCCTGCCTCAAAGCAAACCCTCAACAGTGCTGCTTACTGAGTGACAGGACGGACGCACAGGAACCCAGGTTCCTACACAAGCCTGTGCCCTGTGTGAGGTGCCAGCTCAGACAGAGGCATTGGTCGGGGGTCCCTGGGGCTAGGGGGGACAGAATCCTCAAAAATGTAAGCCCTGGCCAGGCACAGCAACTCACGCCTGTAATCCCAGCACTTTGGGAGGTGGGCAGATCACCTGAGGTCAGGAGTTTGAGACCAGCCTGGCCAACATGGCAAAACCCTGTCTTTACTGAAAATACAAAAATTAGCCAGGCATGGTAGCACACGCATGTAATCCTAGCTACTCGGGAGGCTGAGGCAGGAGAATTGCTTGAACCCAGGGGGTGGAGGTTGCAGTGAGTCAACATCGCACCACTGCATTCCAGCCTGGGCGACGGAGTGAGACTCCATCTCAAAAAAAAAAAAAAAAGAATGTAAACCCTACGAGGGCAGCAGCCTCATGTGCACCAGGGACTTGTAGAGGGGCATGTGGTAAGCACCCCGTCGTTAGTGGGGCCCTGAGAAGCCACAGGACAGGCTGAGACCATACGAAGAACCGCCCCAGGAGCACAGAGATCCCAACCCCAGATGCCTGAGGGTCGTATAGGAACACAACAACCTGGAAGTGCTCCCATCCTACAGAGAGACCGGGGAGGCCAGGGGTGTGCACGGAGCTTCCGCCTGGAGCCCTGCACTCCACAAGAATCAGCTTAGATCTTGACCTCCTCCTCCTTCCCCAGGGCCCCACCTCTCTCCCATCTCACAGCCTGCACAGCCCCGGGAGGGACACGTGCTCTTTCATACGTGACCCACCCGGCATGGCCGCAGCTCAGCGGGCAACCCCAGGACTGGCGCTTCCAGCTTGGACTAAATTTAATTTCACCCTCCAAAGGTGGGGGTGGCTGCCTTGAATGGATTCCAAGAATTTCAAGGGTAAACCTTGTGTCTCTGGACTCAGCCCTAAGTCACTTTTTCCTGTGTCCCTCGGAGAGCTTGGGACCCAGGAGACGCTGAGGCTACAACATTTGCTCTGAAACTTTTTAAAAGTAGGCGATGACTGTGACAAGGCCGACAAGGACTGGATGCACAAGTGTGCTGTCCCATAGGCATGGCACCCTGGAGGAGGAGAAGGGGGCTACAGCTGGGTCGACACAGCAAGATTCCAGAAAAGAGAAGAGAAAGTCAGTTTCAGAAAAGGGTAAAAAAGTCAAAATGACAGGTTTGTCAGAAAAATAATTTACATTCTAAAACCTTAGTTTCTTAAAAATAATTTATGTATATATTTTTCAGATGACAATTCTGACAATTTTATATGGTTGATGGGTCAGATATTAGGTTGAACTCTGTAAGATTATCATTTTTGAGGTTAGAAAATAGTCAAATGTGGCTCACGCCTGTAATCCCAGCACTTTGGGAGGCCGAGGCGGGCGGATCATGAGGGTCAGGAGATTGAGACCAACCTGGCTAACACAGTGAAACCCCAGCTCTACAAAAAAAATACAAAAAAATTAGCCGGGCATGGTGGCAGGTGCCTGTAGTCCCAGCTACTCGGGAGACTGAGGCAGGAGAATGTGTGAACCCGGGAGGTGGAGGTCGCAGTGAGCTGAGATTACACCACTGCATTCCAGCCTGGGCGACACAGTGAGACCCCGTCTCAAAAAAAAAAAAAAAAAAGTCAAATATTGGCTGTTCCACACAGTTTAACCTAAAATTATCACCCGCTCTTCACTGCTGAGGAACCTGGGCTGAGAAAGGATGATTTGGGCTCAGAATAAGACCTTCTGACCCCAAACCCAGGCTCCTCCTACCAAATCATGCTGCTTCCCACCAAAAAACCAACAACGAATAGAATCCAGGCCCGCTTTATTTTAGAGGCAAGGATAACCTGGGTGTTGAGGTCAGGCCTGGCCACCCATGGGGGCCGGTTGGGTCATTCACCGTCAGCCCAAAGGCAAAGCCCACTCGTGTCACCTCACCCAGCCCCTGCTCTGCAGTGCCACCATGCAGTGCCCAACACGGGCAGAGAGAAGAGGTCTCCACCCCTGTCTGCGGCTGTTTATTTCTCTAAAAATCACATTAGAAATGAGCCTCCAAGGAGCTTGACTTGAACCTGGAACTTTCTAAAATGCAGAGTATCTGTGTATCTCTATCTACATGCATACCTCCCTTCCCCACACACACATGCACACACACACACACAAACACACGTGCACATGCACACACACGTATGCACACATAACCCTTCTGGACTTAGCAGCACATGGACCAGCTGGATGCTTGTGGGACCTGAGGGTGGACGGCTCCTCCATCCCATCGGGGCTGCTGTGGGAGGCTGGCCCCCGAGAGCCTCTGGCCAGGACACAGCTTTCCCCGACACATCATGGCACAAGGAGGCATCTGGAGCGCCTGGGGATAGGGCTCTGTGACATCCCTGGCAAGGCCCAGGCAATGGGAATCCAGCCGCCAAACTCGAGGGCCTCATGGAATGCTAATGGCTATGGACAGCGCTGCCACAGACTTGAGTGACGTCACCTCAGTTTGTACAATTGGGCTGGGACTGGAGCTCAGCCTTCCTGGATCCCAGTCCTTGAGCTCAGGGCATGATATGGCCACAGAATCAGGGTGCCCAGTCCTTAGGTGCACCTCTTGTGGTTCAAACACAATGGCCTCAAGAGAGGGAGGCAGTGGAGGAGTCACAGGAGGAGGGCTCAGCGAAAGAAAGGACATCTCTGAGCAGAGGGATGGCCTCAGAGCCCAGCTCCAGGATGGCTGCAGGCGCCATACTCCAGGGCTGGAGCTGGGGGAAGAACACACACCATCTTACACACACACACACCACCCTCCACACACACCACCCTCCACACACACCACCTTCCACACACACCACCCTCCACACACACCACCCTCCACACACACCACCTTACACACACACCACCTTCCACACACACCACCCTCCACACACACCACCTTACACACACCATCTTACACACACCATCTTCCACACACACCACCCTCCACACACACCACCCTCCACACACACCACCTTCCACACACACCACCTTCCACACACACCAACCTCCACACACACCACCTAACACACACCATCTTACACACACCATCTTCCACACACACCACCCTCCACACACACCACCCTCCACACACACCACCCTCCACACACACCACCTTACACACACCACCTTACACACACCACCCTCCACACACACCACCCTCCACACACACCACCCTCCACACACACCATCTTACACACACCACCCTCCACACACACCACCCTCCACACACACCACCTTACACACACACCACCTTCCACACACACCACCCTCCACACACACCACCCTCCACACACACCACCTTACACACACACCACCCTCCACACACACCACCTTCCACACACACCACCCTCCACACACACCACCTTACACACACACCACCTTCCACACACACCAACCTCCACACACACCACCTTACACACACCATCTTCCACCACCATCTTCCACACACACCACCCTCCACACACACCACCCTCCACACACACCACCTTCCACACACACCACCCTCCACACACACCATCTTACACACACCACCCTCCACACACACCACCCTCCACACACACCACCTTACACACACACCACCTTCCACACACACCACCCTCCACACACACCACCCTCCACACACACCACCTTACACACACACCACCCTCCACACACACCACCTTCCACACACACCACCCTCCACACACACCACCTTACACACACACCACCTTCCACACACACCAACCTCCACACACACCACCTTACACACACCATCTTCCACCACCATCTTCCACACACACCACCCTCCACACACACCACCCTCCACAAACACCACCTTACACACACCATCTTACACACACCATCTTCCACACACACCACCCTCCACACACACCACCCTCCACACACACCACCTTACACACACACCACCCTCCACACACACCACCCTCCACACACACCATCTTACACACACCACCCTCCACACACACCACCCTCCACACACACCACCTTCCACACACACCACCCTCCACACACACCACCCTCCACACACACCACCTTACACACACACCACCCTCCACACACACCACCCTCCACACACACCACCTTCCACACACACCACCCTCCACACACACCACCCTCCACACACACCACCTTACACACACACCACCCTCCACACACACCACCTTACACACACACCACCCTACACACACACCACCTTAAACACACACCAACCTCCACACACACCACCTTACACACACACCACCTTACACACACACCAACCTCCACACACACCACCTTACACACACACCACCCTCCACACACACCACCCTCCACACACACCACCCTCCACACACACCATCTTACACACACACCACCCTCCACACACACCACCTTCCACACACACCACCCTCCACACACACCGCCTTACACACACACCACCCTCCACACACACCACCTTACACACACACCACCCTCCACACACACCACCTTACACACACACCAACCGCCACACACACCACCCTCCACACACACCACCTTACACACACACCAACCTCCACACACACCACCTTACACACACACCACCCTCCACACACACCACCCTCCACACACACCACCCTCCACACACACCACCTTACACATACACTAACCTCCACACACACCACCTTACACACACACCACCCTCCACACACACCATCTTACACACACACACCACCCTCCACACACACCACCCTCCACACACACCACCTTTCACACACACCACCCTCCACACACACCACCTTCCACACACACCACCTTCCACACACACCACCTTACACACACACCACCTTACACACACCACCTTACACACACACCAACCGCCACACACACCACCCTCCACACACACCACCTTACACACACACCACCTTACACACACACCAACCGCCACACACACCACCCTCCACACACACCACCTTACACACACACCAACCTCCACACACACCACCTTACACACACACCACCTTACACACACACCACCTTACACACACACCAACCTCCACACACACCACCTTACACACATACCACCTTACACACACACCAACCTCCACACACACCACCTTACACACACACCACCTTACACACACCAACCTCCACACACACCACCTTACACATAAACTAACCTCCACACACACCACCCTCCACACACACCACCCTCCACAACACCACCCTCCACACATACCACCTTACACACACACCACTTACATACACACCACCCTCCACACACACCACCTTACATACCACCCTCCACACACACCACCTTACACACACACCACCCTCCACACACCACCTTACACACACACCACCCTCAACACGCAACACTTTACACACACACCGCCCTCCACACACACCACCCTCCACAACACCACCCTCCACACACACCACCCTCCACACACACCACCCTCCACACACACCACCTTACACACACACCACCTTACACACACACCACCTTACACACACCACCTTACACACACACCAACCGCCACACACACCACCCTCCACACACACCACCTTACACACACACCAACCGCCACACACACCACCCTCCACACACACCACCTTACACACACACCAACCTCCACACACACCACCTTACACACACACCACCTTACACACACACCAACCTCCACACACACCACCTTACACACACACCACCTTACACACACACCAACCTCCACACACACCACCTTACACACACACCACCTTACACACACCAACCTCCACACACACCACCTTACACATAAACTAACCTCCACACACACCACCCTCCACACACACCACCCTCCACAACACCACCCTCCACACACACCACCTTACACACACACCACTTACATACACACCACCCTCCACACACACCACCTTACATACCACCCTCCACACACACCACCTTACACACACACCACCCTCCACACACCACCTTACACACACACCGCCCTCCACACGCACCACCTTACACACACACCGCCCTCCACACACACCACCCTCCACAACACCACCCTCCACACACACCACCCTCCACACACACCACCCTCCACACACACCACCTTACACACACACCACTTACATACACACCACCCTCCACACACACCACCTTACAGACACACCACCCTCCACACACACCACCTTACACACACACCACCCTCCACACACACCACCCTCCACACACACCACCCTCCACAACACCACCCTCCACACACACCACCTTACACACACACCACTTACATACACACCACCCTCCACACACACCACCTTACATACACACCACCCTCCACACACACCACCTTACACACACACCACCCTCCACACACACCACCTTACACACACACCACCCTCCACACACACCACCTTACACACACACCACCCTCCACACACACCACCTTACACACACACCGCCCTCCACACGCACCTTACACACACACTGCCCTCCACACACACCACCCTCCACAACACCACCCTCCACACACACCACCCTCCACACACACCACCCTCCACACACACCACCTTACACACACACCACCCTCCACACACACCACCTTACACACACACCACCCTCCACACACACCACCTTACACACACACCACCCTCCACACACACCACCTTACACACACACTACCCTCCACACACACCACCCTCCACAACACCACCCTCCACACACACCACCTTACACACACACCACTTACATACACACCACCCTCCACACACACCACCTTACATACACACCACCCTCCACACACACCACCTTACACACACACCACCCTCCACACGCACCACCTTACACACACACCACCCTCCACACGCACCACCTTACACACACACCGCCCTCTACATGCACCACCCTCCACAACACCGCCCTCCACACACACCACCCTCCACACACACCACCCTCCACACACACCACCCTCCACACACACCACCTTACACACACACCACCCTCCACACACACCACCTTACACACACACCACCCTCCACACACACCACCTTACACACACACCAACCTCCACACACACCACCCTACACACACACCACCTTACACACACACCACCCTCCACACACACCACCCTCCACACACACCACCTTACACACACACCACCCTCCACACACACCACCCTCCACACACACCTCCTTACACACACACCACCCTCCACACACACCACCCTCCACACACACCACCTTCCACACACACCACCTTCCACACACACCACCTTACAAACACACCACCCTCCACACACACCACCTTACACACACACCACCCTCCACACACACCACCTTACCCACACACCACCCTCCACACACACCACCCTACACACACACCACCCTCCGCACACACCACCTTACACACACACCACCCTCCACACACACCACCCTCCACACACACCACCCTCCACACACACCACCTTACACACACACCACCCTCCACACACACCACCCTCCACACACACCACCTTACACACACACCACCCTCCACACACACCACCTTACACACACACCACCTTCCACACACACCACCTTACAAACACACCACCCTCCACACACACCAGCTTACACACACACCACCCTCCACACACACCACCTTACCCACACACCACCCTCCACACACACCACCCTACACACACACCACCCTCTGCACACATCACCTTACACACACACCACCCTCCACACACACCACCCTCCACACACACCACCCTCCACACACACCACCTTACACACACACCACTTACATACACACCACCCTCCACACACACCACCTTACATACACACCACCCTCCACACACACCACCCTACACACACACCACCCTCCACACGCACCACCTTACACACACACCGCCCTCTACACGCACCACCTTACACACACACCACCCTCCACACACACCACCTTACACACACACCACCCTCCACACACACCACCTTACACACACACCACCTTCCACACACACCACCTTACAAACACACCACCCTCCACACACACCACCTTACACACACACCACCCTCCACACACACCACCTTACCCACACACCACCCTCCACACACACCACCCTCCACACACACCACCCTCCACACACACCACCTTACACACACACCACCCTCCACACACACCACCCTCCACACACACCACCCTACACACACACCACCTTACACACACACCACCCTCCACACACACCACCCTCCACACACACCACCTTCCACACACACCACTGCAGACACTGGGATGTTTTTGCCAAGCAGAGAAGCTGCAGGCAGACAGGCATGGGCTGTGCCACAGCGGAAAAGTGGGTGGGTGGGGGCGGGCAGAGGGGTTGGGCGGCAGGAACCACAGGGACGGGTAGAGCCACACCTGCTCCCGACCATATGGACCTCACAGATGAGTCTGTGTCCTGGCTTAGGTGAAAGCTGAGCTCCATGATGCTATGTGCACCCTGTCTCCATTTCCAAAAGGATGCTTGCAGTGCAGTGAGATAAAATACCTTAAAAGGGGGGAAAACAGTAACCACAGGAAGATAAAGTAAGGCGGTCTCCGGAGCGAGGTTAAGACACAAAAACCCGTAGTCCTACACACTCCCCAGACACAGCCACACATTCTGCCCTTGGGTTTCTCCAACAAATGAAGAAAGACGATTTCTTAAAAATTACAGCACACTCAAGTTTGCTCCATGGCAAGCGCTTTATAGGACATCATTTAATTCTCATGGCCACCTGCAGGCAGGTATTCTTATTGCTGTTTCACTAACAAAGCAGCTTAGGTTCAGGGACATCAGGGAGCCTGTCCAAGGTCACACAGCCAGTGAGAGGTGTGGCAGGAGGGAAACCAGGTCCCCAAAGTCCTGGCTCCCCGTGGTGATCTTTCCAAGGCCCGCCCTGACGAGGACGCAAGCACAGGTGCCATGAGCACGCCGGGGCGGCCCCGAGGCGGGCCCCAGGGGAGGCTAGCAGCTCTAGGGAAGGTATTCTGCCTTCTTCGTTGCCCCAAATTAGGATGTGGAGGGAGACAAAAAGACGTCCAGCAGGGAAGGGCACGGATTTTGGAGGCAGCCACACCGGGTTCACACATTGGCCTTGCCATGGCCCTCAGGCAAATGACTCATTCTATCTGAGCCTCCGTTTCTCCAACTGTAAAACCCGGGTGAATACTAGGAACAGGCAGAGTTGCTGATGAGTTAAATGGCAAAACATGTGAAAGACGTGAGTGTGGCACCCACACCGAATAGAACTCAGTGAATGCCCGCATCCAAAAACAAGACCACCCATGGATACGGTCACAGCGTCCCCACCGGAGCACGGTGGCCTGCGCCTCGTCAGCCACCGTGGCCGCCACAGGGAACAGAACTGGATCACAAGGCAGGTGTTTCAAGCCTGGTGAAACTCAGCTCTAAGGAGACAAGATAAAGGCGGAGAAGCCACAGGACAGAAGGCAGAAGACAACAAGAAGGGCGGAGAGAAAACGGAGCAGAGGAGGAAAGAAACAGAAAACAGTGACAAAAGAAACTACTGGACGGCAGCCCAAAATCTCCTGCTTTCAGCTTTGTGTAAAAGGTGGTATCTTTTATGGCTCCAGAGACATAAACCAGTGTCATTTTTGCAGGCAACATTAAAACAAAAAACAATCCTAAGACCCACCTATTTTCAATGAGTCAAGAGCTCATCACTGCTGAAAACAAAACAAAACAAAACAAAAAGTCAGCAGGGTGTGTAAGAGGCAGGCACAGAACGCACAGCATCCCGCGGAAGACGGGTGGGAGATGAGAGCCGGAAAAGGTCAGTGCTTTTTGCTGGGTGACATTCAGGACCTTTCTGCTCCTGCCAGCTCCCAGCTCCCAGGCCACTGAGCCCTACAGAGCTCTGCACAAATGAGGAATGAGGCCGATGCCCAGGTCTGCCTGTGAGAGGTGGCTGTGCCCAAGGTGGACCCATCAGCAACTGGAAGTACCAAAAAAAAAAAAAAAGACTTCATATAAATAAATGCATCTCTAGTCAGCCTAGAAAAATGGCTGGAAATCAACAGCACGCTCCTCTCCACGCATTTTCTCGGGTTGCACGCTGCCTTCCGGCACCATCTGTCTGTTCAGCACAGTGGTTTCATGTGGGCTCAGGCGCCAGACGGCTCCGGCTTGATGCCCGGCCGTGCCACCTCCTGCCAACAGCCTCTGCTGTGCAGATTTTCCCATCTGTAGAATGGGGACAACAGCAGCACCAGCACATGGCTGTGTGGGGGTGAAGTCAGCTGCGACCCACGCGTGCTGAGGACCTGCTGGCTTGAGAACGCTCCCTCTCTCTGTGGCCACTGATGCTCTCCTTTTCCCTTCAGATCTGACCTGGAAAGTCATCTGAACCAGGTGCCACCTCGCTAGAGCATCGGAAGGCAGGCATACAATTTCTAACACCTTCAATACAACCCTGAATGGTGATTTTCTGTCCCTAGGAAAGAATGGGACATAGCAGACAAAGAGTTGTGGGTTTTACTCCTTTGGCTGCTCCCTAAGGGGTACAGGGTACTGGGACTTGCCTCGCCCATCTCTCTTTGGGAATGAAGCACTCCTTTCCCTACTGCTGGTGGTGCTGTGGCCCCTTGGCTGCCAGCCCCTTGTGGGGACAGCCCAGGCTGGAGGAGCCACCTTCCCAAGGCCCCGGCCTCTTCCACAGACAGCTGCATCCACCGATGATTGTCCCCAGCCCCTGCTGCCATCCAGCAAAGCTCGGAAGGGTGGGCCGAGGCCCTGGCTGAGACTGCGGGGCAGCCCAGCCTCTCCTGCACCACGCCTACCCCTCTGCTTCCCTCCCTTCCCCTCCCCAGGGGCTGATCCTGAGCTCCCCAGTACTCATCAGCACCCTGCCAGCCCCGGCCACCGCTGTCCCCAGCCAGCTCATTCAAGAGCCCCATCTGTGCCACTTGGTGGGAAGGTGACTGAAGCTACTGGCTGCTTGGAGCTTTATGCAGTATGGAGATTATTTTTATTTTTGTTTGTGTATACCTTGTGCCACTTTCGGTATCCAGGTGGCATAAAAATACGTGTCAGGGATTGGACTAGGTAAGCCTCAGTGGATATTTAAATACCCCTATCTCCCACACCCCATTATTCCCCTCCCCTATTCACCTGCCCCCCGACACACACCACCCCTGCTCTACAGGAAGAGAGAGATTCACAGGGAAAGGGAAGTCCTGCCTCCTCAATGGTCCTGGACCATGGCCATGCCTGACGCCATCGCTGCTGGAAAAAGCGTTGACACCATCGTTCACTTCGGCCATTTCTCGGCTTCCTGTGATTTGAACGTTTTCCAGTGCTGAGATGGGTTTGGTTTGAGCCCCCAATCCAAAGGTGCTTTGCTGGTAGCTAGGAGGTATTCAGCAAGCACCTACTATGCAGAATGCACAGTGTGGAGCACTGGGAGGGACCATAAAGACGAACGAACACAAATTCTGCCCCCAGGAGTCTTGATGGAGCTGACGGGTGCCCAGGCCTTGCCTCGCCCCTCGGTGACCCCTCTTCCTGCTCCTCTGCAAGGCTGGCATCGACAGCAGCTCCAACCCCATCCCTGGCCTCAGTGACTCAAGGGGAGTTTTCAGAAACTTCTCAGATCAAGGAAAGCTCAGAAAGTCCAGTGTCTCCTGAGGAGGAGCCAGACCCTGGCCAGGTGTCTCTCGAGTCTGTCACAGAACAGACTCAGGAAAAACAGGTCGCTGGGGCCTCCAGCAAAGAGCCGACACCACATCTGTACACATCATCCTGTGGTGCCCAGTGAATGTGCTTCGAGGGCGCTGCACAGCGGTGGCACCAGAGAACGCTCTGTGGGGAACGGTGTCAGACGGGGCGGGGCGAGGTGAGACCCGCAAGCCAGCCCCTGCTGCACACGGTGGTGAAGGCGGAAAGCTGCGGCAAGACCTTCCCACCATCTCCATGAGGCCTGTGGGTGGAGAGGGTGGGACGCGACTGCCAGCCCCGTGGAAAGGTGTGATTCTCTAAAGAAGACAGAGGTGCTGGCCAGGAATCATGGTCTTCAGAGGGAGGGCAGTGCCCAGCACATCTCTCCATGTTCGCTGAGACACAGCTAAGGACACACGCTTGAAGGGCCATGGGATGACCGAACAGGGAAGGACTTCCCGGTGGCGAGGGCTGTGAAAGTGGAGGTGAGGGATCCGGCGGCACCTGCCTGAAGCTGTGTGCCCAGGCCCAGCTGGCTCTGCTGCCAGCCACAGTTCACAGTGCCAGAGCTGTCCCTTGGCGCTATCAGAAGCGGAGTGGACTTGGATACCTTCAGCTCCCCTTCTGCTCTCATCAGTCACTTGCCAGCCAACCTCTTCTGTCCCAGGTGAGAGCTGCAGGTTAAGGCACCGAGGATGTATCTCCATCTCTGTCCAGAGCCAAGCAGTTGAATGATCTGATAAACAGCCATCTCCCACTCCCATCTAGACAGTAGTCATGTCGGTATGAGCTGGAAATCCAAGGCCATGGGACTCCCTTGAGTCCATGCCGCTGGAGGGACGCAGGGTTGTAGGACGGGAGAGCCCATCTTCTGAGGTAGTCCAAGATTCCCTGTCTGCCACCTGCAGGGGGGACTGTGGGCTGAGCTGACGGAGGTGGCCGGGCACCTGGAGTTGTAGCAGATATCACAGAAGCCGGGAATGCTGGACCTGGAGGGGCCTTTCCAGTCACTAACGGGGCTCCATCTGCCTGTCGGACGCTTTCATCCACCTTCCATTAAGCACATTAACTGGCAGCTGTGATGTGCCCAGCCACTGCGATATGCCCAGCCAGTGCCCCTTCTCCAGCCTCCGTGGAGCCCCTCCTGCCAGAGGCAGGGCAGAAAGGGGGCACCAGGACAGGCCCACAGAGAGGCAAGACCACAGGCTGGGCATGCTTTGCAGCAGAGAGAACCAGAACTTCTTGCAAACACCTCACTCCTCCAACACCACACACGGCCACCTGCATCTCTACACTGCTCGTCCTTCCCCATCCCCTCTCCTCCCTGGCGTCCACGCCTGTACCCATGGACAATCAGAGACAAGCACTGATGGGTGCCACCTGTGGTGCCCAAGGCCTCAACTGTGGAATGGGGTGTGGGTTTCATCTCTCACTGGGAATGAACCATCCACAAGACACGAGGGAGAGTATGGCCCCCAGCCCACCCCACCCCACCTGAGGCCCACTGCAGACTAGAAGGAGATGACTTGGGGGCCTGAGTGTTCTCTAAAAGCCTTATAATATTTATTTTCTGGAGTCAAGGTGTAAAATCTCCATGAGTTCCCTATTAGACGGCAAATGCCCCAAGGAGAAGAGGACAAAAAGCATATTAACCTGATGAACTGATGCCCAAGGATACCTGCTGTGCCCTGCCTCTCCTAGAGGGTACTGTTCTAGCCCAGGGAACACTGTCTCCCCTTGTCTGCCCACCTGTCTTCTGTGCCATGACCCTAATGGGGTCACGATAGGCTTGTGGTAGAGGCAGGTGGAGGCAGACAAGACTGCAGGGACCCTGAAGTCCCAGTATTCTGCTTCCAGGTAGAGCTTGCCAGGTTAGATTTCTGCCCACCACCTCAACTCTCAGCAGCCCCACCCCAAGACTTTGCCTTCAAGTTCCTGGCACGTGGACCCAAGGCCAAGGCCATTTCTAAGCACTCTCAGTTAAGGGCTCAGTACCTTCAGCCCTGGAGGCTCAAGCTGACTTCACTCTGGGGTCAGGACCTTGGCCTGTCTCAGTGTGAATAAGGAGACCTGTTGAACAAATTTGCAAGTTATTCAGCCAAAGCCTTATGAGGGATTAAAAAGGAAATCTCGTTCAAATTATGATTAAAGAATCACCTGCAGGATGGGCATAGTGGCTCACGCCTGTAATCCCAGCACTTTGGGAGGTTGAGGCGGGTACTTGAGGCCAGGAGTTCAAGACCAGCCTGGGCAACATGGCAAAACCCCATCTCTACCAAAACTACAAAAATTGGCCGGTCACGGTGGTGCGCGCTTGTAATCCCAGCTACTGCAGAGGCTGAGACATAAGAATTGCTTGAACCCGGGTGGCCAAGGTTGCAGTGAGCCAAGATGGTGCCACTGCATTCCAGCCTGGGTGACAGAATAAGACTCTGTCTCAAAAAAAAAAAAAATACCTCAATTGAAAAGAATAAAATTATATTAAGCTGGGGCCATCTCAGTCATGCTCCCCCACATCCTGCGAGGTGGGGATTATATTCTGTATTTTACCTGTGAGGAAACTGAGGCTTAGATTGTGCCAGTAAACTGCCCAATAGGACACAGGGGGCAATCAGTGGCACTGGGGTTGCGACCTTGGCCTATGGCGCCCGAACTCATGCTCCCTCCCCTGCAGCCACTCTTCCGTTGGCAAGATGAAAACCATCCCATTTTCCTGCTCGCACACAGGACTCTGTTCCTGAGAATCTAGTTATGAGGGACAGCTAGGTCCATGCCCATCCCTTCGGTGGACGGATGCTCCCTCCTCCAATGGCACCAGGAAATACAGAGGTCCCTGAAGGACATGAGGCCCGAGGCACTGGCATCTGGCCCCCGGGCTCTGCATTGCATGAAGGTCTAGGCGCCCGGCCGGTCTCCAGGTAGAGGACCATCCGCCACGGCAGATGCCTCCTGCCAGACACAGGATGCTGTTACTAGTCAATCAGCCTGAGCCAAAGCCCAAGTAACTTTCCCAAGTGGGAGGTGAAGGAAAAAAACAAATAGCACAATAATGTGCCTAAAATCCGCCCTTTTTATTCTGGCCAGTAGATTGGATGGAAAAACAATGCCTCTTTTTGAAACCAACAAGACATGATTTGTCTGAAAATTTTCTCTTTGAGATATGTGGCTCCCCTAAGATTTGTAAGTAGCGGGTCTACTCAGACTTTTCTAAATTGGGTTGTAGAGTTAACTAAGCATTTCCATTCTCAAAGATGGCCCGTATTGTGTTCCTTTCCCCGTCTGTCAGTTCAGCTTCTGCATTTCCTCACCATCATCATCATCATCATTGTCAACATTCAGGTCGGCTGTGTGAGAGGTGGCTTCCTCAGGGCTGGGACATGACAAAGTGTAGATGCATGCCATCCTTAAAGGAGCTTATGGTTTAATTAAGGAGACGGGCTGGACACTTCGAAAGAAAAATCGTGAGATTTTATTATGAGAAAGGGACGCAATGCTGTGGATGCCGTGGTGTGGCTCCTGGATCCCCAGGTGCAGGAAGCACTGGTAGGTCCCTGGGTACTGGGAGCACTGGTAGGTCCCTGGGTGCAGGGACACTGATAGACTCCTGGGTGCAGGGACACTGATAGACTCCTGGGTGCAGGGACACTGATAGACTCCTGGGTGCAGGTGGCACTGGTAGGTCCCTGAATGCAGGGAGCACTGGTAGATCTCCGGGTGCAGGGGGCGCTGGTAGGTCCCAGGGTGCAGGGGGCACTGGTAGACCCCCACGTGCAGGGAGCGCTAGTAGGTTCCCAGGTGCAGGGGGCACTGATAGGTCCCCGGGTGCAGGGAGACTGGTAGGTCCCCGGGCACAGGGGGTGCTGGTAGAAAGTGGGTACAGGGGGCACTGTTAGAGTCCCGGGTACAGGGGGTGCTGGTAGGTCCCCAGGTACAGGCAGCACTGGTAGATCCCCAGCTACAGGGGGCGCTGGTAGAACCCCGGGTACAGGGGGCACTGTTAGATTCCCGGGTGCAGGGGGTGCTGGTAGGTCCCCAGGTACAGGGAGCACTGGTAGCCGCTGGTACTCAGCTGAGTGCCTGGCTGAGAACTTGCCCTCACCAGATGGGATCCGCCTCAACCAAGTTTACATCCTCTTCCCAGGGACAGTGTGGGAGCCCTTTGCCTCAATCTGGGACAACTCTGAAGGGCCATCCCAGTTCCAGAATGTTCCAAGGGGTCAGGTGAGGCCTTTGGTGTGAATGCTTCACAGCCCTTCCCCTCTGCTCAGTCCAGCTCGCTTCCCTCTTTCACCACTGAGCGGCCAAAGCTAGAGGCACAGACTCACCAGCTGAGCATAACCTTCAGGTGAAGGTGACAAAGGCTACTGGAGGGTAGACCATCATTTAACAAGGAATAGAACCAAATATGAGGCCAGCACGGTGGCTCACGCCTGCAACCTCAGCACTTTGGAAGGCCACAGCAGGAGAATTGCTTAAGCCCAGGAGTTTAAGAGCAACCTGGGCAAGATGATGAAGCCCCTTCTCTATGAAAAATCAAAACATTAGCTGGGCATGGTGGCACCTGTGGTCCCGGCTACTCAGCAGGCTGAGGTAAGGGGATCGCTTGAGCTCAGGAGTTCCAGGCAGCAGTGTTCGAACCACCGCACTCCAGCCTGGGCTACAGAGCAAGACCCTGTCTCAAAAAAAAAAAAGGAACCAAGAACCAAATATGTCCACCTGCCTTCATGCTGTATTTTATCACAGTAGTAAACTCCATGCCTGCATGCGGAGCCTACAGAACATCGCTTTGAGCCTTTCCTGAGAACTGATGTTGCCACATCTAGAGGAGAGGAGAGAGGAGGGAGGTGATAGAGAATGGAGTCTGGAGCCCACAGCCCTTGTCTTGAAACAGCACGAAACAAGCACTGCTGTGAACCGGCTTCCTGACCTCCAGCCTGAAGAGCAGGCATCTCAGGCAGAAAGCCACGAGGCCGGCAGACGGCACTGCTGGCTCCCAGAAGCCCTTCCCTGACCATAGCCACAGCTGTTGGCCGGCCAGGATGGGATTCCTCTCCTTCTAACACACCTCCAGTGCAAAAGCCCGGGTTCAATCCTTGCTTTGCCACTGACCAGCCATGCAACTTGGCAGGTCGCTTAACCTCCTGGGGCTATTTCCTCATTATACGGAGGTCCAGGGTGCAGCTTCCTGTTTCTCTTCTCCCAGGGGCTACCATGCGTCCTCTGCGCCACTTCCACACCTGGCAGGCACCCTGCAACTCTACGGGGGAGGTCACCTGGCCCAGTTCTTTCCCTAGACCTGGTTGTTATCACTGCCCAGCATTTCCCTCTGTCTTTGAAACTATTCTATTACCTGTGCCCCAAGGTCATGTCAGAAATCTCAAAATACATGTAACATGCAAAGCAGGGTGGTGAGGAGACGAGTGGCTTGTCTGTTCTCCTGGTGCTGGCAGCTCCCCAGGGGCGAAATATCTCCTCAGACACTCACTCATCTTCAGTGGCGCAAACGGGAGGGCTCAGGTAACACTCTCAAAAGCCCAGCTTTGGAAGGACCCAGGCCCCATCACTGCTCTGCATGCCCCTCACTCACAGCCCCTTAAAGGCCACTTGTCCCCAGGACAAAGCAGTTTCCATACAGCCGTGGTGCTTGAGCCAAATGGAGACTTAGGCTCCAGCTCTCTTTTTCAAAGTGTATATATGTACATTACATATTATACATATCACATATAGGATATACTTTAAGTAGCATATGATTAGATAACAATTTTATATAATATTAATTATATAATATACGAATGTATTATATATGTAAACAGATCTAGACAGGTTAAGTGACTGGTTCCGCTCAAATCCTTCCGGCCCCTGAGCGTGACCTTGCCACGTGACCTTGCTTTCCATCCCTCGAGTCTCAGCCATGTGACTTGCCATGGCCAAGGGGCCTGAGGAGCCCCTGAGCTTCAGGCTGGCCCTCTTGCTGCTGCCTGGACAGCCTGCTGGACACACGGCCCAGTCGTCCCCGTGGCTCGGCTGGCATGGAGCTGACTGGGCGATGGACAGGCATGCGGGCAAGTCTGTCCTGGGCCCCAGCTGCCAGCTGAGCCCAGATATTGGCCAAGCCAGCGCCAACCGTGAGAACTTCCCAGCCGACAGAGAGAAGAGTGACAAAGAAGAAATTCTGTGGCTTTCAGTCCCTATGATTTTGGTGTTTTGGTAGCGGCAGACGTGAACCGATAGGGTGACGGCGTGCCCCAGGTTAAGCCTTGTGAGGGGAGAGAGGGGCCCATGTGGGTCACAGTGAGACCCCTGACCCTGGCACACAACAGGCTGCGGTCAGTACCGGATGACTTGGTGGGAAGAAGCCCCTAGACAGGTGACAGAGGCAGCAGGCAGGGCCTCCTGCTTCCGAGTGTAGTGTTCATTCTAATATCCATTATTTAAGAAGCAAAAACAACAAACTGAAAAAGAAGAACCAGAGAATGGAACCTATGCAAGTGGAGAAGGCAGGTTATTTATTTTTGAAATAAGAAGGGTAAAGAATATCTTTCAATGACCTTCATCTAGAAAGGGGCGGAGTAAAGCATATGGAGACCTGACCCACGCAGGACAAACTGCAGGGAGGCAGCAGACACCGTCCTCTCGGGCCCACAGCCCAGCCTCAGCCTGACCGTCCAGCCTCATCCCCTAACCCAAGGAGGCACTGGCTGCTTGGGCATCTGGGCCATAGCCAAGCAGAGATATAAAAAACCAACAAGATGCAACAGATATTTTCTCAGCAGGTTGGGCTAGAATGGTTGTGAACCTCAAACTGTCATTTCTACAGTAAGGATAATAAGACTAATAGCAATACTAATATTTCACATATTACTTTAGAGATAAAGAGAGACGGCTTATATAAAAGCACACATCTGGCATATAACAAGTGCTTCAGCAATATTAGCTCAATCTGATGACAACCGTGCCACCCCAGATGGTATCTGATACAATCAAGAATATGAATCGGTCATCAGCACCGTGAATGCAACTCCCCATCAAGCATATCCAGGTTGCATGGAGGAAGAAGGCTCTCTAGGGTGCTTATTACAACATATGCTACAGATGAGGATGGGAACCAGGTGATGTTTGCTTCAAGCCCACCACCCCATGGCTGCTGGCACGGCTGAGGTGGTGAGCAGGGTGGAGCTGGGTAAATGGTTTCCACGTTAGCCCAATAGACAAACGGCTGCACGGAGCCTGCCTGCCTGTCTTCTGGAAGTTGAGCAGGTGACAGAGCTGTCCTCCCACCCCCACCCCTCGTGCACACCTCTTCGCCCCTGGCCCCAGGAGGCTGAGTCTTGGTGGCCACCCAGGAGGGGAGAGCAGGCAAAGAGGAGGTGCTCTGGACAGAGGGAGCAGGCCCGGGTCCCGGAGCTGCCACACCAGCCTCCGACATGTCACGTTGGTTTTCTCACAGCCCCGCCACACTAGAACTTCCAGCAGTGGGAGGAGGGGACGCAAGGAAAAACCCAGACCTTGGAAGGGAGCATCAAAGCACTGTGGGCAGTGGGACGCTGGGACCCCATCCTGGGGCCTTGGCCCCCTCTCCAGGCCGTGCAAGCGCTGTGGGCAGTGGGACGCTGGGACCCCATCCTGGGGCCTTGGCCCCCTCTCCAGGACATGCTGTGGGGCCCCGCAGCACAAGCCCTGCCCTACAGCTCTATCAGGCGGAGGCTGCAGCCATGCTGTGCTTCGAGGGCAGGGCGCTGTTGGATGAGGTTGCGGGGCTGTGGTAGTGTGGCACCACATACTGGGGGCTTTAAAATGGAACGGATTCTCTCGTTGCTCTAGAGGCCAGAGGTCTGAAATGAAGGTGCTGTGAGAGCCACACTCCCTCTGAAACCTCCAGGAGGATCCTTCCTCGCCTCTTCCACCCTTCAGCGGCCCGTATTCCACGGCTCGTGGCAGCAGCTCTGCAATCTTCTGCCTCCGCCCTCACAAGCCTTCTTGCCTGTGCCTCTGGATGCAATTTCCCTCTTCTTAGAAGGACTCCAGGCATAGTGAACGTGAACGAGGGCCCGTTCTAATGGCCTCATCCTAATTTATATGTTAATCACCTGCAAAAACCCCCTTTCAAATAAGGTCTCATTCACAGGTAAGAAGTGTAGGGAGTGTGGAACTTCGACCATTTTTTTGGAGAATCCAATTCCATCGCACTGTTCATCTTTGTGTCCTTGACACCCAGCCCAGTCCCTGGAAAGTACACAGAAACGAGTTGACTGCTTTCTGGTCCCAGCACTAACCCTGTGGAAACATGGTTCTTAGCCATGGCTCTCTGTTTCTTTATTCACAAGTTGAGAATTTGCGTCCTATTTTCTCAAATTCTCCCCTCACGCTGTTGCATCCTTCCTCTTCCCCTCCCCAGCACAATGGAGGTCACTGCAGAGTTACCCCCTACAAAGAGCTCCCCAGAAGAAGGCCAGCAGAGCTGCAGGGCACCCCCCTCCAGGACCAGGCCTCTGGCTCATGGAAAAGACGCTGGGAGCCTGGGGTTACAGAGCAAACTGGTCTTTGTCGTACATTCATCAGCAACTTCACTGCCAGGTCAGAGTATATCAAAACACAGAGGCCCTGGCAGACGCCCCAAAGCCTGGTGATATCCGATTGGTCCGTGACCAGCCATGGGTTGGCAGAGAGGGCTTCCTGTCAACAGGAAGTAAAGGACAGGGATTAAATTATTTTCAAAGTAGGTAGTGGAAGAAAGAGATGAGTGAGATTCCAATTAACCATTCCAAGGCCAGGCTAAAATACAGTTCCACCAAAGCACCTTCTTCTACCGGGGAAGCTCAGCCAGTGAATAGCTAACCCCTTCCTCCGGTCTGGGCGCACGAGCCGTGCAATGAGAAACAGTGCGGGCTTCTAAGAACTCCCTGTGGTTACGCCCGAAGGACACAGCTTAACTCTCAGGTGGCCCCTCTGCTCATCTCACAGCGAGTCACAGTTAATGAACCAAGCAAAGTCACGACTCTGTTTCAACATCACAGCTCAGCTGTCCATCGGCCTTTGTTCGTTCCACATTTTAAATGACGTTGACGGAACTGTGGGGTTATCAGGATGGGCTGGTTCACCGTCTTGAAAGGAACGAGAGACAGCTGGTGCTTCATCAGTAATCGCGCTCACTGGCCCCATTTTGGCTGAAGGGAGAGCGGAGGGAGGAGAACGGGTGAACCAGATTCTCACTCCGCTCCTCTGTCAGTGTCTGTAGCTCTACTCGGTAACCTTAGTGGCCCCCATAAATGTAAAAAGGTGCCTAGAAACAGAAAGACACTGGCCATGAGCTGAATACACCAAAATCAGCTCTTATAGGAAAACAGGGAAAGCAAAAGAAAATAAACAGCCAAGAAACAGGAATATTTAAGAGCACATATATTTGCCTGAAGGTTTTAGAAGAGACAAACGGATTTACAAATTATATAAGTGAAGTCTGAGTAGATGAAGAGGCGTTGGCCAATAAAAAGTGGTTCCAAATGATTTCTTCAGCCAGTCTAGTGTTTAGCACAGTAAAAATTGCAAACCCTGAGTGCAAACTAGCAATATTGTTCTGCTAGGGTTTATTGGCGGGCGGGGCGGGGGCGGGTAGTTCAAAGAGGCAGGAAAAGACACTAGTAATGCACTGAGAACCCTAACAAGTTGGTGATGTGTGAAAAGATGCAATATTGATTGAACTCACGAACTCGGTTGGGCTGCTGCTTCTGTTTATGTCAATTCAGTACTCAAGGTAGGAAATCACGATCCGGGATTTAACTCTTTGCATTCATCAGCAGGCTGCTCCTCTGCGGTATGCAGAACCTTGTTTATACAAGAATCTTGGAACCCTCCACAAAGAGGTTCTAGCGTGAATAGGGCAGCAGGGGCTAGATGAGGGCAGAGATGCACATTTCACCTCCATGTAATTAACCCTGTCATCTACCATGTCATGATGAACAGGCTTTTTCTGAGCTGGGCATTTGTGAAGTAGGGATAAGAGGATGAGGCAGCTCCAGGATGACTCCCGCAAGTCACTGAGCATGCGACTCTGCAGGCCCATGGGTTTGTGCAGGTTCCGCACTACTCCCCCATGTAAGCTGCTCCATGGGCGTCCCTGTGCCCTCTGTGTGCCAGAGTCTTCGAGGAAGTGATCACGCGTCACTGTTTAGCTGCCCGTTCCCTCTAGGACCAGCACTGGGCTGTGCTCAAGCGGCATTGAGCCAATGTGCTGTGCCCCACTGAGGACGTCCTCTCGCTGATCAGCCCTCTCACACCCCGCGTGCTGCAGAGCGGCAACCAAGCTTCGTCAAAAACCCTGGAGCCACAGGCCAGTCTGAGGTCCCCATCACTGAGAAGTTTGACTACTGAAGGTCCCCATAGCATACTCTGGGCCCTACTGGAGCTTATGGCAGAGCATCTAAGATGCATCAAGCCACTGAAGGGCTGAGTCAAGAAAGCTTGCAGTGTGGCCTAACGGGCTGGCCCACATGGGCAGCTCTGGCTACAGGCTGGTTTGGGCATTCATCTTTATTTGGAAACCAAATGTTGAATTGCTTTGTTGAATAGTCAGAAGTCAAGGATATCTCTTCTCAATGATGGCTGAAAAGGTACAGATGATAGATAGATAGATAGACAGACAGGCAGACAGACAGAGGAATAACTCATGGGGGCAGAAGAAATGGAACAGTATTACACCAGGGAAGCTATTAATAGTACCCAATTGTTTTTAAGCCCCAGTAGGTACAAGAATCACTGGAGAACTTAAGAAAAATGCAAACTCATGGATCCCACCCTCAGACATTCTGATTCAGCGAGTCTGGGCTGAGAAGCAGGATTTTATATTCTAAACAAACACTGGGTGCTTCTACTTAAGCTAGTCCAGGAACCACACTTTGCAAAACATTGCCCTAAACCCTAATCCAGCAAATCTTGCTCAGGATGGTGCAAACTGGCCAAGGTCAAAGCTGACGCCTCCACTGTGCCCCACAGCATCCCCCTTCCCTTTGCCGAGGCTTCCATCTGGAGCATGTCAGTGGTGTGAGGGGCACAAAGCAGTCATGGTTGCATCCTCCAGCTCCGGGGCAGGACACAGCTCCTCTTCCCACCCTCATCCTAGAGTTCCCAGCGGCTCATCCAGCCAGATAGAGGCTACAGGGCAGGAGCTGGGTGCAAAGGTCCTAGGCCATCACCAGCACGGAGGGTGCGTGGCCTCCTCACTGCACGTGGCTTTCCTCGAGGCCATGCAGCAGGGGGAGGCATGACTGGCAACAGGCCCGCCCAAGCCCAGTCCCATCTCTGCAAACGTTGTGACTGCCCAGCTGCCCTGGCTCTATTTTTAGTTTGTCTCCAGTGACTATGCAGGCTTTCTGGAGCACCTCTCCCCAGAGGGCCAGCGACATGTGCATTCTGACAGAAATGCCCCACTCAGTAGCAACCGTCTGAACTCCTCCAGCCTGCCTCAGTGTCCCCAAAGGCTTCTGCCTTGGGTCCATCTGTCTGACGTCTTCCCTCCCCACCGGCCTCCTGCTCTGTCATTGGCTTGAAACAGTTCGAGAGATGCACAACATGCCAGCCAGCCTTGATTAAAGCATGTCTATGGGATCTATGAACTTTAGCATTAATAGGGAAGCTGCTTTTTCTTAGAGTGACATAAAGAAGAAAGAACATGCTTGCTACTAAAGTCTCGGCAGAATACCACGCACAGCTATGCTCCCAGCGAGTGATTTCCGAAAACCATTCCATCGCCTTCATGATCAGCCATGCCTTACAAGAGGCATGGAGGCTCAGAGCAGGGAGCCGAGTCAGGGTGCCAACAGGCCAGGACTCTGACCTTTACGGCCCTTTGTTACTTTTAAAGGTCAGCATGGCCTCAGGATAGAATCTGCCTTCAGTCCTTCCCTTTCCTCTCCTTTGCATCCTCCTCCCTCCTCCTCCAAGACCCTGTAGCTGCGCCCATAAAGGTGACACAAAATGCCTAAGACTGAAACCAAGCAAGGCAACATCTTCATGGTCCAAGGGCCATGTTCCCTTCCCCAGTACGCAGCCATCAACTGAATTCAATTGATAAATTACTTAGTAGTTCTAGGTCTCCACTACCAGCCACTACCCACTGGCCCTAGGCTGTCCCCTAAAATGGATTCTTCCTTCCTGGTGTCCCAAAGCCTAGACGGGCTGTTGACAGGAAGAGGGTAGTGGGGACATTCAAGATCATCAGAGCCCGAGAGAGGAGGTTCGCAGTAATTGCCTCCAACACCCTAGGCCACGGTTCTGTTTATGATATGGGCTGGAGGCTGTGGTCCCCAAAACGACTCACTCGAATTCAATGAAGAGACAAGCTGCTTGGGCACCAGGGGTCCCTGGAGGCCACCAAATGACCCCAGTCACAGGACAGCCAGCGCCGCAGTGTCTTTCAATGAGAGTTACTCCTCAGAATCCAAGATGTCCTTGGCAATGGCAGTCCCTGGACACCACAATCCTCTGAGGCTGGGGTGAGGAAGTAGACATGATTCCCCATGGACGTGCTGCCCTCTGCTGAGATACACCTGGGCTATGACCAGACTCACCATTTCCCCAAGAACCGGCCCGTTATCCCAAATACCTCCACATCAGCGCCTGCTAACTCAACCCCCTGCCGTCCACTAGGTTGGCCTTCTCACGTCCCACGTCTGCCCTTCTGCATTCTCTCATTGCAACTGCAGTTCAGGCTTTCGGACCCTTACCCTGGGCTTTTGCCAAAGGACTTGGGTTGGTTCCCTTGACACCAGCCCCTTTCCCATCACTCCACTCTGCACCGGAGCGTTGTTTTCTTTACCTTTAATGGCTTCTTAGTTCAGTCCCCCAACAGAGACACTCAGACAGGAACGTAGGTTCAGGAGTTTATCCCAGGAAGTGCGGGCAAGGGAATGGGGAAGCTGAGGCAGGAACTGGCCACAAGGACCAGTAAGGTACATTATTGAGTGAGTTACACTGTGGATCCCCACCCTGCTAGGGATCCCCCTGAGGCACCCTGCAGAACCCAGGTCAGAACTTCCCACTGAGAAGCAGGGTGGCTGGGCCATTGGCCACCAACTAGACCTCTCCTGGGTTGGGGGTTGCCCCTCAGGGCATAATCCCAGCACTTCCAGGGGTTCCCGCACTAGGCTGAGCAAGCTGCCAGGGTCTGAGAGGATTCCTTCAGGTGAGGAGGGAGACATGAGTAAGACGCTGTCCACCGAGGCTGCAGGTGGGCTGGGCCCCGGGCACCAGAAGGAGGCTATCCACAGCGTCCACCGAAGCTTCTTCATGCCTTAAGGAGGGGGTCCTCACTCCTTGGGCCTGGCCTTCAAGGCAACATTGCCAGATCAAATACAGGACACCCCCATTAATCTGGGATTTCACATCAACAATGGATAGTTTTTAGTATATCCCAAATATTGCATGGCACATACCTATGCTAAAAAATGATTCATCCTGTATCTGAAATCTAGATTTAACTAGGCATTTTGTACTTTTAGTTACTACAGCTGGCAACCCTATGTCCAGGTGTTGCCTGATCCGGTCTCAAACCATTTTCTATGACCCTGGCTCTCAAATCCTTTCTCCAGGAGGTGTGGCTCTTCAGCCGGAAGCAGCCATCCCTCCTGCCTGATTCTGTGGGGTGCTCCCACTGGTTCCTTAGTGAGAGTATCACCCCCACTTCTCCTACATGACTCCTGCCTGCCATCTCTGGGTGTACAGTCTCTCTGAACACATCAGGCACTGTCATCACTCCTGCCTCTAGAAGCAGGTGTGGTCTGCACTGGTCATCGTATGCCCCTGGATCATTTGCTAGCCTTTGTCTGAAAGCCTCATTTTCCCAGCAAGGTTATAACTGCCACCTAGCCTGGCACAACGATCAATAGGTAATGACCATTTGGCAGATGAGGGGACCTCCCTGGTGCCCCCAGCAACTGCAAGCCCTGTGAGGACTTGGGCCGATCTTCCCCAGATCTCACCCTAACCAGAGCCTGGGCACGTGGTCACCCTCAGCCACTGTGGAATAACTGAATGAATACTACTTTTGCGGCGGGCTGGCTCATGCCAAGAACGTTATGAAAAACTGCCAAAGTCACCAATAGCAGGAAGAAGGGTGGTCTAAGGACCCTAACTATAACATGGTTTTTCAACATTCACAGCCTGGCCTCACAATCCTTTTTCTGGTCCTTTGTCTCACATTTCTGGATTTTGTCTCACATTACCGCTGGCACCACCCCATGGGCACACCCACACATCACTCACATCCTGCATTTGGAACCAGCCTCACCATGTGGCTGCCACACAAAATGGCCCAACCACTGGACAATGGCATGTTCTTGTTACTCTCTATACATTTTTTTAAAAACTAGGTGTCTGATGGATATGTATATGTATATGTATTCCCCATACATTTATAGGACACTTTACATTTGTCAGGAGTTTTTCCGGGACGGGTGTGATGGCTCACGCCTGTAATCCCAACACTTTGGGAGGCCAAGGTGGGCGGATCGCTTCAGCCCAGCCCATGTGTACCAGCTTTGGGCAACATGGTAAAACCTCATCTTTACAAAAAAACTAAATAAATTAGCTGGCTGTGGTGGCACATGCCTGTAGTCCCGGTTACTCAGGAGGCTGAGATGGGAGGACCACTTGAGCCTGGGGAGGCTGAGGCTGCAGGGAGCCATGACTGCACTACTGCATTCCCACCTGGGGAACAGAGTGAGACCCTGACTCAAAACAAAACAAAACAAAAAAAACAAAAAACAACAAAGAAGAGTTTCCCATGAGTCATTTTATTTCAATATCCCTATAAAGCAGGAAAAACGGGTATTATTTCCTGCATTTCACAAATGGGAGAAACGGTAGTTACACGGTTAGCTCCAGTGATCACTGTTTAAGAGGTCTGTGGCAGCAACATCTAACGTGTAATTCAAACACGGTTTTAAATGTCTTACATGAGAGATGTAAACAAGAATGTTTCATTTTCAAATAGAGCACTTATTCCCGCATAATCGGGTCACCACCGTGGGGGCCACACAGCAGCCGGGGGTCCAGGTTTCCTGCCCCAGAGCTTCCCAGCCGGGGAGGGCTGGCCCAGGGGCCGTGTGGGGTATTTGGCATCAGGTGTCTGGAACCCCGCCCCTGGACTCCACCTTCTTCATCCAAGCGTTAGACACGTGTGGGCCGAAATTTACACAGGAGGACCTTAGCGGGGCGTCCAAAAGAAGGGTGGTTCAGCAAACACGGGGCAGTGCCCCCCTGGAATTCACAGTGGGAAGTGAGTGGCCTGCCTCGGCCATGCCAGCTGCGCCTGACGCTGTCGGGAAGGCTTAGCTTTAATGAGGGGTCCAGACAGCCCATTCACTGTGCACTCCCACCCTGCCCCGGGATAGCAAAATAACTTTCTCCACAGAGCACTCTGCTGTGTGTGTGTGTGTGTGTGTGTGTGTGTGTGTGTGTGTACACAAACACAAACATTTACTTGGTTGGCTGAGGCGGAGGGTGTGACCCAGTGGGCCGCCACACCTCCCACCACCCGACCCCCCTACGCGGCGGAGAGGAACAGTGGCCGCGGGCTACCTGGGCGCCGTCCCGAAGGGAGGAAGCACCACCCGGCCCGCCGCCCCTCTGGCTGGACAAAGTGAAGCCTCAGATAGATCCGAGTCGCCAATGTCCTCCCGGGCGGCCGTCGCGGCCGGGGCTGAAGTTCAATGCAGCCTGCATGGGTTAGGGAGCTGCGAGTCCCCAGATACCACAGAGACCCAAAGTACACTCCCGGGGCGGGGGAAGGGAACGGCTGCAGAGGACACCCCCGCTCCAGGCCCAGAAACACCCCGAGGGAGACTGGGGTGGAGGGGGTGCTTTGGAAGGCGCAGCTACACAGCTCCCCCCACCTCCCGCCCCGCTGCTTTCCCCACCCACCGTCCCTCCCCTCCTCTGCCCTCCCCTCCCTCCTTCTCCGGCAGCCGAGCGCGGGCTCCACCTCCCCGGAGCGCAGTCCACACCGTCCCTTTTCAGCAAAACAACACAACGCACCGCCCCCCGCACCAGCACCCGGCTGGATACCGGGCTACGCCCAGCCGCCCACCAGCCGCGCCCGGCGCCCCCTCTAGTCTGCAGCCGCCTAGTCCCCGCCCCAGGCGGAGCCCCAGCCCGGGCTGCACGCGGGCAGAGAGAGAGATCGAGCCCCGGCTCCGCCAGCCCAGCTCGGGCCCTGTCCCTCTACCCTTTCCCCGAGCCGCCCGAAGTGACAGGAGGGGCACGCACGGCGCGCGCGGGGCGTCCAGCGTTAACCGCTTCGGCGCCGGGGACCGGAGCGACAGGAGGGCTGGGGAGCAGGGGACCGAGAGCTGGGACTCACCGGAATGTGCACGCGCAGAGAACGCCTCTTCTGGCTGGCATTTTTCTTGCCGCCGCTCCCGCCGGGGCTGGAAACATCTTTTTTCTTCTTGGTGTCCATAACCGCGCTTCCCATAACTCTAACCAGAAGTTGATTCTGGGTAACTCCTCGGGGGTTCGGTCCCCTCCTTCCCTGCCCCGGCCGCTGCCGTCGGACTGGAGCCGCGCGCTCTGTTACACCCTGAAGCCACCTCGTGGGGACTTCCGCGGGGAGGGAGAGTGAGCAGGGCACTCGTGCCGCCGCCGCCGCCGGAGCGCCGAGTTCAAGCGTCCTTTCCTACGGAACTCTCGCAGGCAGAATCAGTCAAAGCCCGTCCCGGTTCTGGTGTCTCGCGGGTTACGCGTGGCTGAGGTCTCCCGCTGGGTGACAAAGTTTTCTTCCTTTTGCAAAGAGAAGAAACATTTTCCACCCTCTCGGCTCCTCCCACAGATTCCCAGAGGTAATCTGAAAGGCAGGTGCAATTAAAACCAGCAATTTGGAAAACAACCCTCCTAGCCTGTGCCCAAGTGGGGAATCTGGAGCCAGCGAGACCGTTCGTGCATAAATGTAATCCTCGGCCGCAGAATAAACCAGCTCGGAGCCTGCAGCTGGGTCCGTCCTCCTTTCTGGGCGAAAGGGAGGGCGACGGGGGAAGAGGAGGTGCAAGGCGAGCCCTCTGCGCAATTGGGCTACGGGCGGCCGCTGGCAGAAGTTCTGGCGGCGGCGCTCGCGGCCCTGCGCGCCGGAGGGGGCGCCCGGAGCCCTGCGGGCCGAGAAGGGCAGGGCGCCCGCTTCTCGCCCCCCGCCGCGCGGCGGCCCCAGGGGACCGCGAGGGGACAGTGAGGGGCCGGGCCTGGCACCGACGCAAGCTCGGGGAGCGCGGGCGGTGGGAGGCGGCGCGTGTTGAACAGGAAGTGCGCGGCGTGCAGCGCCACCGTCCCTCTCCCCGCCGCCCCACGCCGCCCTAGTCTCCGCGCCCCGTCCCCTGCGGCCGCTGCCGCTCGAGACTCGCTCCGAGCTGGTTTCGGACCCATCCCGCCTCCCGGCGTCTCAGTGTGTGCTCGACCCCTTGAAACACGCCCCCGCCGCCGCCCCGCCGCAGACCGGGCAGCCAGGAAGCCCACGGCCTCGGGGGGCTGCGCGCGGAGCAGCACGTGCTTCGCTAAACACCGCAGCCGCAGGTCCTGCCCCGCCCCGCGCGCGCACTCGAACCCGCCCAGAGAGCTGTGCGCGGCGCTGGGTGCGAGCAGGGTCTCCCCATCCCCACCCCCACCCCCACCCCACCCCACCCCACCCCACCCCACCCCACCCCATCCCGCCCGGCTTTTTTCAGGTTCATTAAGGTTTGCATAGTGGATCCGCGGTAAGTGCGTGTCTCCCCGCCGCGGGAAACGTGGGGCTTCTGAGACTGCGGAAAGAATTGGGAGAAGGAGAAGGAAAGGGCTGGAAGATCCGGGCGAGGGTTCCCCGTGCTGCCCAGGTCCTTTAGAGCCCCTGGTGGGCATCCGGTACCGCCTGCTGCCGAGGGCCCTAGAGGGGTTAGGGGAGGGGGCTGGTGGGTCCCTGTCCCCAGATGCGCCCCAGGATGGCGCAACCTCGGCTCCTGGGTGGAAAGTAGGGGGAGCGCTGGCTTGGGGTCGCTTCCCCTCCTGCTCTAGTTTCTGAGGATGTGATGACCCCAAAGGTCATTGGCGCTCCCAGAATGCTGACGTCAGCTCAGCCGCTCGGAGTAATCAGTAATGCAGGGAGGCTACCCGCAGAGTGAACGCGACAGGGGTCGCTTTGGGGACACCATAGGGCCTTTACTCGTGTTGAGGTGCGTGCTTTCGCAGGACTCCCTCCTCAGGGGAGGAGGCATTATCAGCCCACCCGAAGGATCACCCCTTAGGAAGCAGGCGTGCACACCCTTCCTTTCAGCTGCTTGCCGGGTCGCTTTTCCAACCCAATTCCAGCAGCTTGCACAAAATCCTTACAGCTTGGGTGGTTCCCTGGCTCACAGGGGTGGGTTTATATTCTTTCTCCTTCTCCTCTGCTCTCTGGTCCAGAATGAAGCCAGCCTGGAAGATCCCCAATCTCCAGACAGAGCCTGACAGGGGCAGATGCTCTGGGAGGACCGTGTCTGGGTTCAGCACCAGGCAGCCATTCTGGCCCCACAGGTGTGGGACGCCTGGGTCTTCTCCTGGCTGGCTTCTTGCTGGAGGATTTCAAGAGACCCAGCAAGACTGTATTGTCCCACTGAATGCTCAAGATATTGGTTAGAAGTAGAAAAGGGGAGGGGCTAGTATTTAGCCTCTGTCCCCGCTCAAAAGTATTCCCAATTGTCATTTGTGTCGTCTCTTTAGCTTACAGTTTTAATCCTTGTCAAAATGATCATTTGCCAGGGTGCGTAAACCTGATGCAGGTTTGATGAGAACTGGTTTGAAAGGAAAATGGGGCCATCAGAAGGAAGCTGGCTGGAGTGAAGAGACATCTGGGAAGAGCCCCTGGCGGGGGCCCTCATTCCACTGGGTGACCTGGAAGGAGAAAACCGCCATGGCGCTTCTCATTCGAAATGTTTTCTTGACGGACAGTGTTGAGCAATTGTTATAATGTGTACTTTTGTTGATTGATCTGTGTAAATATGTAAAATAATTTGTTCTCTGAGTTAATTTTGTTGGAACAAAGACTTTAGTGCTTCCTAAATTAAAACATTTTACTGTATTTTAAGAGCCTTTCTTTTTTTTTTTTTTTTCTTTTTTGGTGCTTCTGATATTACAAGGTATAAATACTGGGTTTTGTCCGGGGTTCCTGGCTCAGCACTCCTGTCGTCCTCATCACAGTCATTGTGATAATGTTGGGGTGCTTTAGGCCTCAGAAGCAGGCCCCAGGAAACAATCTCTCCTCTGAACTTCCCATGCCCCCTCTTCACCACCTCACCAGCCCAAGGCCGGACTCTAATCCTCCCTCATCTGTCTGACTGTGGGACTTAAGACCCTCTGTTCCGAAGGAGCCCTGCCCCATTCCTGAGAGGAAGAAATCCTGCACGGAAAGGCCAGTAACGATCGGAATAGGCAGGCCTTGTTGGGTGTCCACACTTACTGTGTCAGTATTAGATCATACCTTTTTGTTTGATCACATTTCTGCATGGTTGTCAATTGTGCCTGTCCAATGAAGTCTCCATAAGAAGCCCAAGAGGTCTGGGTTTGGGAGCTTCTGGATCCCTGGACACGTGGAGGCTGCTGGAAAACAGCGTGCCTGGGGAGGGGTTGGAAGCTCCCTGCCTGTTCTCCCTGTACATCCCGTCATCTGGGTTCTTGGTAATATGCATTATAATAAACCTTTAAATGTACATTTCCCTGAGTTCTGTGTACCACTCTAGCAAATTAATGAACCTGAGAGGGGGTTGTGGGAACCCCAGTTGAGAGCCCAGCCTGTCGGTCAGAAGCTCCAGATGCCTGGACTTGCAACTGGTATGTGAAGTGGG
Organism: Macaca mulatta; assembly: GCF_049350105.2. NCBI lineage: Eukaryota > Metazoa > Chordata > Mammalia > Primates > Cercopithecidae > Macaca > Macaca mulatta. The sequence continues at coordinate 191,309,857 of NC_133408.1, forward strand.
ATGGGGGGCGTGCCTTGGGGACTGAGCCCTCAACCTGTGGGATCTGCCGCTATCTCCAGGTAGACTGTCAGAAATGAGTTGGAGGACACCCTGGTGTTTCCTGCAGAACTGGTTGCTTGCTTGGTAGTGGGGAGAACCCCCCAGCACACACATTTGGTGACATGAACCTTCCGCGTTGATGATTGTCGTAATGTGAAAGCAGAGGAAAAAACAATTTGGGATTTTTCCCTTCAGGGTTCTATATGTGAATATTTCTGAATTATGGGGGTTGCTTATAAATGATGTCAGAAGAAGCTTACCTGCCATTTTTTTCCTCCTAAAGATATATTAACAAATTGATCACAAATCTGACTGGTGGAGTCTCAGAGTGGAAGAAACACAGTAATTGTTTTGATTTGAGGTGTTTTCTGAAAACCCCCACCTTCCCCTCCCGTTGGTGTGCACACAGTTATATGTGTTATGTGGCGGGCCCATGCGACGTTGTCCATCTAGTGACCCCTGACATTCACTGTTTCTGTATGCCCTACCTATGACCTCCTTCTCAAAATTAACGCAGTAAAATCTGTGCTGAACAAAAGGCCAATACTTTAAGTAAGGCTCTGACAATGTCACTGATTCTGCCTTTTGCCTCAGGTGCCGATATTGCTCGGCTCAGCACCGTTACTGATTCTGTCTTTATGTAGAATTCTGATGTTTAGAAAGATATTGCATTAAATATTCTTTATCTTGGTGAGTGAGTTTTTAAAATTTGCGCCTGAGGCCAGTGCCTCATTCACCTCTCCCTCGTCTTCCGGGAAGGATGAGGAGAACTTGGCCAGGCCTGGAGCTGGGGCTGGGGCTGGATCTGGGGCTGGGGTCAGGGCTAGGGCTTGGGCCAAAGCACCTAGCTTGCTTCAGCCAGAGGAGCCGCCTCTGATCAGCTATGCCATGGGGGCAGGCCCCTTAGTTCCCCATCTGTAAGAGAGGTGGTCTTCAGAATATTTCTGTGGCCTCTTTAAGGAAGCGTGTATTTTTGTCCTGATTGTATTTGGTATGTCTTTGTTAAATGTATTGCTCTAGTAATTTATTTTTTATTGAATTTTACAAGGTATCATTCCACAGTAAGTTGGAAATTAAAAACAAACAGAAACAAATAAAAAATCACCCAAGGGCCGGGCGCGGTGGCTCACACCTGTAATCCCTACACTTTGGGAGGCCGAGGCGGGCGGATCACGAGGTCAGGAAATCGAGACCATCCTGGCTAACACGGTGAAACCCCGTCTCTACTAAAATACAAAAAATTAGCCGGGCGTGGTGGCGGGCGCCTGTAGTCCCAGCTACTCGGGAGGCTGAGGCAGGAGAATGGTGCGAACCCAGGAGGCGGAGCTTGCAGTGAGCCGAGATGGTGCCACTGCACTCCAGCCTGGGCAACAGAGTGAAGACTCCGCCTCAAAAAAAAAAAAAAAAAAAGAAAAGAAAATCACCCAAGGCCCTTCCTACCGATGGTTTGGGATAGCTTGTTGCAGAAAGGGGCATGTTTAGTATATTAGTCTGTTCCCATGCTGCTGATAAAGACATACCTGAGATTGGGTAATTTATAAAGGAAAGAGGTTTAATTGACTCATAGTTTCACATGGCTGGGGAGGCCTCACAAAAGCAAGGAGCAAAGTCACATCTTACATGACAGCAGGAAACAGAGCATGTGCAGGGGGACTCCCATTTATAAAACCATCAGATCTCACGAGACCTATTCACTATCACGAGAACAGCCTGGGAAAGACCCGCCCCCATGATTTCTCCCACAACACATGAGAATTATGGGAGCTACGATTTGAGATGAGATTTGGGTGGGGACACAGCCAAAGCGTATCATCGAGGCGGCTTCCTTTTGGGGGCATCATTGGCCCAGACTGGTGAGCATGAGAGTTAATAACATGCAGCTTCTATTAGGTGACAGTGCTAAGGGCTCTTAAACATCATGTTAGCACATTGAATGCGGGGGAAAGATATGATTGGCACGTTTTATACCACACATGTGTTTGTGTCATTGCTGTCCCACTATACTAGTATCCCAGACCAACATCACTTGCAAATACTTGGGGTACCCATTTCTGAATGCTGTCACCTCCCAGGGCTCTAGCTCAACACACTGGCCCGCCAGGGTGAGCCACCTCTTCCCCAGCCAGGCAACATTTCGTTCAGAGGTGATCGTTTAAAATGCTGCACCCAGGGCCAGGGCCTATAACCCGCTGAGAAGTGAAATACCCAGAGTAGGAGAGTTAACATAAAGGAAATCCTCGATTAGAGCTTATGAAGGGGACACTGGCTGTTTAATTTCACTTAACCTAGTTTTCCAAACTTACTTGTTCCCTTATACCCACCCATGCTTTTTAAAAAAAAAAAATTTTTTTTGTCTGTTATTCCATATAAATGAAAATGACTTTGGAAACCGTGAGTCATCTTTATATAGTATTGACAATTTAGAAAGTCTTGGAATTGGGGGTGTCCTCAGGGGTTTGAAGTCCACGTTTACCCTGGGTGCTTAGAATGTTGCAGTTAGAAGGAAGCTCTGTGATCGTGAGATGGATGTCTGTGTCTGATGAGTTCCCAACCTGAGTGACAGTGGATTCCACATTGCAAAGAAGAAAGGAACTTTTTGATCATCAATGACATGCAGGCACCATGTTAGGTACTTCATATCAACTATCTCACCTAATTTCCACTAAAATCCCCCAAGAGAATGATCACATCCATTTTACAGATGAAGGGAACAGAAACCTAGTTACTGGAATCTGCACTGACATTCATTTCACTTCTGCCCATGAGTATGAATTGGCTGTGCCCTCAAGGAAAACATAAAAAATGTGGCTCCCTCCGCTTTTAAGAACTTTACTGAAGACTCTTTAGGAAATGCCTTTGGGGTAACCTTGGACCGACTAAGAAGGACCAACCAACTGAGAACATCTTAGCTGCCTTGGTCTATTTGCCTGTGACACAAATGGAGAGAACAATGGTCTGTATATGCAGGAAGACGGCGGCTCAATTTTACAACTCTTAGAAAAACTAAACAGCAAAGTCTGGGCTCAGGACTCTGTAAATACTTTGATAACTTATTGAATACCAAGCTAAGGGGGTGTTATCTAATCGTGAAAAACAGGGCAAAGAGTCACATTCCAGTTTTTATTTCCTTTAAGCTTGGGCAATGATTGTGTAACCTTGTGATGGCTTTTGCTCCCTGGTACAAATGGAGTCATCAGTATCGATCCACGCAGAGAAGTGGAGGCAGGGCCCAGGACCAGTGGGAACACTGCTTTGGGACAACACATCTCCTGACTGCCCCTTTCTGGGTCCGTTTTTATTTTTCCGGGCACCTGTGCCAGCCACCTCCTTGGACTGTGCTCCAGGTAGCTCTTCATCCATGGTGCCAGTCAACCACAAGGCAGTCCTCATCGTGAAATCCAAGAAGTACTTTGGATGAAGGTAAAGGTGAACGCTGTAGCAATGTTCTCCCAAAAGACAGATTTGCTGTGCATATCTTCTCTCTAGAGAATAGCTTCGTGTCTTGGCCAGCTCTGTATCTAAGCACACACTCAGCAGTTCTACAGAATGACAGATTCCCCAAGAAGGGCACGTGTATCCACAAGTGCTGTGCAGTGAGGAGGTGCCTGTTTGACAAATAACAGAATAGGGAATCCCCAGCAATGATGCCCCCTTCCTGACTAAGGGTAGTAGTCATGTAAACCGCGTTAGTTGGGAATAAAGTCCTTGGTTCTGCCAACAGCTGCCTTTATAATTGTTTTGCAGAGTGTCCCATGTGACTTTTATCCTAGTGATCCAGCATTACCTCCCATTGGGGTGGAAGGCTTGGTCTCCCTGGGCTGCAGAATTTGACTCAAGGTCTGTGTGTGTTGGTTCTTGACTTTGTTATTAGCTCTCAACATGCAATAAACATCCTGATTAACCTTGGGAAATCTGAATACTACTATTACCTGAATATGGCTCTTGACTGGTTTCTGACCTCTCACCCATCTATGGGCACATGATTAAGTCATGTAAATTAATTGTAATAATTTCCCAAGCAAATAAAATTACTTTGGTGACGATATTGGCCTGAAAGGTCCTATATTGCAATGCAAATCTGACTGTTCACTTACATGTGAGGGTCTGTCTGAAGCTGTGGTTTGCCTGCACCATTGATACCATCCATTCCAGTGATATGCAGCTGAAAGCCAGACCTGTTCTCTAGAATGCCAGTCATGGCTTTTCAACAAGACTCCAGAAAAAACAGATTTGCATGCTATGCCTTCGGACTTGGTAGCATTTGTAGAGCAGAGCGCCAGCTGCACAGAAGTGCACAGAGGCGGAGACCCACTGACCTCCAAGCCCTGCTAGAGAGGCACAGCATCATCCTGACTCTCTGCAGAAGCTGTGTTCCTCCCAGAAGCCCCTGACAAACCCTGAGTTAGACTCATGCATGACCTTTCCAGAATTTATCTCTGTCCCTGTTCACTAGCACTTTATGCCATAATCAGTAAATGCCCATTTGGTGCACGCCAAAGCCCTCAAAGATGGTTAGTTCAAAAACTCGAGGCATGCAGGTGGTTCTCAAGGACATAGTGGTTTATGACAACACTTCCTGTGCCATGTGGGACAAAAGGTAATTTGTAAAATGTTCCTAAATCTAACTCCTAAGAATTGCCTAAGATCTTGGGACAGTGAGAAAGTTTCCAAGTAGAACTCTGTACCATGGGCTTGCATAAGGTTCTTTGAAATCATTGCAACACGTGCTCCTGATAGCACCATTGTACGAAAGGTCTTGCCTTGTCTTTTTCTAGCTCCAGTCATTGTAGCTTTTTACCCTTTAGGTCAAAAAATAAAGCATAATTACAAAACAAAGTTCGTTGTTCTTTGACCTGCATGAGAGAACATTTTCCTGACACTGTAGAGCTTATGCACCCATGACCTGAAGGAGTTGCCAATATCTTACAGGGATGGATGCAGACATTTCTTTGGGTATCCAAAAGATAACTGTGTGCAGTGAAGGAGTGGGTGGGGTTCATTGCCAAAGCACAGCATTTGCCAAAGGCCCCCGGTGCTCACTGTGGTCAACACTGAGGCCGGCAAATTTGTCTGTGATTCTTGTAGTTAGGATGCAAGGAGAGCAGCTGTTTCTCACGGAGCTTCAAGGAGAGTCCGCCTCAGTAGGACCATTGGTTTCAACCCTATTGTTTATCTTTGCAGGTTTAAGAAGCTGGTGCAAATTGTTCACCAAGATGTTCCTGACACATCTCTAGAATTGTGTCATGGTAACCATTTCCCCAAAGACTGACTTATGGGCCAATATGGGGCTGTGCTCATTTGCATGGGGGGTCTATTTTTGTGTGGCCCATTGCCTCTCCTCTTAGATCCATTCCCTGACCTGCCCGGCTATGGACTGCCAGGGCCTCTAGTCCCAGGATCTTTCACCAACTGGTGAAAGCTCTAGTCCGGCGAGCTTTGGCCAATAGAAGAGAGTGGGAGAGTGGGGTGGAGGGGTAGGAGGACAACAGAAGCCACGGGTTTCTTCTGCTGTTATTTTGCCTTGAGCAGCATCATGGGAAGCATTTCCTGCCTCTGTGGCTGTCGCCCCACTAGCCTGACCCTCCCTCAGTGGGCTCAGCATCTGCCGGCAGCCTTGACTGTGACCCTAGAGTCACGGAATATTTGAGTAGAACTCTGAGGGACATGGTGGGGTGAGCCATGTGGGCCGCTGGGGAGAGGATTCCATAATAGAAGGGTGAGATCGGGGTGTTTGAAGCTGGTGAGAGAAAGAGTGGTAGGACTTAACATATTGGACGGTAAGGGCCTTGGCTTTTATCTGAGTGAGATGAGATCATGTTGGAGAGCATCAACTAGAAGAATGACACGATCTGGTTCAGGCTTTTAAAGGATCTTAGCAGCCTGGCTGCATGGAGAGAAAAGGCTGTGCAAGTGACAGGGAAAGAACAGGGAGCACAGTGAGAAGGCCATTGTGTCATCAGGCAGGAGGTGACAGTGCTCAGGCCAGGGTAGGAGAGGAGCAGTGGCGAGAAGGCGTTGCTGTTTCTGAATATGTTTTGAAGACAGCTCAGAATTTGCTGATAGATTGGATGTGGTGTCTGAGAGGAGGAAAGGGCAGCATGGGAGCACCTGGAATGATCCCACTTACTGGGACAGGAGGGGCAGGGAGGGGCTGGGGAAATAGTTTGCTTTTGGATACTGTAAACTTCAGACATACATCGAATACCCAAGTGAAGAGTCCAGAGAGATAGGGGTCAGGGTGACAGGAGATGCTCGTGTGGAAGTCGCCCACCTAGGGATGGAATTTGAAGATGTGACATGGGAAGAGAAGGTCTCAGATGAGAGTGTAGATAGCAAAGAGGTCGGGACTGTACCTCACAGCCTCCAATAGCTGGAGGCTGGGGAGATAAGAAAGAGCCAATGAAGGGACCAGGAAAGAGCAGTCAGGGGGTCATCAGGGAATTGGGAGAAAGTGTCCCGCAGAGAGCAAGGGAGAGAAGAAGCAGTGAGTTAGAAGAGGAGGCCTGGAGGCCGCTGGTTAGCTTGCAGGAGCAGAGGAGCGTGACAGCAGTAGCCTGCTGGGACTGGCTCAGGACGTCCAGAGGAAAGGACGTGGTGAATAGTGAGAACTACTTCTAGGAACTTTGCTGTATGGGGGAGCAGAGAAATGAGGTGGTGAGCAGGGAAAAATGTGGGTCAAGAGAGGGCTTTTTTTTTTTTTTAAGATGGGGATATGGCCAGGCATGATGGTGCACGCTTGCAATCCCAGCACTTTGGGAGGCCAAGGCTGGTAGATCACCTCAGGTCAGGAGTTCAAGACCAGCCTGGGCAATATGGCAAAACCCCATCTCTACAAAAAAATTCAAAAATTAGCCAGGTGTAGTGGCACAGGCATGTGGTCCCAGCTACTCAGGAGGCTGAGGTTCGGATCATTTGAGCTCAGGAGGTCAAGGCTGCAGTGAGCCAAGATCCAGCTACTGCACTCTAGCCTGGGTGACAGAGTGAGACCCTGTCTCAAAAAAAAAAAAAAAAAAAAAAAAAAAAGATGGGGGATATTACAACATGTTCGTGTGCTAACAACCCTGTAACATTCAGGGGAGGGAGTCGTGTTGATGGGGCAGGAAAGGAAGGGGAAACCTCACAGACAAGAGAGAGGAGCTGAACCGGTGGCGTGGCCAGCCGCCAATAGGTGGGAAGTGGGACAGCTCACCCAGGTGACCGGAAGGGACCCCGTCGAATGCAGCCTGGGAGACACAGCTTGCGAGGCTCTTTCCTGAGAATTTCTGTTTTCCCCGTGAATAAGAGGCAGTACCACCAGTGGAGGGGAGGTTTGAAGGGAGAGAAAAGGTGAGATGGACTCTGGAGGGGCGTGGGAGGGTGAGGTCCATGCAGACGCTCTCCCCCGACAGAGGAGACCTGCTGTTGATGATGTTCTCTATCTTTTCTTCCAACTCAGCGGTAAGTCTTGAAGACTGTATATATCTGTTTATAGAGAGCTGCTTCATTCCTGAGAATGGCTGCCTAGTATCCCAAGGTACAGCACTGCATAATTTATTATCGTTGTTTATGTATTTATTGTATTTATGTGTGCAGTCCTCTACTGAAGAAAATGTGGGCTGTTTCCAATGCTGGAATGCCATGCATATGTCATTTCACGCGTTTTGAAGTGTGCTGAAGGACAAATGCTTAGATAGGGACTTGCTATAACAAGGTGTGAAGACATGATTCAGTTTCAGAGACAAGCGATTTGTTCTCCTTGGGACGTTCATCCGTTTGCAGTCTCACCCACAGTGTATGAACGTGCTTGTCTCTCTACACCTTCATCGACACAAATCTATTTCTAACTTTTTGATATTTGCCCATCTCTTAGGTGAAAACAGTATTTCGCACTTTTACTGTGCATTTTTCTTGTGACAAGTAAGAATGCACATCTTTTTACACGTTCGCGTGTCTTTTTCGAGTTCCCTTTCCATCCTTGTCTATTTGTGAGTTTTGCCTATTCTCCTATTGGGTGGCGGGTCATTTTCTTATCTACTTACGGGCACTTTTTATATATAAAGAAATTAGCTCCTCATCAGTGGGTGGCAAATATTTCTTCCCAGTTATTTGTCTTCTGAGTTTGTTTATTATGCCTTTTTTCCGTGCAGGATTTTTTTCTTTTTATAGGTTTTATTTTATTATTTTATTTGTTAAGTCTATTTGGGGTTTTCTGTCGTATTTAGAGAAGCCCTTCCTACTTCAAAATTATTTTTTAAATCTCTCCCATATTTACTTCTGCATTTATATGGTTTCTCTTTTTTTTAACATAAAAATCATGTTACATTTAAATCGTTTTTTTTTTTTTTTTTCTATATGGCATTTATTCTGGAAAAGATGTGAAGCAGTGGAGGAGGAGATTGACTTTCACAGTAATTTCTGTCCTATTTATTGATGCTGAGCAGGCAGGCCTGGGCCCTGGTCCTGGACCGGTGACCATCCCATGCCAGACTTGGCAGGCACGTGCCTCTCTGAGCTCCACTGTCTTCATCTGTGAAGTGAGACTGCCAGGCGGGGTGATTGCCAAGGTCCTTGCCCTCAGACCATCGAGGAGTCTGTTGAGGACGCTCTCTCCCTTTCTCTCTGGACTCGGAGAACTGAGTTGTAAACCAATTTGTGTGGTAAGTACAAGAAGTGGCTGCCTCTTCTTCCCGCACTCCGGCAATAAATATTTATTGAGCGCATATGCTGTGCGATGAGTCACCAGAAATCCATCTGCACTGATTGAGCCGTCAAATGCCCATCCTACTGATGGCAGATCAATAGGGCCTTCCTCTACAGGAGCCTGGGAATGAGGACCCCATGGACATGCAGACAGGAAAATACCGGCTGAACCCACTCCCACCACAGAGTGAGAAACACAGGCGGGCAGGATTTTCCATTTCACGGTGTGTTCACGGATGTCAGCTCACTTCATTCTTACGGTAAGAATTATATGCCCCATCCTTACCCCACCACACACAAATACAAGGTTTGAAAAGGCTGAGTGACTTACACAGGGGTCCTGTTGGAGATCACCAGGCTAGCAGCCATCAGCGGCAGGTCGGAGCCAGGGTGTTGTGGCTCAGCATGGAGCCTCATGCTGATTTTAGGGGCTCTGTCATGGCTAACGTTAAATGTCAGCGTGGCCAGGCTGCGGCGCTCAGCTGTTTGGTCAAATGCCAGTTACATGTTTCTGTGAAGGTCTTTTTTAGATGAGATGAACAACTAAATCAGTGAACTGAAAACAGATCACCCTCCATCGTCTATAGCAGGGTGGGTCACATCCAATCAATTGGAGGCCGTGGGAGAAAAGACTCGGACGCCCCAGGGAAAAAGGAATTCTGCCTCCAGACAGCCTTCTGACTCAAAGCCACAACCTCAGCTGACACCTGAATTTCCAGCCTGCTGGCCTGTCCTGCAGATTTCAGGCTTGGCAGCCCCCATAATCACAAGCTAATTCCTTAAAGTGAATCAATCTTATCAATTTCTCTCTCCTCTGTCTCTCTCTCTGTGTGTGTGTGTGTGTGTGTGTGTGTGTGTGTGTGTGTGTGGTGGGGGGAGGTGGGTAAATTTAAGGAATGGCTGCGATATACTCATATATAAGTATATGTATATACATTATACATACACACGTATATACACACACTATTGCTTCTGTTTTTCTGGAGAACCCTAATATACTTTTCCTCCCAGGAAAGTAATTACTAATGGTGGAATTTCCGCCTCTGCAGAAGAAGTAGGGGCCGGGGCTGCGGTTCCTTTTGGTTGCTTCCCTAATGACACCACCCAGGGCTCTGCCTCTGTGTAAGCTGGCCTTGAGACTTTAAAGAGGCGCACAGGAAGGAGCCTGGGCTCCGGAATCAGACCCGCCTGGCTGCTTGCTGCTGGTGTGACTGCAGACAAGCCCATAGCCACTGAGCACAAAGTAGAGAAGGATGCCTAGGTGTTTGCAGGCAGCAGGGCTGGCAGAGGCTCCATGCACATTCGTTCCTGTCTCTTCCTTGATGTCAGTGCAAATACCAGACACACAGCAGTAGCACCGTCAATGTGGTTTGCTTTCCAGAATCTTCTGGAAAATTGCAAAAAGTCCACAATGTCCTGGGCACGTGCCCTGTTGCCCTCTGAAGCTAATACACCTGGCCCCCAGAGGCCACCCTCACCACAGAGGACACTGTGTTTCCTAGAAGGCTGTTCCCACGGGTCCAGGGCAGCCGGGGGCCTGGCACCTTGGAGTTAGGAGCAGAGTTTCTCAGAGTGGCCCTCAGGCCCTGCTTCAGAGGGCCGGGGGAGGTGCCTGGGCTCCTTCCCCAGGCTGTGGTTGGGGAATTTGGGGTAGGGCATGTGTGTGCATGTGTGTGTGCTTGTGTGTGCATGTGCAAGCTTGTGTGTACATGTATGCGTGTGTGTGTTCGTGTGTGCACATGTGTGTATGTATGTGCATGTGCATGCGTATGTAAGCACGTGTGTGCATGCGTAAGCATATGTGTATGCACACGTGTGTGCATATCATTTGAGATCCACTGCCCTGGCCCTTTCTCTGATCCTTCTCCTGGAAAGAATTTTGGGAACCAGAAAAAAAGCAGTCGCACACTTCGCATCTGTCTTTCCTGCTAGAGAATTGCAGGTGCCGTGTGGAGCCACCCTGCTGTCACCTGACAGGAGTGCGGCTGTCAGGGATGCCGTGGAGAACACCCTGCCCCACAGGGGCTCTGGGCAGCAGAGCAGGGCTGCCTCCCACCACACTGCGTGGGCCGAGCTCCTTCTCCCAAAGAGGGGAATGTGGAGAGGGGACGCCAGCCTACTTCCCCTTTCCATTTTATGCGGGTGATATTTGTTGTTATTTGGACTATTATTGACATGTTTGCAAACATCTTCAGATCTTTGCTAAAGAGAGACTACGCCATGTGAGGTGTAACGGTGGGGGTGTTGGTTGTTATAGGAATTGTTGATTTTATACAAGTCTTTCTCCAGTGACTTTTCGATAACTGAGTGACAGAATGAGCTCAAGGCCCGTAGATGTGATCTAGTTCAGGGCCAGGCAGAAAGAAGGGACTTTTATTCAGTCAGACGAGGGATCACATGGAATTTGAGGAGCGCGATCCTTAGCACAGCTGGGCTTTGCACTGGGGACTCTGGAGGGAGAGGGGACCCAGGGGCTGTTTGGGTCAGGGCTCCGAGAGGGGACACAGGGGCTGTTTGGGTCAGGGCTCCGAGAAGAGGGGACACGGGGCTGCTTGGGTCAGGGCTCCGAGAAGAGGGGACACGGGGCTGTTTGGGTCAGGGCTCTGAGAAGAGGGGACACAGGGCTGTTTGGGTCAGGGCTCCTAGAAGAGGGACATAAGACCACCACGGAGAGTGCTGTTTCCACCTGGAACTCTTGGAGAGGACTCCGTTTTGTGACAGCGGCCAGGGCTCCATGGTTGCTAAGCCAACTTGGGGATTTGATAGTTTGAAACAAAAAAAAAGACATACGCTAAGATCTCTAGAGAGAAATTCCTGTTTGGTCTTAAAACAAGAATAGTTGTCTTTCTCCTGAACTCTTGGTGTGTTTGTATCTTGTGAGTCCTAGAGCTGACTGGAACATAGGTCATCCAAGCCATGGCCCACCCACAGCACGTGCGTGCTCCTGGCTTGACGCATGCACACATCTGGCGTACACTAATTGATGTATCTTCCTTTTGGGGGAAATTACCTCTCCCAGCACAATATTTAGGTCTCGTAGGGGACGCCAGTATTCTGCCTCCCTGGTCCCTGGCTCAGCCTATCATAATCACCCCCAGTCGGGAGACTTGGTCCTTGGTGGCCAATCAGAGCCTTCCTTGGGACTCTGGCACTGACAGAGCCCTTTCCCTTCTTATCTCAAGGCGGTAAGACTTCAGCCTGGCACTACCCCGGCTCCAGGGACGGCCAGACTGGGAGCCAGGGTACAATACTCAGAGATGGGAGGAACAGCAAAGCCTGGGTTCCTGTTGTCCTTAAGACCGGTCCCTCCTCTGCTTCTCCCTGTGAGTCAAGAACATTCCCGTATATTCCTTAAGACAGCATGAGATTCCTGTCTCCTGCAATGCAAGAGTCCTAACGAATAAACTTCTCACCTTTAGTTAACTTAATCACGTTGTCATTTTTATCCATTTGTAGGTTATTCTTTCTAGAACAAGTGGAGGAGGTAAAGAAGCGTGGCAGGGAGGAGAGAAGCAAAGAAGGAAAGACACATTGTGTCAGCAGAGTTGTAACGAACATGAGTGCCTGTTATTGAGCTGCCACAGCCTCTCCTCTGCCCCACAGCCCCCACAGACTTCACTGAGGTCAGGTAGCCCTGCCCTCCTGACGGGCGATCCCCCCGGGCAGCATCAGGATGGGAGCAGTGTCGAACAGAGAACGACTTTGGTTTATCACAAAGCCTCCATGCTAGGTGTCTGTGGGGATGGCAAACTTGGTGGTTCATAAAACCCCGAGTCTTTGGGTGGGTGGCCTTCTGACTCCAATTGGTGCTTGTGGGATGCCAGGGTCATTTCCGGGCTCAAGTAAAGCAGAGGCATTGGATCTTCTTGTTACTCTGGGGATTTAGATGAATAACTGGTGGAACCTGAGTGCATTAATCTTCCTCTATCGGAAAAGAACTTTTCCCTTTGTAGTTGAAGAGAGCCTGACTAAAGCTTACTAATGACTGGGATTAGCAATGTCCATTAGTAATTTTTCAAGTTACTTGAGCAAGAAAAAAAATAGTGACTGCAGAAGCCAAGACTCAGAACCATCAGCTGATGTTAGTCACTTACTTTGACAGGCATAATTCAGATTCAATTTATTTATGGTTAAATTCCCACAGCACTGTAACCAGATAACTCTGGGCTGAGGGTATGGGCTGAGGAGTAAGGAAAAAAAAAACCTACTTTCCTTTTGGTGTGCTCTTACCTCTTCCTCATTGTTTTGACCCTGGTATCTCTTTCCATTTTAAAATTCAGGTTCACAAAATGGGCCGGGTGCAGTGGCTCACGACTGTAATTCCAGCACTTTGGGAGGATGAGATGGGCAGATCACTTGAGGTCAGGAGTTCGAGATCAGCCTGGCCAACATGGGGGAAAGCCCATCTCTACTAAAAATACAATAATTAGCCGGGTGTGGTGGCGAGTGCCTGTGATCCCAGCTACTCAGGAGGGTGAGGGAGGAGAATCGCTTGAACCCGAGGGGCAGAAGCTTCAGTGAGCTGAGATGGCATTGCTGTACTCCAGCCTGGGGGACAGAGCAAGACTCCGTCTTAAAAACAAACAGACAAAACAGATTAGCAGAATGGTCGATCCTAGGACTACATGAAATTGCAAAGTATCCTATCTTGTGTTCACTTCTACCATTTTACTTTTATTGAGAGTGAGGGGGAGAATGTCACAGAATACAAACACCAGCATTATAATCTTCCATTGGGAAGATCCATGTGTACTCGAACGATTTTCCCAATGTTCAAAATATTTTAGAACTTCTTTTTTTTTTTTTTTTGAGATGGAGTCTCGCTCTGTCGCCCAGGCTGGAGTGCAGTGGCGCGATCTCGGCTCACTGCAAGTTCTGCCTCCTGGATTCACGCCATTCTCCTGCCTCAGCCTCCCGAGTAGCTGGGACTACAGGTGCCCACAACCATGCCCAGCTAATTTTTTGTATTTTTAGTAGAGATGGGGTTTCACCATGTTAGCCGGGATGGTCTCGACCTCCTGACCTCGTGATCTGCCCGCCTTGGCTTCCCAAAGTGCTGGGATTACAGGTGTGAGCCACCGCGCCTGGCCTAGAACTTCTTTTAAAAAAAATGTAGCACCAGTTTGTAAAATGAATAATAGCAAATATGTCCATTTCAATAAACTTGTGGTGGAATATTTGCAAAGAAGTTTAGCAAAATCACCAGTATAGAAGAGGCACGTAAATAATCCTGTTGAAATTCCTGCAGCAGGTCAAAGTGAACTCCCTTTATTCCAGTCTCTGTCCCCGTCTCTCTGGTTGTGGATTTTACTCTGACTGACCCTTATCAGTGAAAAACCGGATCTGCTTCAGACTGAAATCCTAGCATCACAGGGATTGCTCCGTTCAGCTCTCTCTTAATACAAACAAACAGCTTGCCTCCCTGTTTTCTACTCTATTTGCACAGTCACGAGGCCATGCCAAGATGGGATTAGATGTGCAAGAGATTTAATGGAAGTAATGCCTGTGAAGGGTAAAGGGAGAAAGAGCAGGAGTACATTCAGACCTCTGGGGAGCCGGGCACCTGGGAAAGGCGTAGGAATGAAGGATTGGGTAGGAAGGGACTCTGGCCTGCAGCTCAGTTCTGAGCAAGTCTTGGCCAGACCAGGGGGGTCACCAAGCACACTCTTCAGTTAGAGGATGCTGGGAAAGGGAGGAGTGGGCCGGCTCTGGGCTGCCCCCCTGCCCTGTCCTCACCTGGGGACAGCTGGGGAGAGTGTGAAGGACCCAAGGGAGGTTCTGGGCCATCAGTCAAGGATGCCAGATCCCCGGGTGCCTGCATTGTGATTCTCCCCTGGGCTAGCCGTGACCCCCACGCTACATCACCCACCACCTCTACCCCACCAACGCCGCGGCAGGTTCTCAGGGAGGAGACCCTGGTGGCCACCGCCATGGCTGTGGTGGCATCTTCGAGATGACCACCCAGAACTCTGCATGCCTCACATCCTCCTCCAACCTCATTCCCCAATGCTCCTCAGCAGTACTTCCCCCGAAGGTCAGGCAGGCTGGCCTCTCTGGCCTCTATTGATGTATAGGTTAAATTGTGTTCCCTAAAAAAGCATGTGGAAGCCCTACCCCCAGTACCTGTGAATGCGACCTTATTTAGAATAAGGTCTTGGAGATGTGATCATGTAAGAGGAGGTCACACTTAATGAGGGTGAACTCGAATCCAATAGTCCTTAGAAGAAGGAAAAACAGACACAGACAGAAATCCACGGGGAGAAGCTTGTGTGATGACAGAGGTGGAGATTGAAGTGATGCTCTGTAAGCCAAGGGACGCCAGGGGCTGCCTGCAGCACTAGGAGCTGGAGGAGGTGGAGAGAACCCTCCCATGGAGCCTTCGGAGGGAGTGCGGCCCAGCCCACACATTGACTGCAGACTTCGGCCTCCAGAACTATGAGAAAAAGTTCTGTTGTTTTAAGCCACCTGGTTTGTAGTGCTTCGTTACCCAGGCCTTTCTTAGCTGCCCTCTCTGCCTTTGTCTGGGCCCCCTCCTGCCTGGAACACCCTCTTTTCTCTCCCGCATCACCCTGGCATCTGTCTCCTTCCAGGCCCCACCTGGAAGCCCCCACAAGGGCTCAAGCCCTCCCTGATCCCCTGCCGTCTCTGCTCCTCCGTCCTCCCCATTCCTCTGCCCTCCTGGCTCCTCTGCTCTCCCCGCTCCTCTGCCCTCCCTGCTCCTCCATCATCCCTATTCCTCTGCCCTCCCCACTCCTCTCTCCTCCCCGCTCCTCTCTCCTCACCACTCCTCTGCCCTCCCTGCTCCTCCATCCTCCCCACTCATTCTCCCTCCTGCTCCTCTGTCCTCCCCACTCCTCCGTCCTCCTGCTCCTTTGTCTTCCCCACTCCTCCACCCTCTCTGATCCTCCGTCCTCCCCGCTCCTCTGCCCTCCCCACTCCTCTGCCCTCCCCGCTCCTTTGCCTTGCTGTGTGCCCAACACTTTCATGGGCTGTGCCACACCCTTCAGGTTACGCTTAATTATACACTGCCTTGCCCCATTTATTTTCCTCTCTCGCCTTGCTCTGTAAGAGGCTTTTAGGCAACGACTCCTCCTATTCTTTGCCGAGAGGTTTGTTTCTGTTATAACTTTTCAAGACTGACTCGATTGTTTATTTTTGGAGCCAACTAGTCTCAGACCTCAGACCTCAGCACACACAACAGGCCTCAACATGTTTGGAGGGCCTGCCGGAGAAGCGCCCAGGCCTCAGGGGGGCAGGTCCTACAGAAACCCAGCTATCTGAGAGCAGCCTCTGTCCATGTTCTGACACAGGTCAGACCACACCTGTGCAACACTCACTCCCGGTCCCAGAGGACATTTGGTCTTTTAGGACTGACTACCTCATTTGACCAGTCATGGTCTCACGCAGACTAAAGCAAAAGCTATGAGTGGTGGGATCTGGGCAGAGCCCCAGAGTTAAACCCCCTAAAGCGTCAAACTCCAGAAAAAGAATTCCAGATCTTGCCACATTACAGTTATGCACAGAAAGGGGACATGAGGACCCATTCCAAATGTGAATCAGAGGTAATTTGCATTCAGCATTTCAGCAACTACATTTAGTCCCCGTAAGCTCAATTAAGGCAGACAGCAGCTCATCTCCAATCACGGCCAGTGCATCACCAGGCTCTCATGACACACCGTGTAAGCTGGCAGAACGGCTTTAGAGGGAGCTGTGGGATGTGATGAGCCTGCCCGGGCCCAGCTGTGCTCTCCCGGCGCCACGTGTCTGTGTGCCCGGCCTCTGGGAGGGCTCCGGAGGGCTCCTTCTGACCTGTGACTTAGAAACTGAGGGTGCAGCATCACTCTCCTTGCTACAGGATCCCAGAGGAGCCTTGGGGACCCTCTGCTGTCATCCCCACCCCCACCCCCCAACCCTCACTTTTCATTGAGGAAGATACTGAGTCCAGAGATGAAGAATGACTCATTCAAGGTCAGAGGGCCACAGAGAGCCACGCCGAGCCACTACTCACAACACAGCCGGCTTCTGCTAGACAGACACTCTGCATGAAGCCTCTCCCCGAAGCCAGGCGGGTTCTGGGCTCCAGTCACCCACCAGCCCCAGCAAGACTGTGCGCCTGCCTTGGCTTCCTCAACCACACAGTCAGCACCCAGGGCACACAGTCCTTTATTTATTAATTTTTTTATCTTTTTTTTTGAGACGGAGTTTTGCTCTGTCACCCAGGATGGAGTGCAGTGGCACAATCTTGGCTCACTGCAACCTCTGCCTCCTGGGTTCAAGTGATTCTCCTGCCTCAGCCTCCCAAGTAGCTGGGATTACAGGTGTGCATCACCACACCCAGCTAATTTTTGTATTTTCAGTAGAAATGGGGTTTCTCACCATGTTGGTCAGGCCGGTCTCAAACTCCTGACCTTGTGATCCACCCACCTCAGCCTCCCAAAGTGCCGGGATTACAGGCATGAGCCACTGCGCCCGGCTTCAGTCCTTTATTTTAAGCCTTGAAGGAGGAGGCCCATGAGGCAGCATCCTTATGATCACTGTCATATCCCACAAATCACAGGAGCCCTCAGAAGGAAGGAACCAAGTTCCTTCATGAGGATATCAGCTTGGCTGTGTCATGCCTGCTGGGACGGGCATTTCAGAGCGCCGCAGGGCAGGAGGAAAGTCCGGCCGGGGCAGAGGGAGGTGAGGGGGGAGCAGTGAGGAGGCTCAGCCCCAGGTGTCTGGGTCCCATGTGATCCTTATGGTCACAGAAGCTACAGCAGATGTCACGACTCCAGTCAGGGGGCCCCAAGGCAGCTTCTCCCTGGATGGTTCCTTTGCCTCCTTATGCAGCAAAGGGGTCCTTGGGACTCCTTAGGAAGGGACAGTCCCCAACTTCAGGCACACCCACCACTGAGTTTGCTGGGGGAACCCTGAAGGCAGGCCTCTGTGTTCCTCCCGTCTGTTGGTAATGGGGTGCTGGGGTGCCCCTTTTCCAGGAGGCTGCTCATTACTAGCCCAGAGGTAGGAAGGGCCCGCACCCCTCTTTACTTCCCCATGAGTGGGCTTCAGTGGCAGAGTGAAGACACCCAGACGCTCAGGGGCTGTTCCCAGGGCCACCTGGAAGGAGTGTCTTAGTGTGTCTGTGTTGCTATAAAAGAACACCTGAGGCTGAGTGACTTAGAGAGAAAAGAGGCTTATGTGGCTCACGGTTCCACAGGCTGTACCCAAAGCATGGAGCCAGCATCGGCTTCTGGTGAGGCCTCAGGCTGCTTGCTCTCATGGAGAAAGGCGAAAGGAGGCTAGTGTGTGCAGAGCTCACAGGGCGACAGTGAGAGCGAGGGAGTGGGGAGGTGGGGCTGGAGAGGGAGCGAGGGAGCCGGGAGGTGGTGCGGGCTCCTTTTCACAGTCAGTTCTCACGGGAGCTAAGAGTGAGCATACACTCACTCCCTTGCAAAGGGCACTGAGCCACCCAGGAGGGATCCGCCCCCACCGTCCAGACACCTCCCACCAGACTCCACCTCCAACCCTGGGGATCACATTCCAACAGGAGATTTGGAGGGGACAAATATCCAAACAGTGTCACCGCCTCCCACCCAGATGAAGCTGTGCTCTAGACGGTACCTGAAACCTGCCATATTCTAAAACACAGAAAAACAAATCATGGTTGATCTAGACAAAGATACTGCAGATGTAGCGTGCCGTCTTCAGGCGGATCAATGCACGCCCTCCACCTCAGCAAGTCCGATGTGCATGCACAGGGCGTCTCTCCTGCCGCCTCCAGCTCGGTTGTCTAATCGTGTTTCTCACCCTTGTTTGAATGACTCTATTATATCTGTGCCTTGCATTGTATGTGATCTCACATATTTTTCTTCTAAGTAGGAGAGATACAAATCATACATTTTATTTATAACTGTGCAGTTAAGATCAGAATCAGTTCAAAATGGCCGAGGATTCTAGAGAAAAAACATTGCTGGTGAAGCAGGCTGATGTGTTCACCTTGCTTTTGCCCTCGTCTGGGTTTTGATAGTCTCATCACTCACACAAAGACAGATGCTCATTATGTAGTTCATTATTCAGCCGAGAGGCGTTTATCGACTGTAATCTCCATGTGGCCAGCACATAAGTGGCATGTTTTTTTGGAGGACACAAATAGAAAATACCGGTCCCAAATGCTCACAGAGGGGAGAACACGGCTCCTTTCCATCAAACACAAACACTCCGGCCCTAACTCATTAGTCCTTATAGCTGTAATCCCAGCACTTTGAGAGGCCAAAGCAGGCAGATCTCTTGAGCCCAGGAATTTGAGACCAGCCTGGAGAACATAGTGAGACCCTGTCTCTGAAAAAATAGTAACAACAAAAAATCCACCTCTGATCTTTAATGCATTTTTGGTGGCAGGTGTTGTCGCTACTTCACAGACGAAGAAATGGAGACTCAGGGAGATGAAACAGCGTGCTAGAGATCCCACAGCAGTAAAAGGCAGCGCCGAGACCTCAGCGCTCTGTGGACCCCAAAGCAGCTGCCCAGGAGGGGAGCCGCAGGGGAGCCAGGCAGAGTCGTCCCACTTTAGATGACTAATCCCAAGCCTAAGTGGCCCCTAGGTTGCCCAGGACACAGTAGACTCTCCAGGACCCGCTCTCCCAGATGGCCATCTTGCTGCCTGAAAAAGGAATCCTGATCCAGACCGCAAGAAAGGGATCCTGGGTCTTGGGCAGGAAAGAATTCAAGGTGAGAATTCAGCGTGCGGTGAGAAGAGAGAATTTATTGAAAGCTGCTCAGATACAGAGTAAGGGGTCCTCAGAAAGCACAAGGAGGAATGTGCCATCTTGGTTTAAAACTCTTCTTACACAGGGGTCTTATCTATGAAAAAGCTAAGTTATGTCCATGTGCGGGTGGGCGGACAGCGTGAAAAAGTTTATTACTTTGTTGATTTAGATAAAGTTATCCTTGGCATTTTAGCGCATAAGTCCATCAAAGCATGACTATAACTATCTCAAAAACATATATTGTTGGTCTGGGCGTGGTGGCTTATGCCCAGCACTTTGGGAGGGCGAGGCAGGCAGATCACTTGAGGCCAAGAGTTCGAGACCAGCCTGGCCAACATGGCAAAATCTCGTCTCTACTAAAATACAAAAATTAGCCAGGTGTGATGGCGGGCACCTGCAATCCCAGGTACTCAGGAGGCTGAGGCATGAGAATCGCTTGAACCCGGGAGGCGGAGCTTGCAGTGAGCTGAAATCGTACAACTGCACTCTAGCCTGGGCGACAGAGCGAGACTCCATCTCAGGGAAAAAAAAAAAAAAGCATGTATTGTTATGTTTTATCTGTGCATCTGGGCATTTTGTTGTGACAGGAGTCTGTCCTTGCAGGCATTATTAAGCTGCTTCCTTAACTATAAACACTTCACAACCACGGGTCACGACTGACAAGGAACGTGCCTTACCAGTTTTAAGATGCAGTTGATTTGTGGAGTGATGTCATCCTGGCTCTCTGATGCTCCTGTTTCCCTAACAACCTCCAACTCCTCCCTTCCCTCACTGCCAGCTGGTAACCTTTGGTCCTATGTCTCTGACAAAAGGGACAACCAGAAGGGACCATTCTCCAGGCCCCATGGCACATGTCCCCTGCCAAGCAGCAACACATACAGGCTCTGCTTCTCTCCCACTGACAGAGGCAAACCATCCAAGCTCCTTTGAAAGACGCCCTTTTCTTTTCACTGGACGCCACCCCCTCTCCCCCATTCATGAAATTATTCCTGTGCTTGCCTGCTCCAACCATCCTTTTTTTCCCTAAGGCAGTGGTTCTTCATCTTGGCTACATGTCACAACCATGGCAGGTTGTGTCAGGGGAGCTTTTAACAATACAGATGGAGGCCCTGTCTACAAAGATGCTTATTTCATTAGCCTGGAGTTCACCCAGGCTTTGGGAGACTTCAGACTTCCCAGGTGGTTCTGGTGGGCAGCCCCAGGCGGGAGGACCCCTCCTAGATACTTCTCAGCAGCCGTGATGCCCTACATGCTTTCCTCTCTCACCCCCCAAAATTCCGTCCTGGCCCCCATCCCCCTCCAGGTACTGCCCCCTTTCTCTGTTCCCTTTACAACAACACTCTTACAAAGTGCTCTCTAGCCTTACAGTCTCTTGGGGGTTTTTTTCCTGATTTTTTTTTAATGGAGTCTTGCTCTGTCACCCAGGTAGTAGTGCAGTGGCGCAATCTCAGCTCACTGCAACCTCCACTGCCTGGGTTCAAGTGATTCTCCTGCCTCAGCCTCCAGAGTAGCTGGGATTATAGGTGCCCACCACCATGCCTGGCTAATTTTTTTGTATTTTTAGGAGAGACAGGGTTTCATCATGTTGGCCAGTCTGCCAGGCTGGTCTCGAACTAATGGCCTCAAGTGAGCTGCCTGCTGTGGCCTCTCTGGTATTACAGGCGTGAGCCACCACGCCCAGCCTCCTGATTTTTCTCTAGCCCTCCTCCAATAGGACTTTCTTATCAATGCTCCATTGGAAGGCTCTGATCATCTTATCACTAAATCTGCTGGCTGGTCCTTGACCCTCATCCTACACGCCTCCCAGCACCTCCCAGCAGTGCCAGTGGTGTAGTGTCTCCCTCTTCCCTGAAGCCCTTTCTGCCCTCACTTCCTGACGCCGCGCTGTGCTTTTCCTTCTCCATCCCTGGCTCGCCTGCTTGTTCCTCCTGACAGACCAGTGATGGTGGCTCCAGGGTCCATCCTGGGACCTCTTGTCACTCGCTTGGTGCACTCATCCCATCTTGTGGTTTCATAGATCACCTTGTCAGTGATGACTCCCAAGAGGTCCATGGACTAGATCCCTCCATGAACTCCAGACCCGAATCTCCAAATACCTCCTTGACCTCTCCCCTTGGGTGACTCATAAATCCGGACTGGAAGCCGGGTCTCCCACCACACCCCCAGCAGGTCCTACCCTCCACTTCCCCTCTCTCATGACCTTGCCAGCCTTTCGGGGACTCAGGCTGTGGCGGAGTTGCCCCGGTACATTCTTTCCTCATACCCACTTCATTCCTTCTTCATGCCCACTTCCAATCCATCACCAAACAGGTGGTCCTACCATCAAAGCACAGCCAGAGGCCACTTGTCACCACCACACCTGTGCCAGCCTGGTCCAAACTGGATCATCTGTCAGGTGGCAACAGGTTTCTACTTCCACCCCCACCCCTGCTGTGATCTATTCTCAAAGCAACAGAGTGATCTTCTGTCAGAAACCCTCTGAAGGCTTCTTGCTCACGTAAAAGCCGGTGTCCCCGCAATGCCCCACAAGGCCTTAAGGATCTGCCCTCCTCTCCTCTCTGAGCTTGTCTCCCCCAAATCAGCCCCTCCTTCCCTCCACTCCAGAAGCTGTCACTCCAACATGCCAGGCTCCCTCCTACCTCGGGGACTTTGCGCTGGATGGCCTCTCTGCCTGGAACGTCCTTTTTTCTAGACACTCAGATGACTCACCTTCTCCTTCCCTGCAGTTCTCCACTCACAGGTCTCTTCTCTGTGAACCCTTCCTGGACCCCTCTTTAAAATGGAAATCCCAGTGCTCCCTGTGGCCGCACATACACTACAATTGGAACAATACGGAGAAGATGAGCACAGCCTCTGTGCAAGGATGACACACGGATTCGTGGTGTTCAAAAAATAGATGCGTAAATAATGGAAACCCCCTTTCCTGACACTCCCTACCTAGCCTTTGCTTATTTTTCTCCTTGGCATGTGTCACCTTCTAACGCACTACCTACCTTACCTATATACCATGTCTACCGTCTGCTCCATACAAGGTCTTAAGCCCCATGAGGACAGAGACGTTCGTCTGTTTTGTTCAGGCTCCAGAACCCAGTACAGTTGCCTGGCACTTAGTGGGTGGTCAATTGATGTTGAGTGAGTGAATGAATGAATGAATGAATGAATGAATGAATGAATGAATATGGCGCAGGCCAAGAGCTGTGGGGCATCATGGAGAAAGCCGGAAGGCATGTATTCCCCATTGAGAGTGCTTCACCAAGGAGACTTGAGCTGAGCCTTGAAGGACGGGTAAGGTTCAGTGAAATCATAATAACGGTTGGGATAACTACTAGGGTGAGACTTGTGAAATCTTAGGCACTGCTTCCTCAGGTCTCCTCTCTCAGGGAGAGGAAGGGGCAAGCCCTGGAGAAGCCAAGTGCAAGGTGGGGTCAGGAAGTCGGCAGGTGAAACAGGACTCTTGGTGCACTAGGGTTTGAAATGGAGCTCCGGGGATGTCCAGGGAATACCGCAAATCATTAGGTCCCTGTCATAAGCTGCCTTTAGCAACAAAATAACTTCCCTTGGCCCCAGTCAAGAAAAGAAAGTGATTCACATTGAGCGATAGGAATCATGTCGGCCTGAAGTGCCTTCTCGTGGCTATGCCTGTCTTCCAGGGAAATCTCTTGCAGGGGAAGAAAGGAAAAGTGTGCGGACCAATCGTCAATGATTGGGCAGTGACTCTCAATTCCAGTCAAGCCCTGGGAATTAGGCATTGCCATGACAACTGCTGCACTCCAGACGAAGCTGCTTTTAACTCCATCAGAGGCAGACGCACTCTGTGCACTTTTCAACCTCAGTCTGAAATGCTGAAACCACAAGCTTCGGTCTCAGGATCCCACGTAGAAAGCCAGAACTCCACCTTCAGGAAAGGGAGGGCTCGGGGGCACATTCCCACCCTGCTCAAAAACCCTCTTCAGAACACTGCTTCCGTGACTCCAGCGCTCCCACCCTCCTGCCTGCTTCCAATCCAGTTAGTAGGTTGTTTTCGATTAGGGAGTAGGTTAGGGATTAGGGTTAGTAGGTTGTTTTCGATTAGGGAGGCCAGTGGTATTAGGATTAGAATTGTGATGAAGTATATTATGGATGCTACTTGGCCGATAGTGGTAAGGGGTTGAGTTACTGGTTCGCTTCCAATTCAGGTAAGGGTTAGTAAGATTGTTATTAGGAGTCAGAACAGGAATTGGCTGAGTGGGCGGAATATTATGCTTTGTTGTTTGGATTTGTGGAGTATGGGGATGGCTGCTAGGATGAAGATTGATAAGAAGAGTGCTAGTACGCCTCCCAGTTTGTTGGGGATGGATCGTAGGTTCCCTCGCGCCCACACCCACCTCGCTTTTGCCAAATGTATGTGCTCATCCCTTTCTGAATGCACTGGGAAGGAGAGCAGTAGATAGACAAACTGAGGAACGAAACAGCACAGAATGTTCTGGAAATCGCAGCAAATCTGGCTTGGGTTGGAGCACATGGGGACGTCAGGGCACGTGCTGAAGAGGAAGGACATTGGGGTCCTGGGTTGACTCCAGCTCTCCCACTGGCCAGTGGCGTGTGAAGCAAGTTCCTCAGCCACCTAAGCTCGAGTTCCTCACCTGTAAAATAGAGAAGATAATACCTCCTTGCAAATACGTGGCCAGAACTAAATGAGGCCAAGTGTGAGAAAGCGTCTAGCACAGAAGGAGACAGGAGGGGCTCTGGATGCTTCAGGGGGGTGAGGAGGGAAGTCCTGTCACTCCTCATCGAAGATCTGGGTTTTGTCAGGTGAGTGGTGGGGAGTCAGGGAAAGAGTTAAAGCTGGGGAATGGCTATTGTTATTATTAATCCCATTTTACAGATGACAACACTGAGGCACAGAGAGGTTAAGTAACTTGCTCGTGGGTGGCAGAGCTGGATTTAACCCCAGCTCCTAACCACCATCATGGTTATTCTTCCTTCAGCTGAACAGAGAGGAAGAGGAAGGACTTGAAGACTAAAGAAATGTCAGGCATTGAGGTAGAAGAACTGATTGATATCCAGAGGAAAAAACTGAACTTGGCCGTGGTTCCAACCTAGTGGTTAAGCTGCTGGAAAAACAAGAAGAATTTACATAATCTGCATATTCATCAATGGAGCATCTTGAACCAAGATAGATCCGTGGAGCCAGTGGCAGATCAACCCCTGGCCAAACATTTCACACATGGGCCTATCTAAGCTCTGCTTATTCCCTAGGCCAACCACGAGGGCTTGTTGAGCTTGGAGAAGAATCTGAGTCAGCAGCCGTCGCCCATCCTCCAGCATAGCAGACTCTGGAAGGAAGATGTCCCGGTGTCAGGATTCAGAAATGCTCACCTGCACGTATACAACAAAGAAATGTGTGCCAAGGAAAGGAAAGCCAGAGATTTGCGACAGGGGAGCTGCCACCATCACTGGTTACATAATCGGTGGGGCCCCTGCAAAACGAACATGCAGCGTCCCTTTGAAAATTATTAACAGTCGAAGACGACAGCAGAGCCTGGAACCAAGAGCAGGGCCTTTGACGATGTTCAGGGGTGATGACGCCCTCCCTTCCTCCCGCACTGTGCCTCTGACCCTGTATTTTTTGTTTTATTTTGAAACAATGTCAAGCTTATAGAAACGTTTCAAGTACTATGCAAATAACACTTTTTTCTTACTGAACTGTTTGATAGTAGATTTGAGGCTGAGACATCTGACTTTCCAGGAAACCTCAGTAATTTAGGGGGACAATAGAAGAGTCTGTTTGATGCGGTGGTTTTTTCCATTGCATCTTAACAGCTGGGGCACAACCGTGATGTGTCGCGTTTCTGATGTTCACGTTGATGACGTGATGAGAGTGGTATCCAGACTTCACTCTTCTGTCCTTTGTAGTTAATTTCCTTATCCCTATTCTGTAGAAGAGGCAATAAAGGCCTTTTGCATTTGTGTTGGTGCCCAGATCATTAAGATTATTTGGAGAAAGATATTTATCCATACATGTGTATACGCATATGCATATTTACAAATAGATGTATAGGTCTATGTATGTTTGTATACATACACTTATATTCTATTATGTTATCTGGTTTCTAAAACAGATTTGCATCAGTTTAAGAAAAAATAACAGGACGGTTAAAAAATTGTGCAGTCATTTAAATACTTTTATTTTCTGCTGATGGGAGTGCCAATTAGTATAATGTTTCTGAAATTCATCTTATTATATCAAGAGTCTTAAAATGTTTAAATATTGGCCGGGCATGGGGCTCACACTCACTCTCACCCCACACACACTCACACACACACACATTCACACACACACACCCCCTCCCACACACACATCCCCTCCCACGCACACATATGGGATTGTCAGCTGAAGAACTTAGAATGCCTAGAAAAATAAAAAGAGATCAAACAGAAAAGAGAGCTTAGAGACAGAGCAGGTAGAATGAGCACTGCGGTAGGAGTTCCGGAGAGGAGACTGCCCTTTTCCTCACTTGTGCTGCTTGGAGTGTGTAGCCAAAAGCCGTATGCCCGAGATCTTCTCCAGAGTCATGTGCTCAGCCTGCGAGAGCTGCCCTGCTGAGAAATTATACTCCTCCACCTAGGGCACGGCTGGTGGACACAGGGATACACAAGCCCAGTCCTCGGTGGCTCACGCCTGTAATCCCAGCACTTTGGGAGGCCGAGGTGGGCGGATCACCAAAGGTCAGGAGTTCAAGACCAGCCAGGCCAATATGGTGAAACCCCGTCTCTACTAAAAATACAGAAACTACGCCGGCATGCTGGCACACACCTGTAATCCCAGCTACTTGGGAGGCTGAGGCAGGAGAATCACTTGAACCCAGGAGGTGGAGGTTGCAGTGAGCCGAGATCGTGCCATTGCACTCCAGCCTGGGCGACAGAGTGAGACTTGTCTCAAAATAAAATAAAATAAAATAAAATAAATAAATAAATAAATAAAAAATATTGCTTCAATGATGCCAGTTAGAGCAGAAATTCAGAGCACTTCAAGACGAATGCATTGGGTAGGCAGATGACAGATGATTACGAAGTCAAATGACCTAATGATCAGGAGCAGAGTATTATTTCGTCAAACACACACATGCAAAAGGTCAACTGGAACTCCAGAATAAAAATCTATGAGAAACTTGTGATCTAATGAGAAGCAAACTTAAATGTAGAATGATTTGGAGCAATTAAAGGCATAAGAAGAGAGAATCCACTGGCGTCAGCTCTGGGCATAGCAGCAGCAGGCGTGTCTGTTCTCTCGCTGGTGGGTCCAGTGGTGCACCCTGGCTTTATTGCAGATACCTGGCATGGGGGATGGGATGGATGGAATGGCCCTCAGTGGGGGTCCACTGTCTTCTTACTGTGTCTCCCAGTTTTGCAGAGACTAAAAAGCAAAACCTACAGTTTCAGACTCCCTCCCAGTGGAGTTGCATTTGTGATTTATGTTTGGCCACCAGATGCGCTTCATGGAAGGCAGAAGTGGGGTGGATGTGTGCTTGTCTACTCTCTTTTTGTCTGCTCCTTTTGCTAACAAGTGTGGTCACCAAGGTACTGGGTTGTCTGCTGTTTTTTCTGTGGCAGGGTTAACAGCACCATGATGCCTAGAGACAGGGCATCAGGCTTCTGTTTTCTTTCTGAGGTGGACGTTGCTCTTGCAGCATGGTTCAGGAGCCTATAGAAGCATGAGGGGCAGCTTCTTGACTCTTGTGTCACACTTGAACTGGCTTCCTGGAACCCAGAGCATGCCTCACTTCCCCACTTTCCTGTTGGGGCAGAGATGGTAGCTGCCCTGGCTGGACACTGTGGGAGTTGTCCCTTAAAGTCCTATCTAGAGCCTTTCCTGCCAGCCCTTTGAAAACATTTTAAAGCATCTAGTTCCTTCTAGTAAATCTCTTTTGGTTTAAAATAGCCACCATGGCTCCTATTAACTGCAACTGACCAGTAAAATTAGTTTTCAATATTTTAGAATTAAACTGTATAAAAATATTTTAAAGTTACAGAACAGGATATAGAAGCTATAAATCTTAACTGTAAGAGAATTAGTGAGGCTGAGGGACTCAGGAAGGTGAGAAGAGGTAGAGAGAAGTGGGAAGTGCTCAGTCCTGCAACTTAACTATCTAGTTCATGGATGAAGAATAGATGTTTTGGTTTCTTTTATATTTTTTAAATTATAGATGCAATTAATGGATGAGCCAAAAGCAAAAATATAATTTAAAAAACTTGGCAGAGGATGAGAAAGAGGAGGGAAGATAGATGAAACCTCATTTCTGGCAATAATACTGTCTAAAGTTAATTAATAGAAAAACAGGGTTAGCACACACTTATAGTTAGAATGTAACCACTGGTTTGTTGAAGATTTGCTGGTTTTAAGTGTGTGGTCTTATTTCTGGGTTCTCTGTTCTGTTCCATTGGTCTATGTGTCTGTTCTTGTGCCAGTACCATGTTGTTTTGGTTACTGTAGCCTTGTAGTATAGTTTGAAGTTGGGTAGTATGATGCCTCCAGCTTTGTTCTTTTTGCTTAGAATTATCTTGGCTATTTGGGCTCTTTTTTGGTTCCATATGAATTTTAAAATAGTTTTTTTCTAATTCTGTGAAGAACGACAATTGTGGTTTAATGGGAACAGCATTGAATCTATAAATTGCTTTGGGCAGTATGGCCATTTTCACAATATAAATTCTTCTTATCCATGAGCATGGAATGTTTTTCCATTTGTTTGTGTCATCTCTGATTTCTTTCAGCAGTGGCTTGTAATTTCTTTTGAAGAGATCCTTCACTTTCCTTGTTAGCTGTATTCCTAGGTGTTTTATTCTATTTGTGGTAATTGTGGATGGGAGTTCATTCACGATTTGGCTCTCTGTTTGCCTGTTGTTGGTGTATAGGAATGCTAACAAACACAGCAATCCCATTACTGGGTGTATGTTCAAAGGAATATAAGTCATTCTGTTATAAAGATACATGCATATGTATGTGCATTGCAGCACTATTTACAATAGCAAAGGCATGGAACCAACCTGAATGCCCTTCAGTGATAGACTGGATAAAGAAAATGTGGTACATATACACCATGGAGTACTATGCAGCCATAAAAAGGAATGAGATCATGTCCTTTGCAGGGACATGGATGGAGCTAGAAGCCATTATCCTGAGCAACCTAACACAGGAAGAGAAAACCAAATATCACATGTTCTTACTTGTAAGTGGGAGCTGAATGATGAGAACACGTGGACACACGGTGGAGGGGGAATGACACACACTGGGGCCTGTTGGAGGGCGGGGGCTGAGAGGAAGAAGATCATCGAGAAGAATAGCTAACGAATGTTGGGCTGAATACCTAGGTGACGGGATGGTTTGTGCAGCAAACCACCATGGCACACTTTTACCCATGTAACAAACCCGCGCAGCCTACATGTGTACCCGTGAACTTAAAATACAAGTAGGAAAAATAAATGAAAGAAAGAAAAAAAAATTTTTTTAAGTAATCACTGGAAGAAGAGAAACAAAAGTTGTTAAAATGGGCTAACTCTGAGAGAGGGAGACTATCAATGTATTATAGGGAGAAAGATTTTTACTTTTCATTTTATACTTTACGTACAGTCAAAACTTCTATTACATGCACATAATTACTTATATAAAATACATTAAAATTATATAAATGTTCAGTTATAAACACAGTGATACCTGGAGTTTTTGGCAGAGCACTTTTCCAGAGTAGATATTTATGAGTCCTCGTCGATCTGAGAGTGTCTTTCGGCTGCACTTGCAACTGAGTAACTTGGTTGGACGTAGATTACGGAAATCACAATCTGTTGACCTAAAATTCTGTAGCTGTTGCTCCACTTGGCATTTCATGTTGTAGAAAAGTCTAACGTATATCTAACTTTTTCCCTTTGTAGACACATTTTTTTTCATTATACATGTATTTTGTTTCCTTTATCCTTAACATTAAAAACTTTCACCAGGATAAGTCTAGATGAGATATCCTTTACTATTTTTTTTTAAATCAGCACTTAGTGGTTCCTTTCTAGTTGAAGATAAAGTCTTCCTCCAGTTTAGGAAATATTCCTTCTATTTCCTTCTCTCATCTGGTGTCTCTTCCTTCTCCTCTGTTGCTTTTTTTTTTTTTTTTTTGAGACGGAATCTGACTCTGTCACCCAGGCTGGACCTTGGCTCACTGCAACCTCCACCTCCCAGGTTCAAGCAATTCTCTTGCCTCAGCCTCCCAAGTAGCTGCGACTACAGGTGTCCATCATCATGCCCAGCCAATTTTTGTATTTTTAGTAGAGACAATATTTCGCCATGATGGCCAGGCTGGTCTTGAACTCCTAACCTCAGGTGATCCACCTGCTTCAGCCTCCCAAAGTGCTGGGATTACAGGTGTGAGCTACCAAGCCCAGCCTTTTTTTCCTTAGAATTCTTATTGTGTAGCTGTCTATTAACTTCTCCTCTGAGACTCCACTTGCCTGGTTTCTCCATCTCTGATCTCAGCCTCCAGGCCCCTCACACACGGATATCAGATTTGTCTTCCTAAGGCACAGCATTCCATGTTCTGCATGCTTGGTGCAACCTGGCTTCATACAGAGCCTTCATCCGAACCAAACCAGCATCCTTCCCTGAATTAAGCAAATCCATGGTAAAATAGTAATCAAATGTTATTTCCATAACGTGATCAAAAACATACCCAACAGAGTCATTGAAGCAAGAGAGATATTCTCATTAATTTCTGGATAAATCAATAATCATAAATATTAAAAAGGAGTCAAGATTTTCTATTTGGTAATATAATCACCTACCCGGTAAACAAATTAAAATCTACTGAAAAACTCTTATAACCAGTAAGGTAATTCTATACAGTGACTGGCTGGAAAATAAATACACAAAACTTTTGCTTTTTAAAACTGTAATAACAATAATCAGCCAGAAAGTTAAAGGGAAGAAATACGTGATTCACGAAATCAAGGCATAAGTGAGCAACATGCAGCTCCTAGATGTGGAAAATAACAAAAACTTCAGCTTGAGACTCGAAGAAAACTGGAATAAATGGAGGGGCAGTCACATTCTCGGGCGAGGAGACTTAAGGGTGTAAAGTCTCCATTCTTCCCAAAGTACTGTCTAAAGTGAACAGAAGTGAACGATATCACTCCCAGAGGACTCCTAAACTTTTGAATGTGTACCTTTAAAGTTTCTCCAGAATGCTAAATATAAGAGAAAAGGCATTATGGCTTGGAGGAAGAGTGTGTAAGGAGAGGAGACTTTCTTTAGTGGGGCAACCAAATTACACAGTGGGGCCACGAAAAGATGTGAAGTGGGGAGTGGGAAGCATTGGGCCAAGAAAACCCTAAAGAACTGTGCAGCCGGGGCTTCACTGTGACATTTGAAATCATGACGATGTTCTGTATAATTTATAGAACTATCTAATAGTGTCCTTACAATTTAAAATTAGATGTATAATTTAGGCCAGGCATGTTGGCTTATGCCTGTAATCCTTGTACCTTGGGAGGCCGAGGCAGGCAAATTACTTGAGGTCAGAAGTTTGAGACCAGCCTGGCCACCATGGCAAAACCCTGTCTCTACTAAAAATACAAAAATTAGCCAGGCATGGTGGCACATGTCTGTAATCCCAACTACTTGGGAGACTGAGTCAAGAGAATCGCTTGAACCCGGGAGGTGGAGGCTGCAGTGAGCTGAGACTGTGCCACTGCACTCCAGCCTGGGTGTCAGAGTGAGACCCTTTCTCTAAATAAATAAATAAATAAATAAATAAATAAATAGTACTCTCTCTATATATAAAATACTGTGGTTGAGAAGGTAACACTGGCTGCTGTCATTAAACAGCTTTCATAGGCTAACACTGTGTCCCCAATCCCTTCCAAAGTGGGACTGGGAGGGAAGGAGAGACTAGGAAATCTTGGGGGCCCAAAGAGATGAAATGGACTTCCTGGCAGGAATTCAGGCTCTTCTCTTCCATTAAAATGGATCTGCAGAAAGGATCCTGGGGGGTCATTATCAGCTCTGCGGGAACCACCATACTCCGTCCTAGAAGGGTTTGACTTTTCATAAGTCTTAACCTTCAAGGTGAAGAATTGGTGTCAAAGGAATAAAAGACACCTTTGGGGTGGGCCCTTTGCCCTTTGCTCCATGCCGTCCTTTTTGCTCAGCAGTAGTAGTTCAAAGACTGTCTTACGGGGGTATTCTCATGCCAAACACTACAAATGCTCCAACAGAGAGTATTTTAAGTCTGCAAAAGGCAACATTTTAAGAAATAATTTAAAATACACTTTTCTGGCCAGGTGCAGTGGCTCACACCTGTAATCCCAGCACTTTGAGAGGCCAAGATAGGCAGATCACCTGAGGTCAGGGGTTTGAGACCAGCCTGGCCAACATAGAGAAACCCTTTCTGTACTTAAAAACACAAAAAATTTAGCCAGGTGTGGTGGTACACACCTGTAATCCCAGTTACTCAGGAGGCTGAGGCACAAGAATCGCTTGAACTTGGGAGACGGAGGTTGCAGTGAGCGGAGATCATGCCATTGCACTCCAGCCTGGGTGACAGAGGAAGACTCTGTCTCAAAAATAAAATAAAATAAAATACACATTTCCTGGACATTGACTCTAGTATTTCAGCTCTGCCCTTCAAACCTGCTGCTGTGGTTTGTCTATGGTTTGTCCCTGCCTAAAATTCATGTAGTTGCTGGTATTGACAGCTAGCAGGACCTTTAAGAGGGCATGTTCGTCATGAATAGATTAATGCTGTGTCTAGTGTCTTTGTGGAGTGAATTCTTGCTCTCACAGGACTGGATGAGTTACTCTGGGCATGGGATTTTTATGAAGTGAGGCTTGTCCTCATGTTTCATTGCTTTTGCACACATCCATTTGCCTTTCTGCTTTTCTGCCATGAGGTGGAGCAGTACCAGAAGCTGAGCAGACAGCAGCAGCATGCGTCTTGGACTTCCCAGCCTCCAGAATCGTGGGCCAAATAAATCTCTTCTTAAAAATAAATTACCTAACCTCAGGTATTCTGTTACAGCAACAGAAAATGAACAAATATACCTGCCATGACAACTCTGAGTAATGAACTGCCATCATCTGGATATTTGTTGAGTACCTTGCCAATAGGAGATTTCTTGGCTCAATATTTAGAACTTTCAAAACTATGGCACTGGGTTCTTTCCTCTTTCAAAAATCATCGAATATCAAGCATTGGAAATTGGATCAGTAATAAAATGTAGAGCCACTTAACCTTGAAAAGCCCATAGAGATATGTGATATGGAGGTATATATCTAAAGAACCCATTTGAAAAATGTTTTTAAAGTAGGTGCTCTTAGAAGGCGTTAGGAGCAAACAGCTTTTTGTTTATTTGTCTTAATAAGAAGTCTCTGTCCAATGTTCGTCTCTTCAATTTGACTTTTCAACCAACTTGACTATTTTGTGCAATTATGATAAAAAATAAAAACTAGGCCAGGCACAGTGGCTCATGCCTATAATCCCAACACTTTGGGAGGCCAAGGCAGGTGGATCCTTTGAGGTCAGGAGTTCAAGACCAGCCTGGCCAACATGGTGAAACCCTGTATCTCCTAAACATACAAAAATTAGCTGTGCAGTAGTGGCATGCACCAGTAATCCCAGCTACTCGGGAGGCTGAGGCAGGAGAATCGCTTATCCCTGGGAGGCAGAGGTTGCAGTGAGCTGAGATTGTGTCACTGCACTCCAGTCTGGGTGACAGAGTGACACCCTGTCTCAAAATAAATAAATAAATAAATTAGTTAATTAACTAAATAAAACAAAAAACCCACAGTGCATCATTTTCCCACTTCTGGCCTTCTACCTCCCAGTTTTCAGTTGCCTTGTGGTCACACTCACCAACAGACAGCAGTTCCTGGCCCTTTGCTCTGCTGTCCTGAATTGCCTTCTAATCACAGTGTTGTAGGGACTGCAGGTTGAAGGAAGAGCACCAGGCTGTTTAGCCCAGGATGGAAGACTGTGTGTTGGCTATTCTGAGGTCAGAAAGGAAACTGTATTTACTTACTAAAATGATGAGTAAAACTGTTAAAAAGAATCAAACCTTTGAAGAATTCTAAGCTGGAGTTAGGCACTAGCCACATAAGTAGGTGAGGATGTTGTTGTTCTTTTTAAAGCTAGGTATTCTCCAAGTTCTTAAAAATTAATCACATAGGCAGTTAGGGCCCTATCCCTCAACCTAGACATTGTATGCAAGGATTGGGCTACTGGAAACCTCCACTCTCTTATTTTCTTGTCTCAAATTCAGCCAGTAAGAGTCACATGGGCATGAAGACTGACATCAGCAAATCGATGTCAAAACCTAAACTCCGATGCAGAAAAATTCAAGTTTAACCTTATACTGGGCCAACTAATCCCCATAATATCTGGAAAGTCATCACAAGGCAGGGTGAAACCCAGCACTGATTGTGCTTTATAGATGCCTTTACCCACCCCTCTAAGTTAATAGAATAAAGTGGAATTAATTAGGTTAATAAAAATCAGTATGCCTGTATCCATCAGGGTTCTCTTGAGAGACAGACCCAATAGGACCTAGAGATAGATAGATAGATAGATAGATAGATAGATAGATAGATAGATGTGATATCTATCTACTCAATCTGTATATCTCGAGTTAATAGAAGATTTTTATTTTCAGATTGAGAAAAAACAAAGTTTTTACTTAATCATTTCTATATTCCACTTGTATCTTCTTTCCCCCACACTGAGAATCCTACTTCTCAAAAATATGTGGGATAATAGAATTAAAATATCCCATAATTATACATTTGCTTTATGCCACATACTGTATTCTCAGAACAATACTAATACTACCACATTATCATTATTAAAACACTTAAAATGTTGTTTATATATGTTATCTCCATTCTTTGTCATAATTATCAGATTATACAGGTATCACATTTTACAATCTCTTCTTTTAAATCCTCACTCATGTTGGTTTTACAAGTAACTACATACTTCTCATCACCAGTCCTTCTATTGATATTTGCAGAAATTTAGTTGTCTGAAACTTATTCTTTAGTAGATTCCTTCAAAAGAAGTCAAAGGAACAATATTTTCTGAGTTCTTCCATGCTGATAATGATACTTAAAAAGGTTTTGGCTTGATATAAAATCTTAGGTTCTGTATTAGTCCATTTACTCAGTCTTGGGTGTGTCTTTATAGCAGCGTGAAAACTCCTATAAATTAATAAAGAAAAGAGGTTTAATGAACTCACAGTTCCACATGGCTGAAAGGCCTCAGGAAACTTACAATCCTGGTGGAAGGGAAAGAGGCACATCTTATATGGTGGCAGGTGAGAGAGAGTAAGCAAGAGCAGGGAAAACTGCCTTATAAAACCCTCAGATCTCGTGAGAACTCACTCACTATCACGAGAACAGCATGGGGGAAACTGCCCCCACGATCCAATCACCTCCCACCTGGTTCCTCCCTCATCACATGAGGATTATGGGGATTACAACTCAAGATGAGATTTGGGTGGGGACACAGAGCCAAACTATATCAGGTTCCCATCTTCTTTCTTTGAATAACTCAAATTTGTTACTTTTGCAGCATAAAGTATTGCTGTTGAAAAGCCTTACGGTAACCTAGTATTCTTTGGAAGTCAGTTTCTCTCTTTGATCTAGATACTCAAAGTTTATTTTTTCTTTTTCTTTAAAGTCCTGTAATTTTCCTAGAATATATTTTGGTGTTGATTTGTGTGGGTCAATATTTTCAGGTGTTCTCTTTCAATATACAGTTTTCAATCTTTGTTATTTCAGAAATGCTTTCTTTAGTTTTCTTTAGTTTTTTGAATTACAGTTTTTAGTATTTGTTCAGACCTCTCGGTTTGGTTTTCTTCTTCAGGGACTCTTGTTATTCATGAGTTGGGTCTTCTTTGTCTATCTTCACTATTTGTCACACTCTTGAATCTTCTTACTATTTGTCCTTTTTGGATTTTTAAATTTCCCTTCTATTGTCCTTATTATTGGTTGCATTTTTCTTGTGTTTCTCCTAGTTTAATCTTCATTTCTAAGATGGTTCTTTCTAGTTCTTTTTTGTATGTGTCAACTCACTTTCTAATTGTAATTTATGTTGTTCTTTTGCATCTATGTCATTTTCTTAATGCTTTTAGCCTTTTTCAGTACATTCTAATAAGCCCCCACCTGTGTACATGCCATGCATAATTCCTTTCCCTTGAGCATGGGCAGGACCTATTGACTATGAAGGGGTATTACTGTCAGAATTAGGTTACATTATATGGCAAAAATGAGGGGACTTTGCAGATGTAATTAAGACTCTTAATCAGCTGACTTTAAGTTAATCAAGATAGTCAGAGGGAGCCTGACCTAATCATATGACTCCTTTTAATGAGAGCCTATCGGTCAGAGACAGAGAAGTCAGAGAGATTCAAAGCAGCAGAGACACTCTCCTGTTGGCCTTGAAGAAGTAAACTGCCGGGCCATGAAGGGGCTATGTGGCAGGGACTAGTGGGCAGCCTCCAGAAGCTAAAAGTCTTAGTTCTATAATCACAACAAACTGAATCCTTCCAATAACCAGTGAGCTTGGAAAACGCCCTGAGCCCCAGTGAAATTGCAGCCTCAGCCTTGTGAGACCCTGAGCAGAGGACCCAGCTAAACTGTGCCTGGGCTCCTGACCCACAGAAACTGCGCAATAATAAATGTGTGTTTTAAATTTGTGGCAATTTGTTATGCAGCAGTGGAGATGCAGCATTACACCTTTGATCGGCCCAGTGAGCATGTCACTCCAGTGCACCCTCACGGTTTGTAAGGATGTTATTCTACTCTTGTTCTTTTTCTAAATAGTACCTTTATATGGGATTTAATCTTGATATTTTTCTGCTGCTACTTTTTATATGAAGTTGGTTTTCCTGACTTTTATAAGAAGGCTTGGTTTGAATAGCTTCTTCTTTCTTTTTAACTTAACAGAGATCCTTCTGTGGTTTTCATGTAGCAGCTTGCTTGCCTGGGTTTACTGGCGTGGTTTCCCTGCTTTTATCTGGACGTTCTCTTCTCTTCACTTCTGTTCTCCCTCTTCCGCTCAATCTTGATTTTACTCCAAGACATTTCTCCTTAGTGTGGGGCCCTATCCAGGCAGGGGCCCTTGTGGGACAGTTTCAAGAGTTTAGAAGGTTGGACCAATCCTGCCCTCGAAGGTTTTGCAGCAGAACCCTCATATTCTCTATTGGAATAGACAAAGCACCTCCCAGTTTCAGTCACCCTCCTAAGTCTTCAAACCAACCAGCCCAGCTCAGCCAGGTGCTGCCTATTGTTCGGTTAGATGCCCCATTACTCCCCTGCATTCTCCCACGCAGGTGCTAACGTTGTTCAGGTCTTATGGCTTTAGTGATTGGTCCCACCCGCATGTATTTGGGGGTTGATGAGGACACTTGACATCTAATTATTTTGTAAATGCTGTGCATGGGTGTTTGCTTTTTCCTATTTAGTTGTTCTGTATGTTTTTAATTGGAGATTTGAGTAAATCCGAAGACTGTGCTGCTACCACCTCTGTGCATCTCCCAGAATCCCCCCGGCGCCTCTTTTTAGGCCTTGAGAAAGCTTAATTCCCAGAGAGGTGAACTAATGTCAGTCACACAGCTAGTGAGTGGGGAAATCAGCATTTGGACCTGGTTCTAATTTCAGAGCCCTTGGTTTTGTTTTGTTGTTGTTTTTTTTAAACTACATTTTGTTAAATAACTGCATTTGCTATAGCAATTCCCAGCTTTAAAACTTAAATCAGTTTCCCATGAATAAAACCAATCAATCATTTTAAAGATCTTCAGCATTCAACACTTCACGCTGCCTGTCGAGCCTCATTTCTGCTACTCCCTCAAACATACCCCTGCTGTGGTCCCGAAAAGCCATCCTCATTTATTCCCTGATGGCCTGTACTCATGTTTTACCTCTTCTTCAAAGTTGGAATCAGCTGGTCCAATGGTGTTATTGGAACTTGTTAACATTAGTGTCACTAAAATTGGTATACAGCCCCCCACTGCTAAATTTGGCCTTAAAAAACAAAGCCCAAATCTACTGTCTCTCTGCTAACCAACTAACTAGTAACTTCAGTAATTTTTGGTTTTTTCTTCATGATTTGTGGAGTGAGGGGAAATATTTTGAGGCGTAATCTGTGCTTTTCAATACCTGTCTACATTAGTTTCCCTGCAGGGCCGTGCTCCCTCTGAAGCCTGCAGGAAATTCTTCCTGGCTCCTGGTGGTTGCTGCAACCCCTGGTGTTCCTCAGCCTTAGATGCATCGCTCCAATCCTCCATCTTCACATGGGGATCCCCCGTGTGTCTGATCACGGCTCACTGCAGCCTCAATCTCCAGGGCTTAAGGGATCCTGCCTCAGCCTCCCCCGTAGCTGGGACTACAGGTGTGCGCCACCATGCCCAGCCAATTTTTTGTTTTCAGTAGAGATGAGTCTGATGATGTTGTTCAGGCTGGTCTCAAACTCCTAAAAGAAAGAGATCTTCCTGCCTCGGCCTCTCAAAGCACTGGGATTGCAGGCGTGAGTCACTGTGCTCAGCCAGGCCATCTTCTTATAAGGACACTGGTCCCAATGCATCAGGGGCTCACCTACTCCAGGTTGACCTCATCTTAACTAATTGCACCTGCAATGGTCCTGCTTCCAAATAAGGTCACATTCTGAGGTCCTGGGGATTCAGACTGCAGTATATTAGTATCTTTTGGGGAGGACCCACAGCACTTGTTCCCACTTTCCTTTCTCCCACTTAAGCAGGAAATCTCTTTTTTTTTTTTTTTTTTTTTTTTTGAGATGGAGTCTCACTTTGTCACCAGGCTAGAGTGCAGGGGTACAATCTCAGCTCACCGCAACCTCCGACTCCCTGCCTCAGCCTCCCAAGTAGCTGGGATTACAGGCACGTGCCACCATGCCCAGCTAATTTTTGTATTTTTAGTAGAGATGGGGTTTCACCATGTTGGCCAGGATGGTCTCAATCTCCTGACCTTGTGATCCGCCCGCCTCAGCCTCCCAAAGTGCTGGGATTACAGGCTTGAGCCACCGCACCTGGCCAATCTCTCTTTTCACTTTTTGCTTCAGGGAGGGATGGGAGAGCCAGTAAGCCCCTGTGGCTTTTGTGTTTTCTAGAAACCTAAGGACAATTGGGACGGGGACTAGCGCCTTGGCCAGAAGCAGAGAACACACAGGGGCTTCCCTCCAGATTTGAAAAATCCCCCACAGCATGGCTAGGGTGGGTTGCAAGATCCTGACAGTCCCGAAGGCCTATTTTTCTGCCGCAAGGCTTGAGGAATACCCAGGTAAGCCCTGGACTTACCAGGGGACAAGGGCCCCCCCAGGGCTGAAGGCCCATTATGGTTGCTTTAGCTTCCTCTTCTCACAGTGGATTTAGTGAAACAGATATCTTAGGTGACAATGCACTGGGGAATGAAGTCCACCCTATTATTCCACGTGTCTGAGACATTTCACCAACATCTCGTTTCGTTTTGCAGCATCTCTGTGTAGTAAAGCAAGGGCAAGTTGCACTCTACAGGCATCAAGAAGTCAGACGACCTTTAGAAAAATCCCCTAAGTCAGCAGCAAACCTGGGAATAAATCCAGGGTTTTCTGATTCAACTTTTGTATCTGCGTGTGAATGTTTGCTCTAGACCTTGCTACCTTAGTAAAATAGAACAAAGTACTGTGTAAACAGCCAGCACCTTGTAAATTCTAGATAATGACCCTGCTCAGCCTAGAAGAGATGGTCTGTTCACAACGGAAGTATTCTCCTTTTGGGGTTCTACACCCATTCCCAGTGCTGGTGGAGAAGGTGTGGCTGCACTGCTTGGGCACAGCTAGCCCCAGGCATGGCAGGAACGCCCTTGGCTGTGCACAGCTGCTGGGGTTTTATTGCATTTGTTTGGGAGACTCTTAGACAAAGCACTACTTCTTGAAGTCAAGTTCCGGGGAAAGCGCAGTGTAAGGAAATAGTTTTTGTCCTTTTCCTCAAATGGAACTGCATATTCAAGGGGTAAACCCAGATCCACAGCCTCTGTTCACAACAGGCTCTGAGGCTTGTTCACTGGTGAATAAATAAATAATTGAGGACCTTCTGTCTAACAGAGCCCGGGCCCTGGACTAGCGGGTGCACATGCTGCAGGGAACACAGCTGAGCCTCTGTCTTCAAGAAGCATTCCAGAAGCAGGAGTGAGACTCACTTAAGCAAACACATGCAGAGCCCGTCAGACAGGGATAGGGCTACAGAGGTGATGTGTGGAAGCGTGGAGCAGAGGGGCTGCTCTAGCTGTGGCCGACTGGAAGAGCCTCTCAGAAAAGACCGAAGAGACAAGAACAGAGCCAGCAACCGCCTGGGGAAGCATTGGAAGCAGAACAAACACCCACAGGGCTTCCTGTGAAAACATGAAATGAGACGTCTGATGTGCCGGCATGGCAAGGGTTTAGTGAACCACAGCTGCCTTCGGCTCTTCCCGCCCTCTGAGCCTCAGTTTCCTAATCTGTCCAATGGAGATAACAGAGTCATACCATAAAATGCTGCTTGTGGGTTCAAAAGAAAACAATAGATGTGAAAATAACCTGTAAATTGTAAAGTACGATAAAGCCGGGCATAGCCGCGTGCACCTACGGTCCCAGCTACTCAGGAAGCTGAGGAAGGAGGATTACTTGACCCCAAAGGTTGAGGCTGCATTGAGCTATGCTGGGGCCACTCCAGCCTGGGTGACAGAGCGAGATGCTGTCTCTAAAATTAAAAAATAAATAAATAAAAGTGTGAAGAGAATAGCGGTTACTGTCCAAAGAGGTGCTGGATGAATGTTCGCCACCGGGACGCATTGGCAGCACTTCTTCAGGACCTTTTTTTTTTTTTTTTTTTTGAGACAGAGCCTTGCTCTGTCACCCAGGCTGGAGTACAGTGGCATGATCTCGGCTCACCGCAAGCTCTGCCTCCTGGATTCAAGCGATTCTCCTGCCTTAGCCTCCAAAGTAGCTGAGATTATAGGCACGCACCACCATGGCTGGCTAATTTTTGTATTTTTAGTAGAGATGAGGTTTCACTATGTTGACCATGCTGGTCTTGAACTCCTGACCTCAGGCAATCTGTCTGCCTCAGCCTCCCAAAGTGCTGGGATTACAGGCATGAGCCACAGCGCCCGGCCTCAGAAGTTTATTTAAATAGGAGAGCTGCACTTTGTCTCTCATCCCGCAATGGGACAGGAGTGTGGTCTCCCACACGGGCCCTCAGAACCAGCTTAACCCCGGGCAAGAGTCAGCGGGAAGGCCAGGCTGGTAGTGGGGAGAGCAGGAAGTAGCAGCACAGGGCCGCTGCCCTTTGGCAAGTACCTTTCACCTCTGGGTCAGGAGAGGCACACTCCAATTTCCTCCACAGAACAGCCGCCCCAGCAGCTGCATGTGGGACGCCCTGTATGTGAGGAGTCCAAGCAGAAGCTGGGACACAGGAAGTTGTCCAGGTGAGAGATGATGGTCCAGGCCAGGGCTGATGGGGACCTGCACTGAGGTTCTAAGTGGCTGGGCACGGTGACTCACCCCTGTAATCCCAGCACTTTGGGAGGCCAAGGCAAGTGAACCATTCGAGTCCAGGAGTTCAAGACCAGCCTGGACAACATGGTGAAACCCTGTCACTACAAAAAACAACTAAATTAGCTGGCGGTGATGGCATGCATCTGTAGTTCCAGCTACTTGAAAAGCTGGGGGGAAGGATCCCTTGAGCCTGGGAGGTCAAGACTTCAGTGAGCTGTGATTGGGGGACTATACTCCAGCCTGGGCGACACAGCTAGACCCTATCTCAAAGAACGAAAGAAAAGAAAAAAGAAAAGAAAGATGATAGAGGTAAAGTACAAGAGAACATGATGAGTTTTGCCTGAGAAATTGCATAGGTTTTATTTACTGAGCAGGGAGAAGGCTTGCAGGGGGCAGATTTAGGGGCATTCAGGAGTTCTCCTTGGGCCATGGTAAGTTTGAGGCACCTTTTGATATCCAAAGGATGATGCTGAGCAAATGGTTTGTAGTCCTGTCTGGAACTCAGATACAAGGAAAGCGGTGAAGTTATGTATTTTCAGTATCATCAGTGCAGAGATGGTAGAAGTCAAAGGATTACTGTGTTGGTTTCTTGTGACTGTCATAACAGAGTGCACAAACTGGGGGATGCACAAACTGCTTATGCTGTCAAAATCCTGGAGGCTGGAAGTCCAGGATTGGGTCTCAGCAGGCGCACGCCCTCTCCAAAAGCTCTAGAAGAGAATCTTTCCCGGCCTCTTCCAACTTCTGGTCCATCTTTTACATCATTGGAAGTTCTCAGCCTGCAGTTCCGTCCCTCCTCTCTGCCTCTGTCATCAGATGGCCTTTTCCCCTCTATGTATGTCCAAATCTCCCTCCTGTATAAAGACCCAGTCACTGGATGAGGGTCCACCCAGCTCTAGAATGACCTCATCTTAACCTGCTTACATGTGCAAAGACCCTATTTTCAAATCAGGTTCTGGTGGACAGGAATGCTGGAAGGACACTCTTCATTTCTGAACAGTTAGCTAGGGATGGGGTATAGACAGAGATGAAACCCAAGTACAGGACGCTGAGGTCCCAATGTGTAGACAGAGATGAAACCCAAGTACAGGACGTTGAGGTCCCAATGTGTAGAGGACAGAGAGAGAAGGAGCTCCCTGGTGACATAGGCAGGATGTCGGTGGGACTGAGGTCCAGAAGATGGCAAGCCCTTTTTTTTTTTTTTTTGAGATGGAGTCTGGCTTTGTTACCCAGGCTGGAGTGCAGTGGCGCAATCTCCGCTCACTGAAGCCTCCGCCACCCAGGTTCAAGCAATTCTGCTGCCTCAGTCTGCCAAGCAGCTGGGACTACTGATGCAAGCCACCACACCCAGCTAATTTTTGTATTTTTTGTAGAGATGGGGTTTCACCATGTTGGCCAGGCTGGTCTTGAACTCTGACCTCCAGTGACCCGCCCCCCTCAGCCTCCCAAAGTGTTGAGACTACAGATGTGAGCCACTGCGCCCAGCCTGATAGCACATATTTTATCTGTCAGCTTTGGTGAGGTCATCAACTGAGAGCTGGGAAGTGCAGCTGGGTCAAGCACCCATTCGAAACTGATTTGGAAGTTTCTCCAGCCACGTCCAGCAACTAATGTAGCGTGAGAAATGGCTGGGCTTGATCATCATTGAGGCTATATGTCAGGGGGAGAAACGAGCAAGGGAGGTTAGGGGATTCGTGAAGCAGCAGTCAGAGTGAAACTGGGGCTTGACGAGGCAGGAGGTGATAGCGGGAATGCTGAGGAGTGGGAAGACATGGGCTGGGGAGGGGAGCCTCATCTGGGTTGGGGGGATGGTTGACGTGGGAGTGCAGAGCCAGTGAGTTGGGAGGACAGAAGGCGATGGCAGCGGATGCTGGGAGTTGAGGTTTCAGAGGTGGTACAGGGCTTGGTTGTAACAAAATCTAGTGTCAGCGGTGTGAACAGGTGGCTGAGGCTGGTGGAGCTGAAGAATAGGAATTGTAAGGCTGAGGCGGCACACAGAACTCCGGGGGGAAACTGCTCTCCTGCAAGAAAACATGTGGCTTACTTGACTTCCACCCCCAGCTCCAAATGGGAGGAAATAAAAGGCAAAGGAAAGAAAGTCAACTTTCATTGCCAGGACTTCAGGGCCAAGATCCCTGAGGCAAGGGAAGCTGGCCTGTTGTCTGTCCACCGTCCAGGCTCCCAGGCATTGGCTAAGTCCTTCCTGCACACAATGGTGAGAGGCCAAGAAACCAAGAAGAGGGAAGCTGCAAAGAGGCCACACAGAGCTTCCGGCAGCCTCGTAGAGCCAGGAGGACCAGAGCCTGGAATTCTGGACCTGCCTGGGAGGAGGCGCCCAGGAAACACCTAAACTTACTTTCAGGAAGGGCCGACTGGAAATAGACCATCCCTCAGAGAGTCTGAAATTCAACTTGAAATGGGAATGAAGGAGCTAGACACTAACAGAAAGAAGAGTTTAACAGAAATAGGGACTGAGGTGGGAGAATCATCTGAGTCCGGGAGGTCAAGGCTGCAGTGAGCCGAGATTGCGCCACTGCACTCTAGTCTGGGCAACTGGAGTGACGCCCTGTCTCCAAAAATAAAAAATAAATAAAAATAAAAGAAACAGAGGTTCCAATAATTTACTAATTGTTATCACAGAAGCAGTGAAAATTGGTGAGGCCCCGCCAACTCTTCCTCTTAAGCAGTTTCACTTGTTTTATTATGATTATTCAGCTTGAAATAGAAAATCCTGTCACTGGATAAGATTTCCTCAGGTGCATCAAGACTTCTCCAAGAAGCGGATTTGTTAAATATTGAACAATCAAAAATCTGTAGGAATTCGGCCAGGCGCAGTGGCTCACACCTGTAATGTAATCCCTGTAATCCCAACAATTTGGGAGGCAGAGGTGGGCAGATCATGAGGTCAGGAATGCGAGATCAGCCTGGCCAACATGGTGAAACCTTGTTTCTAATAAAAATACAAAACTTAGCCGGGCGTGGTGGCAGGTGCCTATAGTCCCAGCTACTCAAAAGGCTGAGGCCGGAGAATCGCTTGAACCAAGGAGGCAGAGGCTGCAGTGAGCAGAGATCATGCCACTGCACTCCAGCCTGGGCAACAATGCAAGACTCGGTCTCAGAAAAAAAAAAAAAAAAAAGAATCTGCAGGAATTCGAGGTGAATCTGACACGTGCATTTGTCTTGGTTCTGGAAGTCTTTGGTCACAGTTCCAGCTCCCTGTCTCCTGCTGGTGCCTCTGCCCTTTGGTCTCTCTCCATTGTAATCTTGCACTTTTCTTAATAGAGCACTTAGCTTGACCTTCTTTTCTGGTATTTTTCCCTTTTCTATCTCAACACAATTGCCCAACATATTCTTGGGTAATAATGCTACTGAAAAAGGGAAGAGAATAATAGCGACAGAGCTGTGAGGATTAGAAACACGGGGCTTAACCTGTAAGAACCCGTGCCCCTGGT
Source organism: Macaca mulatta (assembly GCF_049350105.2). NCBI lineage: Eukaryota > Metazoa > Chordata > Mammalia > Primates > Cercopithecidae > Macaca > Macaca mulatta. Next base: position 191,354,317 of record NC_133408.1, read on the forward strand.
ATGCAAAGAGGGAACTGAGATATCAGGGAACATGCTCTGAAAACCTGGGAAGTATAGGAGCAAAGCCCGACCTCTTTCCCTTGCAGCCTGTTGCCTCAACACCAAGCTGGGGTGGCACATTCTGGCACTTTCATTGGCACCCTGGGGTGTACATCAAAGATGAGAGAAATTCACACCCCTGGGCCAGGATCCAGCCTTCACCTGCTGTCTTGTTATTCGTTCATTTTCTTATGTTCCGCAAATATTTCTTAAGTGCCTATTCTGTGCCAGGCATTGTTAGGAGCTGGGCTACAGAGACAAAGGAACTCAAGGGCAAGACAGTCTAGAAGGAGGCAGACAGACAGCAGACAATTACAATGCCAAGTGGCAAGTCTGTGGGGAAAGGGAGGACGTGGTGTTCTACAGCAGACCATTACCAAACCTGAAGACGTCAGGGTGAAACTTGGAAATGACCCAACTGCTAAATAAGAGAACGGCTCATTGTCACGACCCCATGGAAGAATGTTAATCAGCCATTTAATTTCTGGAGACATGAAAAAGGTGTTCCCAATATGATGCTCTGTGAACATGGCTGGCTGGGAAACAGAATCTAAATCTGAGACCCCTTAGGTTTTTTATAAACCAAAATTCTGCTGAAGGTCGTTAGATGTGCTAAATACCTTCTGTCTGCAGATGCATGAGCTGCCTCAACGGGCACCTTGACCTCTGGGTTCTGGTGGGCTTGGATGGGTGGACGGCACCCCTGGGCCACTGACCCGAGGGAGGAGGAAGACGGAAGTTGGGAATGTGTTCTCCCCGTTCCCTCCCTGCGGTGGCCTCAGTGCTGCTGGGTCCCCTGGCCGCTGCTGGCGGGTCCTACAGGCTCTGGGAGCTGCTCCCTTCACCTCTTCAGGCCGGGGGAGACGAAGTGCCTTGCTGTCACCAGCTCCAGGACTCTGCACCATCCTCTGGGGCTCCCTACACTCGTAAACAATCCCTTTATTAATCTCTCCTCAAATTACTAAATTATGGGTGCCAACTATTTCCTCCTGGACCCCTGGTGAACAGACACCTGGTTTGTGCGATTGTGGGTAATTTTTGTTGTTCCCTCATGTGTGTGGCCAGCTTTGTATAACGGTCACCTTTGGGGGTATGTGGCCAACTCATGACCCCTCATCTTCTCTGAGAACTGTCCCCCAAATCACAAGGGTGGGCCCAGCACGCATGTTTGCACCAACTGCCTATAACCGATTGGGCTGGAGTAGAGATCAAAGGTCAACGAGGCCAGCCAGCTGCCCTCTCCTAGGGGCCCGGTCAAGACTGGAGAAAGCCCAGCCAGTCTCGGTGGATGGACGTCCTGTGAACAAAGAAAGAGGAAAAGCCGGTCTGCAGAGGGATTAAAGGGATGGCCTTGGACCTTTGGACCGTTGTTTTGTGAGAGGCACATTTACAAGTTTTTCTAATCCAAATTAAGATAATAGCATACATATTGTTCTGCCATCAATTTTACAACTTGTTATAGTGAGAACAGTCTTATCATGAAATAGGCTTTTTCAACGTGATTTTTAATGACTGCGAGATTTTTATTGTATGGTTATTATCATGATTTATATCTAGAAACTTGTCCAGGATTAAAATCAATTGTATTGGTCTATATTTTGTTGAAACACCTGCCTCTTTTGGAGCTCAGGACCACAGTTGCTTGTCTTTAGTTTTCCTGCACTTTTGCTGTTTTCCAGCATTCTTTATTTTATTTTATTTTATTTTATTTTATTTTATTTTATTTTGAGACAGAGTCTTGCTCTGTTGCCCAGGCTGGAAGCGCAGTGGCACAATCTTGGCTCAACACAACCTCCGCCTACCTCCAGGGTTCAAGCAGTTCTCATGCCTCAGCCTCCCAAGTAGCTGGGACTATAAGGTGTGCACCACCATGCTCAGCTAATTATTGTATTTTCAGTAGAGACAGGTTTCACCATGTTGGCCAGGCTAGTCTCAAACTCCTGACTTCAAGTGATCCACCTGCCTTGGCCTCCCAAAGTGCTGGGATTACAGGCATGAGCCACCACACCCAGCCTCCTGCATTCTTTAAAGCACATCATACATCCATCAATGTCTTCTGTATATATTACTTCCTTCACCCTCTGAAATCAAATTTGTTCAAATCAGATGGTCACATGACCTCCTCAATAAAAATGAACATTGGTTGAGTGTAGCTCTGTGCTGGGTCTGAGCTATCTCATTAACTGTCACAACATCGTCTTGTTTAACCTTCAGATGGCCTGTGTGCTTGTTTTTATTTTCTCCTGTTAGCGCCGGACACCATCTTGGAGGACGAGTGTGGGCTTCCTGCATTAAAGCAGCTGGCCAGGCAGAGCTGAGCAAACCCCAGGACTTCTGACTCAGAGTCTATGCATAACACAGCCTCCCTCGGACTGATGTTTGCTCTGCCCTTCATGGTTTGAAGATAATGATCCTTGATAGAATAGAAGCCAAATAAGAGTTCGGCAGCTCTGTTTTTTCATCTGTTAAATTTCACCATCTGTCCCAAGCAGGGAGCCTCTCCTTTCTTGTCCCTGTTTTTCTGAGCATAACTAAAATCTATTTTAAGTGTTGACTCAGCGTGACTCGCAAGCCCTGGTTCAGGATGGCTCTTAGCTTTTGTGACGCGGTTTAGCCTCTGCCCCTCTTTTCTGTGTGTCCTGGGTTATGATCAGTTTAGCAGCAGGGAACAATCTGGTTTTGAAGTTTGGCTGACCTGAATTTGAATCGTGAATCTTGGCAATAGACCAGTCAGCAGCTACGTGAACTCAAGTGACTCCATCTTCCTGAGCCTCTGCCTCCTTGGGTGACCACCACCCCTGCTGTGCTCCACGTCCCTGTGCGGCTCTTCCCACTCTGCAGCTGGGCTGGCCCTGTGCCTCACTTTGCCAACACAAAGTGGCAGAATGATGCCGTGCCACTCCCAGTCTAGGCCATAAGAAAACCTGGTGGCCTCTATTTTTGTACTTTGGGAAGCTCTGCACCATTGAGGAAGAAGCCTGTCTGCCCTGCTTCTCCACCTCCAGGTAAAAACGCTACATGGAGAGGTGTGTAGAAGAGGGAGAGGCCCAGCCATCCCCAAATCCCAGCACAGCCTGGCCTTCCACCTGTCCCTGCCAGGGCCCCAGACCCAAGTGAGCAGTGCAGGACAGTCCCCAGGTGGCCGCAGCCTCAGTGGACACCACGTGGGACAGAAGAATGTCCCACTGAATCTAGTCAACCTTCAGAATCCTGGGGCGAACTGAATGGCTCTTTTCAGCCACTGAGATTTGGGATGGTGTGTACACAGCAATAGGTACCCAAACACTGTTAAATGGGAGGATAAACCAAGACTTACAGTGCTCAGCGTGGTGCCTGGCACACGACAAGATGGGAGTTACTCTTATTTGACTTTGTCAAAACTGTGCTGGGTTGAATGCTCCTTTGAGACTAATTCCTTGAACACGTACTTTGTTTTTTGAGTTGTTTTGTTTTGTTTTGGTTTGGTTTGGTTTTTTTTTGAGATGGTGGCTCACTCTGTCACCCAGGCTGGAGTGCAGTGGCGCGATCTTGACTCACTGCAACCTCCACCTCCCCGGTTCAAGCGATTCTCCTGCCTCAGCCTCCCAAGTAGCTGAGTAGCTGGGATTACAGGTACCTGCCACAGCGCCTGGTTAATTTTTATATTTTTAGTAGAGATGAGATGGGGTTTCACCGTGTTGGCCAGGCTGGCCTTGAACCCTCGACCTCATGTGATCCGCCCGCCTTGGCCTCCCAAAATGCTGGGATTACAGGCGAGAGCCACCGTGCCTGGCCCTTGAACACACACTTTGAACAGGAAAGTCTTGAGTAATCTCAGAATCATCACTGTATCTCCGCTTGGCACCATGGCCAGAGGGGAATTGCTCTCCATTCATTCTCCACTTTAAGATATTACACTGGCAGTCAGGGAGGTACAAGGTAGATCAAGGCCTGAACCCACTGACCTAACAGTGTCTTTCTTTTGACATCTCTGTTGCTTTCTAAATCAGTGCTAGGGTTTCCACAGCTCCATGACCTATAACAGGGAGTTTCTTGTTAGCTGTGAGCCCCTAGGAAGATGACCCTCTTTGGTGAGACCAGCTTCCTTCCCCACTACTTGCCTTGCCTGTGCAAGAAGGAATGAGGCAGAGGGTCTACAGGCTCCACCTGCCCCTTTGCTTCACAGAGCACTTCCACCTGTATTCGTGAAGTCCACTGCTCCATCACCTAAGGTCTGCATAAGGAGAAGCTGGAGCTGGGACCCCAGTCTGGTTTGGCCAGGGCTCCTCCAGAAGTAGTGGCAGGCACAGAGGCTCACCCAGGAAGGTGCTGGGGCACTGCTGTCCATCCAGTGACACTGGATAAGATTTGATTCTGAGCCCGTGGAACTGTCCCCTGACATGCATGAGTCACGATAAACCATACTGTAGTCATGTTAAATTATTTGATAATTATAAAGATAAAACTCTTCTTTTGCAGTCATAGTTTGCAATTCACAGCTATTTTCATAGTTAAAATCACTTTCTTAAATGATTAACACATGCTGAGACTTTGACGCACTGTGTTGGACTGACGGTCTGTTTTACCTTTCACGAGCTAACGAGAGAAGAGCAGCGTAACATGTACATAAAGGTTTGCAGCAAGTAAAGTCCAATGATATTAACGTCACTGAGCAAACGCAGGTTTCCCAGCAGTTTGGATACTTTAACGTGAAGACAAAGTGAAAACGACAGTAAGAAAGCCCAAGTTATGGTCAGACCATGCTTGGAATTGAACAAATGCATCATTTCCAGCATTCGTTGCTTTCCTTCCACAGCCTATGCTGAACTGAGACTTTTTTTTTCTTTCTGCCAGGATTAATGACCAATTTTAATTTCTATTCCTGAGCCTGGCAGTATTAAACTAGATATTTTTTAGTGTAGACAACAACATCACCCTATTGCTAACTTTATGTGAGCAATGGTTTTACAGTGTGTAATGATATCTCACTTAAATTGACATTTCAGGTTGCCTGGTAGCAGAATCTGGTTAAATGCAAGGTGTGATGAATCTAAACCAGCTAACAAAGCCCTTACGTTAATCATGACATTTTGCACAATATACTGATATGAAAAGACATTATCTATATTATTACTAAAGCTAAAAATACTAAAGCAGATTAAATATTAAACCAGACCTATGACTGCATTATTTTTTCCCTATTAAAACAAACTTTAGAGATTGTGTTTCAGCCAAAGAGGATCATCCCCCACATTAAATTATTCCGCTCTACAGGATTTGAGGTTTTGTTTGTACATATGTTTCCCTGGTTAACTACAAGGAGTTCAACCTTTCACATACTTAAAGTACTTTGCATTTGCGTATTTAAAGTACTATTGCCATAAAAATAAGTAAATCTACACCAGAGGTGCATTTCTGAGCTGGGGCAATGTGGTCATCTATAGGAGGGGTGGGGCATGGAGGGAAATAGCAGAGGGGAGGGATGATATCGCCACCTGCCACCTGCCACCCCACACCTCCTTGCAGCTCCCAGGAAGCTTCAAGGACTGCCAGGGAGAGCGTTTGTGCTACCCGGGGGCCCCATCAGGTGGAGGGAGGTGTTTGGACGCTGGGATCTCAGGGATCTTCTGGACAGGGACTAAAACACAAGGAACAGTGTTTAGTTTTTGGTTTTGTTTTTTAAGACGGAGTCTCACTCTGTCACCCAGGCTGGAGTGCAGTGGTACCATCTCGGCTCACTGCAACTTCCGCCTCCTGGGTTCAAGCGATTCTCCCGCCTCAGCCTCCAGAGTAGTTGGGATCACAGGCTCGAACCACCACAGCTGGTTGATTTTTGTATTTTTAGCGGAGGCGGGGTTTCACCGTGTTGGCCAGGCTGATCTCAAACTCCTGACCTCAAGTGATCCGCCTACCTCAGTCTCCCAAAGTGCAGGGATTACAGGCAGGAGCCACCACACTCAGCCAGGACTGGTGTTTTTATCCCTGTCATCATCACCCACACTTCCCGGAGTGACCTTCCTTGGGCTGGCCCTGGAGGTTGGGGCGAGGGTGTTGGACGAGGGGATTCAAATGAGGAAACACCACTGGCCCTAGGCCCAAAACAGTTCTTCCTCCCGAAGATCTAATACGGGACTAGACAACGGGAACCGTGTCATCCCTTCTACTTCCCGTCTTTCCGAACTACCAGGAATATCGCACACATGGAATACTCAAATACAAAGGCACTGTTTTCTCAGGTTCTGGTGAAAATACCCGCCCTGTTCTCATTCATTCACTCAGCAACATTTGTCGTTGTTGTTTTGTTTTTTGTTTTTTGAGATGGAGTCTTGCTCTGTCACCCAGGCTGGAGGGCAGTGGCGCGATCTCGGCTCACTGCAACCTCCGCCTCCCAGGTTCAAGTGATTCTCCTGCCTCAGCCTCCCAACTAGCTGGAATGATAGGCGTGTGCCACCACGCCTGGCTAATGTTTGTGTTTTTAGTATAGACTGGGTTTCACCATCTTGGCCAGGCTGATCTCGAACTCCTGACCTCATGATCTGCCTGCCTTGGCCTCCCAAAGTGCTGGGATTACAGGCATGAGCCAATGCGCCCAACCTCAGCAACATTTTGTTTTAGGAGCACGCTGTCAGCCCCGTGTGCTCCCGAGGTGTGGGGACACAGGTGCCTCCTGGAGGAGCCACAGTCCACTAGGGCCCAGACACGGAACACGGACACCAGCCCAGGTAACGGGGGACTGCGGGGAACACCCGGCAGGACACAGAGGACGTCCAACTGTGGACACTGGGGCGGTGTTTCCAAGAAGAGGCCTCCGAACTAAATCTGGGATAGGAGGACAAGAGGCACTGCAGGCAGAAAGGCACCCAGCCGGGGACGCGAGCCACCACAATGTGGGACAAGGGAGCAGGTGGCACAGGGGCCATGGGAGAAGTACAGTAAGTGACCCAGCAGCGGGCCGAGGGTGGCAACAGAGGACTTCAGGCAGGCAAATGAGTCTCTACTTCGATGATGAGATCATAACCCTGGCAACAAAAGTAGAGGAGGGAAGAAACAGGGAGAAGGCAGTTTGGCAGCTGCTGGAATAGGTGGATGCAGAAGTGATGCAGGCTGGACCAGGGTGGCTCCATACGAGCCCATTTCTGAGGTCACACCTAGGGCTCCATGACTCAGTGGGTTGGGAGGAAAAGATGGAAAAAGATAAGAATGATGTAAAGTTTTACCTTTAAAGGTTTTGACCTTTAAAAACCAGGTGAGTGCTGGCATAATGGGGGAAGAGAGAAAAGGGGGAAGGTTCTGCATAGGAAGAGAAAGGGAAGAAAGTTCAGTTTGTACCTGTGAAGTTCAAGACGCCTAATAGCAAGACTAGATGGAGTGGAATAGATGGGTAAGGAGGTGAGAGAGGGAAAGATGCTGGGATGTAGGCTTGAATCATTGGCATGAACATGAAAAGTGATGTCATGGGAATGAGGGCAATTATCAAGGGAAACGTAGAACAAAGATGGCAAGTGTATAGTGCACGTGGCCCCACTCCTGCTCTCCATGCCCATGGCAGGCATTGTCAATCGATCACAGCACTCTTCTCGCACAGCCAAGGGCTGCAGACATCACAGGAAAAGGATTGCTGGAAGCAGGAATGGTCCGCAGCATCAGATGCCGCAGTTAGCTCAAACAGGATGACGTCTGAAACAGGCTGGGGGGGTCAACATCTGGGAAGGCATTGATCTTTTCTTACCTCTCTCACAGAAACTATTTTTTGTTGTTGTTTTAATATTATGTTTATATTTTCTTTTATGAAAGTAACCTTCTAAAATTTGAAAGTACTGAATCACACAAAGAAACGGTGAAATTATAGGTGATAATGTCCAGTCTGTTTTGTGTGTGTCTCTATAGCTATACATAGTTGCAGTCATACTATATACACAATTTGTGTCCTGATTTTTCACTGGATATTATAGCATTTCCAATTATTTATTTACCTTTTCTCTTCACTGTTGAGCATATGGGCAGTTTCCATATTTTGTTGTTAAAATGATGTTTGTAATAAACTATTTTAAAACATAGTTTCATTTGACTTTTAATATTTACTTAGAATAGATTTCTAGAAGTGGCCAAAATAAACATTTTAAGACTCTTGATATAACAAAATGCATTTCAGAAATGTTATGCTGATTGGCACTCCCACCAGCAGAGAATAAAAGTATTTAAATGACTGCATGATTTTTAACTGTCTTGTTGTTTTTTTCTTAAACTTATGCAAATCCCTTTTACAAACTGGAATATAGTATAATAAACATACACACACCTAACATGTATTTATACATGTGTTATTTGTATACAATATATGTTTGTATATTTGTATACACATATATACATAGAAATATCTTTCTCCAAATAATTGTAGTGACTGGGGCACCAATATGAATCACCATCTCTTCTACAGGACAGTAATCACGAAACGAATTCCTTTCTCCCTTGTTTAGGGGAAAGGAAAAACAAACTAACATTTATGGAGCAAATTCTTTTTTTTTTTTTTGAGACGGAGTCTCGCTCTGTCACCCAGGCTGGAGTGCAGCGGTGCGATCTCAGTTCACTGCAAGCTCTGCCTCCCGGGTTCATGCCATTCTCCTGCCTCAGTCTCCCGAGTGGCTGGGACTACAGGTGCCCGCCACCATGCCCGGCTAATTTTTTGTATTTTTTTTTTTTAGTAGAGACGGGGTTTCACCATGTTAGCCAGGATGGTCTCGATCTCCTGACCTCGTGATCCGCCCGCCTTGGCCTCCCGAAGTGCTGGCAGTCTAGGCGTGAGGGGAGCAAATTCTTGATCTGGTATGCCGTCATTTCTTAAAAATGAATCCGGGAATGTGCCACTCTACTAGTGCCCATTTCACTCTTAGAGCAACTTGCACATGGTGTAAGTAATATTTTCCCAGTTTTACAAAGAAAGGAAATAAACTTAATGAGGCTAATTCGCTTCCCCAAGGGCATGCAATTAGTAGGTGGTGAAACCAGAATTTACACACACCCCTGTCTTCGTTGAAACGCAGTGCTTAGTTTCCTGTGAGCTACATTGGAGAGAGCTCCATCCTTGAAAGGCAAGATTTTCTTGGTTCTTTCAAAGATGACATTACAGGGGTGGTGCCTGCTATTTTCTAAGACTCACTTCTGGTTTCTGGTTGATTAGGTCTTTAGGAGAAGGCTCCCAATCCTCAATAGGAAGCCCAGCCTCCAAAGGTGGCCAGAACACAGTCCCCTCTCTTTGGGCATTAGCCCGGATAAAAGCCAGCTCTGAGGTCATGTTTATTATATGATTGTGCAATAAAAGCTCTTTACTGGTGAATTGGCCGCTGGCAGCCTTTTTCTGAGAATTCTAGAGAATCAAATGTACAGAATAGCAAGAAAAACAGTGCGTTAGGAAGTGTCCCAAAGGAGTGGGGGGAGCACCCGCCATAGGTGCCAGGGACACCCGGGGGTCGCGCCTGTTTGCCTGCACTCTCAACTCCCTTCCTCTAGCTGCTGGGTGTTACTTACTCTGCCAACAATTTGTTACATTGTGTATTTTAAAACACTGTTCAGGCAGGGTGGGGTGGCTCACACCTGTAATTCCAGGACTTTGGGAGGCTCAGGCGGGCGGATCACAAGTTCAAGAAATCGACACTGTCCTGGCTAACATGGTGAAACCCCTTCTCTACTAAAAATGCAAAAAATATCCAGGTGTGGTGGCGCACTCCTGTAATCCCAGCTACTCAGGAGGCTGAGGCAGGAGAATCTCTTGAACCCGGGAGGCGGAGGTTGCACTGAGGCCAGATTGCGCCACTGCACTCCAGCCTGGCGACAGAGCGAGACTCTGTCTCAAACAAAACAAAACAAGAAAAAACAACACGGTTCAGATTGTCACTGTGCCCTGTGATGTGTCCTCTTTACCATAAGGAGTCGTTCTGTAGGTTTGGGAACATGGGGTAGGAGCATTGCCTCTGGTGCCAGAGGGCCGTGGGAGTGTCCGATGACACCTGGTTTCCGTAGCACTCCTGCCAAGCCCTAGGAGGCTGTTCTCGTTACACATAATTATTCTACATCTCCCTCTTGTGGATCATCTATGAAATAAAATACACCAATCTTTTTTTTTTTTTTTTTTTTTTTTTAAACAGAGTCTTGCTCTGTTGCCCAGGTTGGAGTGCAGTGGTATGATCTCGGCTCACTGCAATCTCTGCCTCCTGGTTTCAAGTGATTCTCCCTCCTCAGCCTCCTGAGTAGCTGGGATTACAGGTGCCCGCCATCACGCCCTGCTAATTTTTGTATTTTCAGTAGAGACAGGGTTTTACCATGTTGGTCAGGCTGGTCTCAAACTCCTGACTTAAGGTCATCCCACTTGCCTTGGCCTCCCAAAGTGCTGGGATTACAGGTGTGAGCCACGGCCCCCCCGCCAAAACCAATCATTTTTAATAGCTACAATGAAGAATATTACAGGTTATAAGGAATTAATTTATGTGAGTACTATGAGTTTCAATGTGTAAGACCTTTAGTTAGTTGTTTTTATTATGGAATATTACAGACTTTTTAAATGTATATGGAGAATAATGTAAAAATACCCATGCACCCACAAACCAGCTTTATCAGATCTTAACATTTTGTCCCACGTTTACTTCAGATCCTTTAAAAAAGTAAAATAGATACAGTCGAGGGTCCCTAAATATATCCTCTCCCTAAAGTAATCATGGTTCTGAATGTATCTGTATTACTCCCATATATATGTTTATACTTCTCTACGTGTATGTGTGCCGATACAATCCACACTGCTGTTTTATGTGTTTGAAACTTAATAAGAGGTTACTATCACCCTGCATGTGTTATTCTGCAATCGGTTTCTTTCCCTCAATATTATACTTCTGAAGTTTTTCCTTGTGTTTCTGTTTCATTCATTTTCCTCTTCTGTATGCTATTGGCTGTATAAATATCACAGTATATTTACCAGTTCTCTTATTCTGGGACATTTAGGTTATTTCCATTTTTCCTCGTAACAAACAATGCTGTAATGAACATGCTTGGTCTTGCCTCCTTGTCTCTCCATGGGAACTTTTCTAAATATCCTGAAAGTGGAGTGCGAGCTCATTACGTTTGGCTTCTTCGGCTTTACTGCTCACAGAGGATGGTACCGTGTTACCTTCCGACCATCAGCAGAGCTCTTTCCTTTCCTGTCTTGTGTCCTCCTAGTGGGCAGCCAGGTGGAAGGAGCAGTAGCCGCCATCAATTGAGACGTCGCCATGTGCCAAGCAGCAGGTTACATGAATTGCATGAATTTTCCTGTTTTAAAATGACAACAATCTTATGGGGGCAGCATTAGCAAGCCCGGTTTACAGGAAATCAGAGAGGTCCTGGACTCTAACCAAGGCCACACAGATGACGAACTGCAGAGCAGAAGTGAAACTGACGCAGCCTCCCCTGTCTGCCCCCAGAGCTGCTATTTGACCACTGGGCTATAAAGATGGTGAAAGACTCACCTGCAGAATGCTGGGATGGAGGAGGACACATCTTCCTAGTGAAGCCTCTAAGCCAGGTTGCTGAGAGCTGAGAACGAAAATTAGAAGGAAGAGGCTGGGTGCGGTGGCTCATGCCTGTAATCCCAGCACTTTGGGAGCCGAGGCAGGCAGATCACCTGAGGTCAGGAGTTCGAGACCAGCCTGGCCAACATGGCAAAACCCCATCTCTACTAAAAATACAAAAATTAGCTGGACACGGTGGCACATGCCTGTAATCCAGCTACTTGGGACGCTGAGGCACGAGAATCGCTTGAACCTGGGATGCAGAGGTTGTGGGGAGCAAAGATCGTACCCCTGCACTCCAGCCTGGGCAACAGAGCAAGACTCCATCTCAAAATAAATAAATAAATAAAAATAATTCCAAGAAAGAAGGAATAAGCCATTTAAAGTTTTTAATTATGAAAGTCATTATTCAAGAGTATATTTAATGTTAATGTATAAATAAGGAAAAATAATAAAATGAAGGGAGTGAGAGAAATGGAAATTCAAGGTATCTAGATACCTAAGAAAAATAGACTTCAGTGTGAGAAAATAGCAGTGGAGGATTTGATAGCGTTCATTCATTTTCCTTGCAATTACTAAGGCTCAGCGAGTGTTTTTCGACAGTGCAGGAGTCTAAAGCTGCTTTGCCGTGTGCTCAGAACAGCTGACCTAAATCTGGCATGACAGAGGAGTGGGGACCATCACATCAACGAGAAAAGGTGGAGTGTGCACCTGCCTGGAAACAAAGCAGAAATGGAAATAAGGGCTGGGTGGAAGACAAGAAGAGGGAAAAGGAAGTGGATTCTCCAGCTGGTCTCTCTGCTCAGCCCTGCAGGAGCTGGGGATTTCCCCTGAGCTCCCTGGGCAGCTGTCTGTCTTGCCCTGGTTTGACCAGAGCCTGACTTGACCTGGGCACTTGGCTTTTATTTCTCCCTGTTGTGTGTGTGTGTGTGTGTGTGTGTGTGTGTGTGTGTGTGTGTGTGTGTTTGTTTTTGAGATGGAGTCTTGCTCTGTCTACCAGGCTGGAGTTCAGTGACATGATCTCGGCTCACTGCAACTTCCGCTTCCCAGGTTCAAGCAATTCTCATGCCTCAGCATCCCAAGTAGCTGGATTACAGGCATGTGCCACCATGTGCAGCTAATTTTTGTATTTTTAGCAGAGATGGGGTTTTACCATGTCGGCCAGTCTGATCTCGAACTCCTGACCTCAAGTGATCCACCCACCTTAGCCTCCCAAAGTGCTGGGATTATAGGTGTGAGCCACTGGCCCCAGCTTCTCTCTCTCCTTTTATTCTTAAGAGAGGGAGCTAAGTAATGCAAAAATCAATGGGCCTAGTCTGCCATCTAGTAGTGAACATCTAGTTGAATTAGAGAAGAAAAGTGCTAGGGTGTTTGTATTGTTTTGACTAAGATACAGAGGTATAAGTTGTATTTTAGAGTTGTTCATGTCTACTTTACTTGAAAACGAAACGGCTTCCAAAATAGGGAGTCAAAGCAAACCAGAAGTGAAAGTTAGCAAGTATTACAGGAAGTCGAGAGGAAGCAAGTGTGTTGCTATGAAAGGGAAACTGCTTTTTAAACAGCGCATCAAGAGCAGAGTGGGCAAAGCGGGTAGTTTTCTTGGCATGAGTAAAGGATATAGGTTGTCTTATGTGCTCTTACACAAGAAAAGTATAACTGATGCCTTGATCTTAACTTTGTTAAACTGTGAAAAGAGAAGGACATTGGTAATGTTAAGATACCTCGATACCTTTAGCTTCAGCAAAAATGGGTCACGTGCCTTGACCCTGACTTACTCATTTTTCCGACCTCTACGCCTATCATTTCCCCGCCTAGAATGCTTTTATGCTATTCACATTTCCCATCAGAATTTCAACCATCCTGTTAAGGACTTTGAAAACTTGACTCAATTGTTTGTTTTTGTTTTTGTTTTTGAGACAGTCTCATTCTGTCACCCAGGCTGGAGGGCAGTGGTATGATCTCGGCTCACTGCAACCTCTGCCTCCCAGGTTCAAGCGATTCTCCTGCCTCAGCCTCCCAAGCAGCTGGGATTAGAGGTGCACACCACCATGCCTGGCTAATTTTTGTGTTGTTAGTAGAGATGGAGTTTCACCATGCTGGCCAGGCTGGTCTTGAACTCCTGACCTCAAGTGATCCGCCCGCCTCGGCCTCTCAAAGTGCTGGGATTACAGGCGCGAGCCACCGTGCCTGGCCAAGAACGTTTTCTTTGCACTCACAATTTGGTAACTGTTTGGCTCAAGTCGCCTAGCTTGGGGCCTATCTCAGCTTTCAGCATGCCTCCCTCACTTAGCTTAATTACTTCTACCTTTTGATTTAAAGTCAGAGGCCTGCGACTCTCCTTTTCACTTGAACACTTACAGGCCATTGCAGGGTTATTAATTGTCCGTGTGACTCACTTTATTGCAATATTTGCCTTACTGCAGTAGTCTGGGCTGAACCACAGTGTGTCTGGCGTATCCCTGTAGACAGAGGACAGAATGGTAGAACACACTTGGAATATCCAAAGCTGACAAGGGATGAGTGCCTAGAAAATTCAAGGAACTCCTGCAAATCAAGAAGAAAAAGACAGAAATTGGAAAAAGGGATAAGATAAAGTACTTCTGATTAGTTGCTTTTTGCAACCAATCAGATGTTTGAAGAAGAGAGCAACTTTGTAACTTCACTTCAGCCTCTGATTGGTTGCGGGCCACCTCTTCGTTGACATGGGGTGAGCATGAATGTGGCCAATGGGAAAGCTCTAAGGGGTATTTAGATACGTAATTCATAGAAGAAGACACGCCAGAGACCACCAAACAAGAAGAGAAGCTTAGCTTCATCTGAAATCAGAGAATGCAGGTGAAAACCACGTTCCTTTGCATCCATTCATGGCTGGGTCCCTGCCAGAGCAGCCTGGACCAAATACTGGAGCTGGGCTCAGGACAGCCCATGGATGAGGCTGCCAGCAACAGAGGAGTTGTCTCGTCTGACTCAGAAAGACTTTTTTATTGGGAATCTGTTTGACAAATTGAAAATTAGATTAGTGAGTTTGAAGGGAAGAAAGATAAGAGGTAGAGCCAGAGCAAGAGGGCCCAGGAGGGTGCAGGGCAGTGTGTGGGGTGGCTGGGCATGGGCACATGCTGGAGCATCCAGTGGGGGCTGCGGGAGGTGAAAGCCAGGGGCCCAGAGAGGACAGTCAGAGATGCTGGGAGAGTGGCCACCAGTCCTGGGCCACTTCAGTGTTTCTCAGCTCTGCTCTTGGATTTTTAATACAATTTTGTTACTGGTGGAGGGTGTCCAGGTTCTTGGCATTTTGAACAAAGAATTGGACAAAACGTACAAACAAAGCAAGGAAAGAATGAATCAACAAAAGCAGAGATTTATTGAAAAGGAAAGTACACTCCACAGGAGGGGAGTGGGTCGGAGCAGTGGCTCAAGGGCTCTGGATACAGAAACTACTCAGGTCTAAATACCCCTTAGAGCTTTCCCATTGGCCACATTCATGCTCACCCCATGTCAATGAAGAGGTGGCCCGCAACCAATCGGAGGCTGAAGTGAAGTTACAAAGTTGCTCTCCTTCAAACATCTGATTGGTTGCAAAAAGCAACTAATCAGAAGTACTTTCAATTTCCCATCTGTGGGGCACAAAAAAGGTGGGGGTTTGCAAAGGGAGTAGCCCCTGGTCCTTTTGTTACTTAGGCATGGAAAGTTAGGGTTTTCCTTTCAGTCTAGTTCCAAGAAGTCAGCGTGAAATGGCCTAGGTTCCCTGCCTCTAGACCCTATTCTCCTGCCTCAATTTTCCTGGCTATCTTCAGGAACCCTCCTACCTCCCCATCCCATGCAGATATGCCCCTTTATTTGAATTAGCTTAGTGGGTACCTTTTCCTTGCACCCCAAAAGAGATAAGAATCAAAGGGCCAGGGATCCCAGAACACAGGACTGGGTCTGAAGCAGTGGAGGGAAGAACTTGCAGTTATTGGAGCAAGGCCCTCAAATACTGAATAAAAATCAGTCAAAGACTTTTACACCTAGGCAGTCAGTGATGTTTTAGGACTTATAATATCTAAAATATCTTACCTCCTGTTCCATAGGGAGGGCCGTAAGTGCAAAGCATCCCTAAAATGCAGAAGGAGCCAAGAAACCAAAGGAGCGGGCAGACAAATCCAGTTTGTCAGTTTGGGGTGATTTATTAGGGGAACTAACAGACAGAAGCCTGGTCATGGGCAGTGCAAAACGGGTAGATCTCCGCATTGCAACCCCCCAGAGCCAGGGCAAAAGTAGACCTCGGGGGAAATGTAGGTGCTTCGGGCATCACAGTGTATGATTTCTACAACAAAACCAAGAGTTGTTTTGAAGGAAACTTAACAATGAATGGATGTTCTTACATAAAGAGTAACACAACAGCCAAACGTATTATCTCACACCTGTAATTCCAGCACTTTGGGAGGCTGAGGTGGGCACATCACCTGAAGTCAGGAGTTCGAGACCAGCTTGGCCAACATAGTGAAACCCCGTCTCTACTAAAAACACAAAAATTAGCCAGGTGTGGTGGTACACACCTGTAATCCTAGCTACTTGGGAGGCTGAGGCAGGAGAATTGCTTGAATCTGGCAGGCGGATGTTGCAGTGAGCCGAGATCGCGCCACGGCACTCCAGCCTGGGTGGCAGAGCCAGACTCTGTCTCAGGAAAAAAAAATAAAAAATAAAAAATAACACGTCAACTCGACATTTTGTAGCCATTCTCAGATTTGGGGTTTGCCAGGTGGTAAAATAAGGTCACTCTTGCACCCATACCTCCCATCCCCGTTTCTTAGAAAAATTCTGGAGTAGATGCTGCACTGAAACAAATGAGTAAACTTAAAAGGTAGAAGTCAAGATACAGGGAATAGAAAGTACAATGCACACACGCACACACACACACGCACACGTGCAAAAGGAAGTACAACACAGGAGCAAGGCAAGGGGGCGATGGAGAAGGAAGATTCTGTAGTGACACCGGGGCAACCTGTCTAGACTGGGTTCTAGATGGAATGTTTATGAAAAGAGAAAAAGGAAGGGAGAGAAAGAAAAGGAGAAAGGGGGAAGAAGGAGAGGAGGAGGGAAAAAAGAGGATCATGTTATTCGATAGCCCCTGTGCTGGCTGCTTCTATTAATTTTTTTTTTTTTTTTGAGACAGAGTTTCGCTGTTGTCACCCAGGCTGGAGTGCAATGGCACAATCTCAGCTCACTGCAACCTCCACCTCCCAGGTTCAAACGATTCTCCTGCCTCAGCCTCCCAAGTAACTGGGATTACAGGTGTGCACCACCATGCCCAGCTAATTTTTGTGTTTTTAGTAGAAATGGGGTTTCACCATGTTGGCCAGGCTGATCTCGAACTCCTGACCTCATGATCCACCCGCCTCGGCCTCCCAAAGTGCTGGGATTACAGGTGTGAGCCACCAGGCTCGGCCTGTTCTTAACCTGTTTTGTTCATTTAACTCAAGGCATGACTTTCCCGGAGGCAATCAGTTTGTCAAAGGGATTGGTTGGGCCTGGGAAGACAGTCAGTGTTGTTCTGAGATATTCTCGCTGGCAATGTAGTTAATTTTTAAGATTTGATAATTCGATAATTAGGAATATCTGAATTACTGACCAGGGGGATTCAATTACTGATCACGGTCCCCAACGAATCTTCCAGCTTGGATGTTTTATTACTTTAAGGGAAAGCTAGAGAAGATTCAAGAAAATATGACAATGTGATTCTTTTAGAAGAATGTCCGTGGAGGATGGAGAGTCATCCCAGCTTCCATGGAGATTTCATTAAAGCAGACAAAAGCAACACAATAGTCAAACATAAAGAAGACCTCTTGGGTTCATTGGAATTCTGTTTGGCCACATCCCACCAGACCAGCTCCCAGTAACTGAGATCCTGTTTGCTTTAAATACATTTCATTTTGAGAACGGTCCTCAAGAATGTACATATCGCTTTCATCCACTTTACTTCATTTGTCTGATTTCTCACAGTGTTGCCTGAAAAGATGATTATTTGGCACATGAACAAAGCTATCAACATCAAAAGTTTCCAAATGGACTACTTCTCGTTAAATTCTTCATATTTTCAATAACTTACCTGGGGTCCTAGGGTTTTTCTAACTTTCATCTTTAGAGTATCTTCATTCAGCAGATGTTCTTTCCATCCCATAACCAGAGTTTGCTAGTTTTTAATTAACTGCAGACAAAACTGACCATTCACTCAAGAGGCCACTGATTAACATCTACCAAGAAAAGCCCCACAATTTTTGTATGAATTATCTAGGGAAACCAACCTCTTTTGATCAAATCCATCCATGGGAACTGAACCAAAGAATTTGCCTTGAAAAAATGTCTCTTGCCCTTTTGAAGATGTAGGCAGCTCTAGAAGAGGACTGTGGACTCTCTTCCCGTGTCCCTGGCATAGCCTAGCACAGGGCTCGGTACATAGAGCCATTAGCTAGTGCAACCAGGTATCACACAGGAGGTACTTAAAGATGAAAACAGCATCTTCCGCCTTCCTCAAAAGATTTGCATTATGCTTTTTCTGGTTTGGAATAGAAGCAATCAGCATGCGGTCTATCAAATAAGATGATCTTCCCTGGATATTAGCCAAGGGAAGTCCTCTGCCTGACACTTAGGATAGATCCCCCTCCTCCCCAGTCCCACATCCCCAGCCCCGGGCCCACACTTTGAGATGGTAAGCCCTTAATTTCTAACGAAAGCCTCTGCAATTACAGCCCAGTTGGTGAGTTTCCTGAGATAACGGCCCACCTCCATGGAGAAAGTTTACTACACAGTTATTGGGGAAAATATTGCTTGTACCCTGAGATGATCAGATCCCACATGATGGATGGCAATGGATTACTGGAATGGCTGCGTACCCAGAGTGGGTGAGAACTGGATTCTTCCGAATGGTTTTTAAGACAAAAAAGAACATGGGTTGGGAAGGTTGACGACTACAGAGGAACTTGGAGGTCAGAAGGAACTTGGAAGTCAGAAGAGTGTTTTGGGAACAGAAGAAGGTCTGCAGGCCTTTCCCGCTAGAGCAGAATCAGACAGAATGCACTGGAATCTTTGCATAGATGCGCCCATAGTGGTTGGAGGGAGTCAGAACTAAGAGTAAGGCCACTTTAGTAACTTTTAATTCCCTTTTTTCCCTCTTCCCCACTTTGATTTTTCCTTTTTCCCCTATAGATAGTCATATTTGGCATTGTTTACCAATTCTATTGTCTTGTTCTAAGCATTATAATTATTTGAGAATGTGTCTAGCGAGTGCCTGTTAGCACCTGTCATATGCCAGGAGCGTGTCATAGAACATGTCTTAAAACAACAGAAATGTATCCTCTCTCAGTTGCAGAAGCCAGGAGTTGAGACCAAGGTGTCAGCAGGGCTATGCTTCTCTGAGACTCTGGGTGGAAAATCCTTTCTCACCGCTTCCAGCTCCTGGTGTTGCCAGCTGCGCGTGGTGCTCTGAGGCTTGTAGGCGCACTGCTCCAGCCTCTGCTCATCACCATGGGGGTTCTCCTTGTGCGCCTCACTTCACGTGGGAAGACAAGAGACAGACAAGCCTGGGGTTCTGCCCTCCAAGAGCTAACAACTCTCAAAAATGGGTGGAATGGTTTGCAAAAACTGGCAAATTTTATTCCTAAGTGTTTTTTCCTGCTTGCTTTCTCTTTCTCCGTCCCTTCCTTCCTTTCCTCTTTTTTTTTTTTTTTTTTTTTTTTTTTTTTTTTTTTTTTGACAGGGTCTCGCTCTGTCGCCCAGGCAGGAGCGCAGAGGTGCAATCACACAGCTCACTGCAGCCTGGATCTCCCAGGTTCAAGCCATCCTCCCATCTCAGCCTCCTGAGTAGCTGAGACTACAGGTGCACACCACCATGCCTGGCTAATTGTTTTTATTTTGTGTAGGGACAGGATCTCGCTATGTTGCCCAGATTGGCCTGGAACTTTGCCTGCTTTCTGTTAGCTTGCATCCCCTTTTCCGCTTCTCTGCCCTTTGTTAAAAGTGTTGCTTTTCTTCCTCAGGAGACACAAGACCAGAGACAGCTTTCCTGGCTCACAGGTTGAAGTTTGATCTGTTTCCTTTTCCTTCTCAATCTGAAAAGAAGCTCCTGGGTGCTTTGTTTCTCTCCATCATTGTTAAGTTAGAACTGGCTAGGATGGAGCTTGCCTACTAATTGGAGAGAAAATGTACAGTGTCCTCTTCCTAATCCTCTTTTAGCTACAAGGAAATTTCCAGGCTTTGTGGTCACTACTGCCGAACTGACCTCCATGGTTCACTTGCACCTACTCTCTCCCACCTTCCCTGCCCTCCATAACTTTTATCTTTCTCTTCCCAACTTCCTCCCTTCAGCTCCCGCCAGCTACCTGCTTTGGGTCATGACTTTATGCTATGCCTTTTTTTAACATTATCCTTTCCGCTTATGAATTGATTCTGGCAACTACATCCCCTGACATTGGCCCAGTTTTCTTTCCTTGACACCAGGCTGCAGCAACTCAAGTCTGTACCATGTAATTCAGCACTTTTAATCTTGTGTCTTCCCCTAATTCCTTCACATGGTTATTCTAGCTTCCCAGTAACCCTTAAGCAATTCCTGGGCAGCATCCACATCTCATACGTCCTTCATATCACAGAAAAATATTGACCATCTAGCTTGTTCTCGGTGTTGAATTGTTTATTTCACTTTACACCATTCACTTCTTTTTCATTTTTATCCTTTTCTTTCATGTCTCTTGTATTTGGGGTAGGCTGAAGCCCTTTTCAAGAGTATCTGAAATATGGTGAAGCAACTAGATAAGACTCTATTTTTGGCTCATTTAGCTATCCAGGGTGGATATTCCAGGTTGCTCCACATGGTCATTCAGGAACCAGGCCGATGGTGGCTCTGCCATCTGGAACACGTGGTTTCTGATGCTGTGTTGATTGTCATCGTCCCAGGCAGAGCATGGGTGGAAGCTCCGGGGAGGCTTTCGGGTCAGGCCTGGCAGTGGTGCAGGGCGCTTCTGCCTGCCTGCCATGGAACAGATAGCAGTCATGGTCACCACCAGCTGAAACAGGGGACCTATGCCCAGCTTGTAGGAGAGAAGAGGAGACTAGGGTAGGAGGAACAACCAGCGTTCTCTTCCACAGCCCTGATCCTCCCCATCTCATCATGTTGTTCCTTGTATTCTACAAAAGGATCATTCTTGAATGCAGCTCTGTTGAGCAGCCGCATGTGAGAAGACATGTTTCTGCAACAGAGAGGTGCATCAGGCAGCCCCGGCTGCCGTAATAAAGACCTCAGACGGGGGCTTAAACAGCAGAAACTTAGCCTCTCACAGCTCTGGAGGCTGCAGATCCAACATCAAGGCCTCCGTGGGTTCAGCTTCTTCTGATGCCTGTCTCCATGGCTGGTAGACGCCATCTTCTCCCTGTGTCCTCACAGGGTCATCCCTCTGTGTGCGTCTGTGTCCTGATCTCTGCTTATAAGGACACCAATCATGCTGTTCCTCCATATTGATGATGTCACGTCAATTAGAGCTGGTGCCACAGCAAGACACTCAGGAAGACACATGTGCACCAGTTGGGAGATACACCCTATGAAGATTCAGGAGCTTTGACACTGAAGCTTTTAGAGGTCCTATAGTCTGTGGCATGCCAAGATATCGATTCTAAGATAAAGGACAAGTTGTTGCCCTTTGCGGCTCCTACCAAGAAAAAGACACAGTGTAGAGTGAACCTCTGTGGATTTTGTAGGTAGCACAGACTTCACATAGGAGTACAAATCCAACCCATTCTGGGGGTAACTTGAAAAGCTGCCAATTTCAGGTAGGCTCAGAGAAGGAGAAAGCTCCACAACAGGTCCAGGCTACAGGTTGCCCTCCCACTCCGGCTACATGACCCAGCAAATGGGATGGTGCTGGAGGGACCTGTGATGAATAAGGACACTGTTGCGGGGTGGCGGGTGGTTCCTGGCAAGACCCATAGGAGAGCTATTCTGCAGACTTACTAGAGTTTGAGAGCATGGATATGCCTCTCTAAAAACAGCTCCTGGCTTGAACCCTGATAGAGACTGAGCTTCTGACCATTAGATATCAAGTGGCTATGTGACTAGAGCTGCCCACTGCAAGGTGGGTTTTACCAGAGTCACTGAGTGTTAAGGTCAGGTGGGCAGAGCAACAATCCACCAAATGATAGGAAATGTTATACACCTGAGAGGGAGAGTTGGCCTGAAGTACAAGGACACCTGGAGCCGTAGTAAGAAATGTCTTGGGATTGGAAAGAGTATGATGGAAAGGCCGGAGGCAAAGAAGTCTGAGGATGGACCCATGCTGGTGGCACAAATGGAGCACACCATAGTGCCTCGAGTTAATGCTCATCAGAGAATGTACACCTGAGCCTCTCCTTGGTCACCAGTGCTGGTGCAATGCTCCTGCAACAAATGACACAAGTAGAGACCATTCATGAACTCAACAACATGGTCTCCCTCTCACCAAGGCCAATTCGGTTACTATCGCTGCCGGATATCCAGCCTGTCTATAGCTAAAATTAAAAAGACTGACAACGCCAAATGGGAGCACACATGGCACTACCACTTTAGTAGAAGGTCTGACCACTTCTCAAAAGACTTAACACTCCTGGGTGTTTACTCAGAGAACCAAAAACATCGGTCCATAAAAAGGTGAACGGGAATTTCAGAACAGCTTGATTCGTAAAAGCTCCAAACTGGAAACAGTGTGGTGCTATCAACTGAACTGCATCCCCCCAAATTCATATATTGAAATCCTGACCCTTGGTACCTTAGAATGGTACTGACTGTGTTTGAAGATAGGGCCTTTAAAGAGGCAATTAAGTTAAAATGAGGTTGTTAGAGTGAGCCTTAAATGCAATCTGATTGGTGCCCTTTTAAGAAGAGGAAATTACAAACACCCAGAGAGAGAACCTCATGGGTGTGTGCACACCTAATAAAGAGCATGTGAGGACACAGCAAGAAGGTGGCCAACTGCAACCAAGGAGAGAGTCCTCAGAGGAATCCAACCCCACTGGCAGCTTAATCTTGGACTTACAGCTTCCAGAACTATGAGAAATTAATTTCAGGCCAGGTGCGATGGCTCACGCCTGTAATCCCAGCACTTTGGGAGGCCAAGGTGGGCGGATCATAAGGTCAAGAGTTCAAGACCAGCCTGGTCAACATGGGGAAACCCCATCTCTACTAAAAATACAAAGATTGCCCACGTCTATAATCCAAGCTGCTCGGGAGGCTGAAGCAGGAGAATTGCCTGAACCCAGAAGGCAGAGTGCAGTGAGCTGAGATCGCGCCATTGCACTCCAGTCTGGGTGACAGAACGAGAGACTGTCTCAAAAAAAAAAAGAAAAGAAAAGAAAAGAAAAGAAATTAATTTTGGTTGTTAAACCACCAAGCCTGTAGTACTTTGTTATGGCAGCCTGAGCAAACTAAAATACCCAGGTATTCATGAACAAAATAATGAAGAAACAAATGGTATGATTTTAATGATAAAAATCTACTCATCAATAAAAAGTAAACTACTGATACATGAAACAGTAAGTCTCAAAAATATTACGCTGAATGAAAGCAACCTTACGCAAGGTTTCCTACCACATTTCATATCCTTTCGGTTACATGAAATTCTACAGCAGGTAAAACTAATGTATGGTAAATAAAATTAGAATAGTGTTTGCTTCTGGGGCCAGATTGTAATGAGCACTGACAGGGAAGCAGCGTGCAGGAACTTTCCAGGTACTGGATTTTTAAAAAGGGTTCAGTTACGCAGGAGTATGGGCTTGTTAACCTGAGAAACAGAACCAGCAAGAGATACATATGAAGAAATGTATTGCCAGGAGTTGGTTGGTACACAACAGTAGAGGCTGGCAAGGCAAGTCTGAAATCGGTAGGGCAAGCCCTAAGGAAGGGCTGTTTGTGACTCGTTTTCCTCTTGGAAATAAAAATTCTATGGTGCAGCTGCTTTATAAAACAGCCTGGCAATTACTCAAAAAATTAAACATAGAGTTACCACATGCAATTCTACTCCTATGTGTCTACTCAAGAGAACTGAAAACTTATGTCCACACAAAAACGTGTACAGGAATATTCATAGCAGTACTATTTATAACACCCCCGAAGTGGAAACCAGCTAAATGTTCACCAGTTGATGAACAGATATATAAAATGTGGTATTTTCAAGCAATGGCTCGTTATTCCGCCATAAAAGGGAATGAAATACTAACAAATGCCACAACATGGATGAAAGATGAATTGAGCGATATGTAATATCTCAATTAAAAAATAAAGTTCCAGGCCGGGTGAGGTGGCTTATGCCTGTAATCTTAGCACTGAGGCTGAGGGGAGTGGATCACAAGGTCAGGAGTTCGAGACCAGCCTGGCCAACATAGTGAAACACCATCTCTACTAAATATACAAAAATTAGCTGAGCACAGTGGCGTGCACCTGTAGTCCCAGCTACTCAGGAGGCTGAGGCAGGAGAATTGCTTGAACCCAGAGGTGGGGTTTGCAGTGAGCCGAGATCTTGCCATTGCACTCCAGCCTGGGCAACAGAGCGAGACTCCGTCTCAAAAAAAAATGTTCAGGCGCAGTGGATCATGCCTGTAATTGCAACACATTGGGAGGCCAAAGCAAGCCTCTGTCTCAAATAAATAAATACGAATATAAATAAACGCAATTTGAACTATTGTCCTTGAACATGGTAGATGTGCACCTTTCTCAGAAAGGAAGATTTTACTTTATTACAGCAACCAAACCATGTTAATGGTTGCAAAATTCCCGCAATAAAATATTTGTCCAAAAGTTGTGTTGACTCACTTTTTTTCCTTTGTGTTTTAAGGATATGACATACATACAGTGAAGTATATACACTTTCAGTGACCAGCCCAATGCACGTTTGTACAAGTAGGCTCCATGAAGCCTTCACTCCCCCAGATCAAGAAGACACAGAACATTCTGGCACTCTAAAAGCCTCTCTCTTGCCCCCTCTCAGTAACCAGCAACCCTGTTCTGGCCCCTAAACAGAGCTACTGGTTACTGAGAGACAGATAAACTGCTCTATCACTTTAGAGTGGCTTTGCCTTTTCTTGCTCCCTTCCACATGCTGTGAGAATTTGGGCTGTGACATCAGCAAGCTCTCGTTCTGCAGAAACTTCACAGAAATAGAATCGTGCTCTCCCATGGGCTGCTTCGGTCTCACGCCATGTCTGTGAGAGGCATCCATGTTGTATGCAGCTGCAGTCTGGTCTTTTGCACTGCTGGTTTGCGTTGCATTCTGTGAATATGCCACAGTGGGTCCATTCTACTGCAGATGGATATTTGGGTTGTTTCCAGTTTGGGGCTATTATGAATAAAAGCTTACTTTAATATTAATATTATTAATGGGCAAGAAGGACCTTCCCATTGAGCCTGCAGAAAGGAGGCTCATGAGTTTGGCTGGGAAGTCACTGATGCCCATCTGTCTGCCCCAGGAGGTCATTATGGCCCATCATGTTGTTACTGAGCAAAAGAGGTCACTGACCTGTGCGCTAGAAGCCAATACTAAGACACTGGGTTTTAGAGAAAAGAAAAGCTTTTCACTGCAAGTTGACCAACAAGGAGACCGGAGTCCCGCTCAAATCTGTCTCGCTGTGCTGTCTTTAAGGAAATAATTTTGTTAGAAAATGGTTAGAGGGATTATGTCCACACAAAAACGCGTACAGGAATATTCATAGCAGTACTATTTATAACAGCCCCAAAGTGGAAACCAGCTAAATGTTCACCAGTTGATGAACAGATAAATAACATGTGATATTTTCAAGCAATGGCTTGTTATTCAGCCATAAAAGGGAATGAAATACTGACAAATGCCACAACATGGATGAAAGCTGAATTGTATGATATGTAGTATCTCAATTAAAAAACGAAGTTCCAGGCTGGGTGAGGTGGCTCATGCCTGTAATCTCAGTACTGAGGCTGAGCGGAGTGGATAACAAGGTCAGGAGTTGCTGGGACTAGCAAGAGATTGGTGGAAGGAAAGAGGAGGTCTGGCAAGTCCTCAGACATGTGCAGTTATCTCTTCCTGCCTCCTCGTGGGTGCTGTATGCAAATTAAATTCTGGGGCAGTTAATAAGAAACATGTGTGGAAATTCAGGCTGTGATATCAGCAAGCTCTTTCTACAGAAACTCCAGTTGGCCATTTTGGGTCCAACTGATTTCTGCCAGTTTTGTTATCACTTGACGTAGTTTCAGTATCTACCCCAGGAGGTCACTATTACCCATTGTGTCTGCCCCAGGAGAGGTTGCAAGAGGTCCCCACCCATCCCCCTTCCACTCACAGACCCCGAAGCAGAGCTTGTCTGGTTTCAGGCAAAACAGAGTCAGCATCCTCAAGCCGGGAGGGTCAAGTCCCCTGGGATTTGTTCAGAAGAAATTTCACAAGCGTTTGGCTGAACTTGTGTTCTAAATGTTACGTACTGTAAAAAACTTTAGAAATATTTGTGTTCTAAATGTATTAATGTACTGACATCTAAATGCTGAGTAATGTAAAGAATTAAAAGGCAATTTAATAACCCTTTGGCTCATCTGTAAGTTTCTTCATGTTTTCTGAAAACTTGTTCTTTTTCTTAAGTTTGTTTCAAAAATGCTAAAAAATTCGCCAGGCGTGGTGGCTCACGCCTGTAATCCCAGCACTTTGGGAGGCCAAGGCGGGCCAATCACGAGGTCGGGAGATCGAGATCATCCTGGCTAACACGGTGAAACCCCATCTCTACTAAAAATACAAAAAATTGGCTGGGCGTGGTGGCGGGCGCCTGTAGTCCCAGCTACTCGGGAGGCTGAGGCAGGAGAATGGCATGAACCCGGGAGGCGAAGTTTGCAATGAGCAGAGATTGTGCCACTGCACTCCAACCTGGGTGACAGAGTGAGACTCCATCTCAAAACAACAACAACAACAACAAAAAAGCTAAAAATTAGGCCTTGCCTAAAGAAAAGAGTCACCCTGGATTCTAACCTCACCTAATATGAGGCTTTCCCTATATTCTCAGCTAAGGGGTAAGGACCTTGGACCTTGGCCCTTGGAACTCCTGGATTCCACCTGCTGGTTGGAGCTGACAGGCAGGGGCCCCTGGGGGGCTGTGACGCCCTGTGTGATGTCATCAGGCTTTGTGAGGTGGCTGTACTGCCCTTTGAGTACTAATGTGTGACCCAGCAACCCAGCACAACCAGGCATCTGCTTGGAACCCAGCCACCATAAAGCCTGCTAACTAAAAAAAATTTTACGTCTCTCAGTTCATTCAGCACAGACCTCTGCCTCATTCACCTATGACTCTGCTTGGAAAATACATCAGTTGCAAAGCAGTCAATGCAATTCTCTCAAGGGTAGGTGAAGTGAGCTCCATGTGCTAGAAGTGGGAACAAAGATGGGGGGAATGTCTTTCACTTTGAATCAGCGGAAGCAGTACATCAAATCCCTGCGTCTTGAAGGAGATCATAGCTCTGGGGATTAGGATTAAGAAGATTTATTTTTTAAAGGAGGAGTAGCCTCCAAGCTGGTTACACCACCCTAAACGTGGACTGGGTGTTGTAATGGCTTTAGTTCATGAAAAATAGGGAAAGTTTTCATTATATGCGTCTTTATGCTGTTAATGTTTATACAGTGAACGTATTACTTATTTGGAAAAAAAAAAAAGGGAGAAAAGGCTCTTAGCAGTGTCATAAAGTCCTAGATCTTATATGGAGATCAGTATTAAGATGGTCCTAGGAAAACCAGGGGTTTAAAAATGCTGATTATAAACTGGGCACGGCGGCTGGCATCTGTAATCCCAGCTCCTGGGAGGCTAAGGTGGGAGGACTGTGTAAATCCAAGAGTCCAAGATCAGCTTGGAGGAAAGAGTGAGACTCTGTCTCGAGGGAAAAAAAAAAAAAAAGAAAAAAAGTGTTGATTGTTTACAGAAAAATAAGTTGTGATATTATCTAAAGCATTTTCATGTTTTCCTGACTCAACAGATTCATATTTTTTTTAAAACTTGGCCAGGCACGGCGGCTCACGCCTGTAATCCCAGCACTTTGGGGGCCATGGCAGAACGATCACTTGAGCTCAAGAGTTTGAGACCAGCCTGGGCAACATAGCAAGACCTCATCTCTATTAAAAAAAAAAAAAAACAAATTAGGCATGGTGGCACTCACCTCTAGTACCAGTTGGAGGCTGAAATGAGGATCATTTGAGCCTGGGAGGTTGAGGCTACAGTGAGCTGTAATTGAGCCACTGCACTCCAACCTGGGCAACTGAGCAAAACGCTGTCTCAAAAAAAAAAGAGAAAAAAATAAAGAAACTCAATGATTGTAAATGCATATTTAGGCTAGGGTTTTGGGGTGTGGCAGGGGCATGTTGGTGACTACTAGCTGCATCCTTTTCTCTACAGGATTTTTTAAATCATCTGCTAAGTCTCTTTAATGCACTTAAAATTTTATTTGCTGTACATATGAATCCTCATTGAAATATATTTTACAAATTCTGTGCTTTTCTAGCATTGAATTCAGCATCTTTTACTGAAGAAGATAACTAAACATGGTTGTCTTCTGAAGACACAAAGTCCAAAGGCCAATCACACACTTCTTACATCGATCTCTCGGTAGGAGGGGTTTTCTGTGTTTTGTGGGAGTGTAGGGGGTAGGTTGGGAGGTGAGGTGCTTGTCCCAGAGAAAATATAATATAAGAACTCATATTAGTAAAATAAGAAAATTAAGGAGGTTGGGGATATGTTCATAAGTGTTCACATCTAAATAGAATTCCCCCCAAGTTTTCCTGATATATTAGAATCTTTCTAGAGAATAATTTATTTTTCAGTAATAATCCTATTGACACAGGATTCTTTCAGTGCCACTTTGCCTGCCGGAAATTTCCCAGCTGGCAGCACCCCTCCTGGGCCTTGCTTGGCTCTGGGCTCACCTCTGGGCTCACTCTGCCCACTCGACCCAGCAGGCTGTGCTCGGCTGGCACTACCGACCGAGATTCCGCACACGCAACTGCTCTGTGCTTAGTCAATGGCTGGTCTGGGTGTGCCACAACCGTCTTCCACCTTGGGCACCAGCATCTGGATGAGGCGGAACGTGGTGGTGCCTGAAAACTCAGAGATGCCAACAACCACAGAGCCCCAAGGGGTGTTATGGCTCTCACTTGGGGAGTCCCAAGGTCTGAGCCCCCAAGGACTGTTACAGCTCTCTCTCTCCTTCCTGCCACCTGCAGCATGGTGAATGGGGTCAGGGAGGGGGGTGTGTTATGGCTCGTTTTGTTGTGGTGAACAGTGCAAGGGGTGTGTTGCAGTTCATCTGTGCTACAGCTCATTCTGTCCCACCTGCTCCAGTCCACTGCTCCTGGGCTGTCCCAGCCCCACCACCACTTCCCATCATGTGGGGTGGCCACCTGGCACTGATGGAAGGTGGGAAGGCTATAGTGTTCCAGCTCCTTTTGCACCTGCCATTTGGTGGGTCCCAGGTCCTTGTCCTGTGTCCAAGAAGAATGAGGTTACACAGACACTGGAGAGTGAGCAAGGCAGAGGAGGGTTTTATCGAGCAACAGAACAGCTCTTGACATAAGAAGGGATCTGAAGTGGGTAGCCCTCTGTGTGAGAGGGGGCTCAAAGGTGGGTAGTCCCAACATGTGGCTGAGTCTGGGGTTTTCATGGGCTCAGAATGGGGAAGTGTGTGCTGGAAAGAGCACCAGTCCTTCCAGGTGGGCCTGGAAATAACACCATTTGATTGGCTAAAAGGCATTGAGAAAGTTCTCACTCCGGTTGTGGACTCTGGCAACTCAGTTGTGGTAAAGTAAATTAAAACAGTTTTATTCCCTTTTCAGGTGTCCTAATCCACCATTTTCCCTACTTTGCCTTCTTCTCTTCATATATTTGATACTTTTAATTGGCATAATCAAATATTTCATTCCTAAAGTGCTACTTATTCAGTCAATGAATCTCTATTTTGCACCCAGGATCTTGGCCAGAGTGTCCTGGGGGAGTATTTCTGTTGTAATAAATGCTCCCAAATCCAACTTTACATTCCCCCTCCCTTATTCCGTATCCTCTGGACTCAGTCCCATATGTGTGCCCTGGGTGCCTGCTGGTTCAAGATGGCTAATTCTGCAGCTCCTTTGGGAACACTCTCCTTCTTCTCTTAGCAGGGTAGGACTTTCCCACACAGGCTAAGTTGTAATGTGACCCTACTTATTGATCTGGTGGCCAGGAGGGTACTGGGGGGAAGGTCCTGAGGGAGGGCATGTGTTGCCTTGCAAAGCAGAGAAGGAGAGCTAGTCTTCTTGGGGAGCAGCGGGCCATTTCTGTAGGTTCAGAGGATTCCTGTGGACCTGGGCCTTCCTGGTCTCCGGCGTGTCTCTACCCAGATATCCCCATCCCAAATGTCAGAGCCTGCCTCCTTCCCTGGATAGCAGACCAGGCAGGCTTGAGAATTCAACCTGCCCTGGAGCTCTGCTGCCCTGATAATCAGGCCCTGAACATGACCCTCAGCTCTACCCGCCCTTAGGTTGTAGGAAATGAGATCCTTCATATGCTAACAAGGGCCTCTGACTCTGATACTTTGCTTTCAATTGGTGATTACCACCCTCAGCCTTCCTTGCCTTTTTCAAATGCAACCATAGCATCCGACAATAGCCGTCTATCCTGTAATATTTATAATTACTCCTCCCTGTTCCTCAGTCAAGTGCATGAACCAGAACATTCCTTTCCACCTGTATTTCATCCTGATTCACAGCCAGTGAGATTTTAACAAGCACATATCAGCCATAGCATGCCAGGGGCTTTCAGAACACCACCTTTCCACCAGCGATGGGATGCTCAGGGCCAGCCACCTGGAGGGTGGTCTAGCCCTAAAATCCTCTTTACAGCCCATTTTCCTGGACCATTAGCAACCGTCATACTAGGTCAAGTTCCCCAGGAAAAAGACTCTCAGACGAACATTTGCATGGAAAAGTTTATCAGGAGCGGATCTGGGGACAAACACTGCAAGGCAGGGAGACAAGTAGGTTCAATCAGAGGAAGAGGCTAGATGGTGATGCAATTTCCAGAAGAGACTCTGCCCACCCCACAGGCAGCTCGCACTGAGGGCTCTCCAGAGTCCCCCCAGATAGACAAGGGAGCTGTACCCATTGACCAGTCGTTGAATGTGAGATCCCCAGGGCGGGGGACGCTTGGACAAAGCGGCTTGACTAGGTCATGAGCTGTGAGCCTATGGCAGCTACTTCTCGTGGCAGCTGGAAGGAGTGTCTCTGCCCTGAAGGCGGTGTCTGGGTGGCGCAGCACAGCATCCCATGCATAAGACATTTTGTGCAGGTGTGTTCAAGTCTCTTTGAGGGGACAATGTCCTGTTCTGGTGGTTTGATGCCATGGAATTGTTCTGGATACCAGGTTCTGTCAAGCAGCGTGGGTTTCCTACTGAAGCTACAATGTATATGCAAGCCAGTTCCTGGGACATGCCTAAGGTCAAAACTGTAGAAGCCAAAGCCAAGCATGGGGGCAGGCATGTGCCTACAGCTCCAGCACTTTGGGAGGTCAAAGACAGAGGATCACTTGAAGCCAGGAGTTCAAGGCTGCAGTGAGCAATGATCATGCCAGCTGCACTCAAGCCTGGGTGACAGAGTGAGATACCAACTCACAAACAAAACAAGGCCATGCACAGTGGCTCATGCCTGTAATTCCAGCACTTTGGGATTAATCCCTTGAGAGGCCAAGGCAGGCAAATTGCTTGAGTTTGGGAGTTCGAAACCAGCCTGGGTAACATGGCAAAATGCCATCTCTACAAAAAAAAAAAAAAATACAAAAACTAGTTGGGTGTGGTGGTGGGCGCCTGTAGTCCCAATTACTTGGGAGGCTGAGGTGGGAGGATCGCTTGAGCCAGTGAGCTAGGTCAAGGCTGCAGTGAGCCACGATCACACCACTGTACTCCAACCTGGGTGACAGAGCTAGACCCTTTCTCAAAACTGTAGAAACCAAATTATGTTCTCAAGTCAGAGAGAGGACAAAAATGGGAGACAATACTAAATGTTCAAAGGTCAAGAAGACACTTGAGCAAACCAGAGTGTGAGACGAAGGAGGACAGAAGCTGAGGGTCCTAGAGCTTGGACTGACCTGCAGGGCCTAAGGCTCATTTCAGCGACTACCTTTTCCAGGTGCTGGGATGACATGTGATGGAAAGGGGCAGGGTCCAGGGGACAAGTGGCCGATGTATTCTTGTGTTTACCAGTATCCATGCTGTTTGATATGGTTTGTTTGCATTTCTAATCTGTTTAGACAATCTTTATTTTAAAAATATCTTTCAGTGTAATGCATACATATAAAAAATAAAATAAAAACAAAAAATTATAAAGAAAATCAGCAGGTCCCTGCCCAGCTCCTGTCCAGCCCCCAGTTCAACTCCCTCTTACAACCACTTTTGACTCTTCAATCTATTTCTTATGACAGTTACCCTCTTTTTTTTTTTTTTTGAGACAGAGTCTCGCTCTGTCACCCAGGCTGGAGTGCAGTGGTGCGATCTTGGCTTACTGCAACCTCCAACTCCTGAGTTCAAGCAATTCTCCTGCCTCAGCTTCCTGAGTAGCTGGGATTACAGGCACACGCCACCACGCCCGGCTAATTTTTGTACTTTCAGTAGAGACAGGGTTTCATCATATTGGTCAGGCTGGTCTTGAACTTCTGACCTTGTGATCCACCCACCTCGGCCTCCCAAAGTGCTGGGATTACAGACGTGAGCCACAGAGCCCGACCCACCTTCATATTTTAAAAGGGGGTTGTTAGAGTTCTATTTTTTGATTAATTTCATACATCAACTTCATTTGTATTATATGACCTCCATTTCTTCTAGTTTATTTTTCCTAAAAAAAAGTCTGTGTGTGTGTGTGTGTGTGTGTGTGTGTGTGTTTTGTGGTTAATGTAGTAATCAGTGTTTGCATTTTACCACTCTGTAAATATTGTTCCTTAATTTTTTTTTTTTTTTTTTTGAGACAGAGGCTCACTCTGTCGCCCAGGCTGGAGTGCAGTGACACAATCTTGGCTCTCTACAAGCTTCGCCTCCCACATTCACGCCATTCTCCTGCCTCAGCCTCCAAAGTAGCTGGGACTGTAGGCGTGGGCCACCTTGCCCAGCTAATTTTTTGTATTTTTAGTAGAGATGGGGTTTCGCCGTGTTAGCCAGGATGGTCTCGATCTCCTGACCTCGTGATCTGTCCGCCACAGCCTCCCAAAATGCTGGGATTACAGGCGTGAGCCACTTAATTTTTACCATCAACTGTGTCATCCACCTAAACTTCTCCATCCCACATACTCTTCCTCTCAACGGGGTTGCATTCACCGTCCTGGGTCCATGTCTGGGTTTTTGTTTGTTTGTTTGTTTAATAGACAGTCTTGCTCTGTCTCCTAGACTGGAATGCAGTGGCATGATCTCAGCTCACTGCAACCTCCACCTCCCGGGTTCAAATGATTCTCTTCCCTCAGCCTCCCAAGTAGCTCGGATTATAGGAGCCAAACATCATTCCCAGATAATTTTTGTATTTTTAGTAGAGACAGGGTTTCACCATGTTGGCCAGGCTGGTCTCAAACTCCTGACCTCAAGTGATCCACCCACCTCGGCCTCCCAAAAGTGTTGGAATTCCAGGCATGAGCCACTGCGCCCAGCCCATGTCTTTATTTACTTTTTCCTTTATTGCCATTTGCAATCCCCAGGTAGTTTCCCAAAAAAGAATACATGGAGAGTAATTTTTCTGAGCCCCTTTATATACCTGAAAATACTTTTATTCCACTCCCAAGTTTGATTAAATTTTGACTAGATTGAGAATTCTAGGTTGAATATCATTTAACATAAAATTTTCAAGCTGTTTATCTATAGTTTCAGAATCCAGTGTTGCTGTTGAGAAGTTTGATGTCATTTTGATACTCTTTCTTGTCTCATTCATTATATGGGGCATTCTGTGGGTCCCTTTCATTCTGGAAATGTTTGCATGATTGCGTTGACCATTTCCTCTCCACTTTTCTCTCATCACCTTGTGGAACTCATTACTGGGCAGATGTTCTTTCTACCTTCTAGAATGAAACACCACAGGTCTCAACTTTCTTTTAGGCTTCCCTCTGCCATTTTCTTGTGCATTTCAAAATATTCCTTTCTCACCATTTTTCTAATTATTTTTATCATGTATTTCTTTATTTTGAGACAGAGTCTCACTGTATTGCCCAGGATGAAGTGCAGTGGTGCGATCTAGGCTCACTGCAACCTCGGCCTCCCGGGTTCAAGCCATTCTTATGCCTCAGCCTCCTGAGTAGTAGGGATTATAGACGTGGGCAATCATGCCCAGCTAATCTTTGTATTTTTAGTAGAGATGGGGTTTCACCATGTTGGCCAGGCTGGTTTCCAACTCCTGACCTCAAGGGATCCACCCACCTCGGCCTCTGAAAGTGCTGGGATTACAGGCGTGAACCACCGCGCCTGGCCATTTATTCTGATTTTTAAATGTGAACAATCATGTTTTAAATTTCAGTTTCCCCTTTTTATTCTCTCAATGCTCCTTTTTCTTTTTTTTTTTTTTTTTTTTTTTTTTTTTTTTGAGACGGAGTCTCGCTCTGTAGCCCAGGCTGGAGTGCAGTGGCCGGATCTCAGCTCACTGCAAGCTCCGCCTCCCGGGTTCACGCCATTCTCCGGCCTCAGCCTCCCGAGTAGCTGGGACTACAGGCACCCGCCACCTCGCCCGGCTAGTTTTTTGTATTTCTTAGTAGAGACGGGGTTTCACCGTGTTATCCAGGATGGTCTCGATCTCCTGACCTCGTGATCCACCCGTCTCGGCCTCCCAAAGTGCTGGGATTACAGGCTTGAGCCACCGCGCCCGGCCAATGCTCCTTTTTCATAGCCTGTTCCTCTGGTTGTATGAGTGTATCATCTTCTTTGATCTCTCTGAGCAACCAACATTATGTTTTGATATTTTCAAAGTTCTCATTTCTTTCTTCCCCTTTCTGGTTCTATTTGCATTTTCTTTCTTTCTGGAGGCTTTCCTTAAAAGTCTCGGGCAATCCTTGGCAGCTGTAGGAGTCAGCTCCGGCTGCCATAACCAAGTCCACAGACTGGGAGGCTTGGTCAACAGACACTGATTTTCCCACAGTTCTGGAGGCCGGACTCGGCATCCAGCTGCCAGCAGGCTTGGTTTCCCCGAGGCCTGTCTTCAGGGCTTGCAGGCGGTTGCCTTTCCGCCCTGACCTCACAGGCCTTTTCTCTGTGCAAGCACCTGCCTGGGGACTCTTCCTCTTCCCATAAGGACGCTGGTCCTATTGGATTAGGGCCCACCCTGTGACCTCATATAACCATAATCACCTCTTTAAAAGCTCTGTCTCCAAATACAGTCGCATCGGGGCTTGGTGTTTCCACATGTGAGTTGCGGGGGAACACGGTTCCGTTCATAACAGCATTCGATTCTGATATGGTTTGGCTGTGTTCCCACCCAAATCTCATCTTGAATTCCCACGTGCTGTGGGAGGAACCCAGGGGGTAGGTCATTGAATCATGGGGGCGGGTCTTTCCCATGTTGTTCTCGTGAGAGTGAGTAAGTCTCACGAGATCTGATGGTTCTATGGGTGGAATTTCCCTGCACAAACTCTCTCTGCCTGCTGCCATCCATGAAGGTGTGGCTTGCTCCTCCTTGCCTTACACCCTGATTGTGAGTTCTCCGCAGCCACGTGGAACTGTAAGTCCATTAAACCCTTTTTCCTGTATAAATTACCCAGCATTGGGTATCTTTATCAGCATGGTGAAAACAGATTAACACCGATTCCAATCCCAAAGTGAGACGCCAACCAGCTGAATGGAATCGCTGAGTGTTGGGTCGACCTTGGCCACAGGTGTGCTGTCTTCAGGGGGACGGCCCAGGGAGCCGGCTGCTTTATTGGAAGCTCTTACATTTCAGCATATGGAGGTCTTTTCTCTGGGCCCTGTCTTCTCATCCCAGAACGATTCTCCTATCAATCCCACCTCAGACGTAGCAACCTGGCTGCCAGGATCCTGTGTGGGAGGAGGGAAAGAAGACAGACCCAGACACTCCACATCCACACATTCTAAGTGACACTCTTGCTTTTAGCCGCAAGCTTTCCTTTGTAGAGGCTCAGCCTCTCCCAGTCTACTTCTTCAAAGAAACCACTCTGACTCCTGCCTGGATTTTGCTGTGCAGGGCTGGGCGAAGAGAGCTGACTATTCTGAATACTAACGTGGCTTTCCCCAAGCCCGCAGCCATGAGTCCACTGATTCACCAGGGGCCTCCAAGCCTCAAGCTTCTCCAGGGTTAGCAGCCTTCTTTCCTCATCAGAGTCCTCTGTCTTTTCACATTGTTCTCATCCGTCCAATAACGTTCTCTCCTCCAGACGTGTTAAAATCTCACGTGCGTTGCTGTTCCCTCTACCACTCTCTTTTCCCATGAGAGTTTTTAGCTTTATTCTTATTCACAGTTGAGTCAAGAGGGAGAGAAGACACACACATTCAATCGATCATCTTTAAAGGAAACCTCTCAAGACTTTCTTTTTAAAATAAAATACAATTTCAGACAAGGAAAATATAGAGAAAAATATGAGCACTCTGAGTTCTCATTTATCAAGCTCAATCAAATCACATCATTTTGCCACATTTTCTTCAGAGCTTTTTTAAAAAGTCAGCATTAACAGTAGGAGGCTGGACATGGTGGCTCACACCTGTAATCCCCACACTTTGTGAGGCTAAGGCAGCAGAATT
The DNA here is from genome assembly GCF_049350105.2 of Macaca mulatta. Lineage (NCBI taxonomy): Eukaryota > Metazoa > Chordata > Mammalia > Primates > Cercopithecidae > Macaca > Macaca mulatta. The sequence continues at coordinate 191,390,599 of NC_133408.1, forward strand.
GCTTGAGTCCAGGAGTTCGAGGCCAGCCTGGGCAACACAGTGGGACCTTGTCTATATCAAAAATAATAATAATAATAATAATAATGATAATTAGCCACACATGGTGGCATGTGCCTGTGGTCTCAGCTATTCAGGAAGCTGTGGTAGGAGGATCCCTTGGGCTCAGAAGGTCGAGGCTGCAGTGAGCCATGTTTGTGCCACTGCACTCTAGCCTGGGTGAGGGGAGTGAGACCCTGTCTCAAAAAAAAAAAGGATACAGTAGGAGTTCTTTATTCTCCTCCCCTCCACCATGAAGGTAATCACTGTTATGTAAATTCACTATTTTTTATATATATATATAAAATCACTATTATGTAAATTTGTGTACATCATTCACATGCATTTTTTTTTTTAACCATGCATTTGCTACATATTGGTATACCATAAATAATAGCACTCTTTTTCATGTTTTCCAGATTTATATCCCACTGTACTTGCTTTTCGCACATGACGTTTTTAGACTTTACAGCACCAGTGCACATAGCTTCAGCAGATTCATTGCCATCATTGAAAGAGTAGCCTCGCTTTATTAGTTCATTTCCATCATTGAAAGAGTAGCCTCGCTTTATTAGTTCTCCTGTTGAGGGAAACTTCAGCTGTGTCTAATTTTCTTTTTTTCTTTCTTTCTTTCTTTTTTTTTTTTTTGAGACGGGGTTTCACTCTTGTTGCCCAGGCTAGAGTGCAGTGGTGTGATCTTGGCTCACTGCAACCTCTGCTTCCCAGGTTTAAGCGATGTTCCTGCCTCAGCCTCCCGAGTAGCTGGGATTACAGGTGCCGTCCACAATGCCCGGCTAATTTTCTGTATTTTTACTAGAGACAGGGTTTCACCATATTGGCTAAGCTGGTCTCGAACTCCTGACTTCAGGTGATCCACCTGCCTTGGCCTCCCAAAGTACTGGGATTACAGGCGTGGGCCACCACGCCCGGCCAGTATCTAGTTTTCACTATGACAAACATACTTCAATAAACATTCTTGTACCTGTCTCATGATACATCTCTTTAGATGAGAGCTGCAACTTATGAGTCTCTTTTTTTGTTTGAGACGGAGTCTTGCTCTGCTCTGTCGCCCAGGCTGGAGTACAGTGGTGTGATATCGGCTTACTGCAAGTTCCCCCTCCCGGGTTCAGCCATTCTCCTGCCTCAGCCTCCCAAGTAGCTGGGACTATAGGCGCCGGCCACCTCGCCTGGCTAGTTTTTTGTATTTTTTAGTAGAGACGGGGTTTCACCATATTAGCCAGGATGGTCTCAATCTCCTGACCTCGTGATGCACCCGCCTCGGCCTCCCAAAGTGCTGGGATTACAGGCGTGAGCCAATGCGCCTGGCCAACTTATGAGTCTGTTTAGGATATATCCCTAAGGATGGAACTGCTTCATCATATCATATACATATCTTCAACGTGACTAGATAACGCCAAAACGATTGTACCATTGTGCCATCCATCAGCAGTGGGCCATGGTACTAATTGCTCCCTTCATTTCCAGCATGTGATATTGTGTATTTTTACTTTTTTTTTTTTTTTTGAGACGGAGTCTCGCTCTGTCGCCCAGGCTGGAGTGCAGTGGCTGGATCTCAGCTCACTGCAAGCTCCGCCTCCTGGGTTTACGCCATTCTCCTGCCTCAGCCTCCCAAGTAGCTGGGACTACAGGCCCTCGCCACCTCGCCCTGCTAGTTTTTTGTATTTTTTAGTAGAGACGGGGTTTCACCGGGTTAGCCAGGATGGTCTTAATCTCCTGACCTCGTGATCCGCCCGTCTCGGCCTCCCAAAGTGCTGGGATTACAGGCTTGAGCCACCGCGCCCGGCTGTGTTTTTAGCTTTTTAACAAGCTGCTTGATGTCAAATCAGATTTTTTAGAGATCCATACTATCACTCCGAGGTGGACTGGATATGGATAAGGGATGAGAAAGCCTTCTTTGATGGTATTTCCTATATGTACAGGAGTATGGGCCAATGTCTTGAAATGACACTGTATGTTTTATTAGCATGTTATACATTTTGATGTCAAGTAATCTTAGGAATATCAGTTTTAGGAATTTGTGCTAATAGAAATAAGGACACACTTTATGTATATGATAAGGACAATCAACGTGGTTGTTTTTAAAACACTGAAAATGGAATTTAAGCCAAGTAGGTGATTTACAAACCATTGGAATATCTAATACTGCTTCTCTTAAATCATTCAGATTTAGGAAATTGAAAAATGGACCTTTGAAAATGCTAGGTTTACAATGAGAAACGCCATAATTCGATGTTTATTCTATGGGTCCTTGACATTTGGGATCTGGACAGCTCTGTTATTCATATATTTGCACCATAATCATGTGAGCAACTGGCAGAAGAAAAGCCATGAGCCTCTGTCAGCTTGGTCTCCTGGAAAAAAAGTGCATCAGCAAATTATCTATGGCTCAGACCAAATACCAAAACCACACGTAATAGTCAAAAGGACTGATGAAGATAAAGCAGAGTCTACGCTAGGTAAGTATTTGGATTTTTTTCCATGAGCCATTTGAAGGGAAAAATACACCATAATATTTAATATTTGGAAGAGTATGAGAATATCCTTTTTAAAGCAATTTACTTTTTAAGTTATAAATTATTTTATATACCTGTATATGTCTATACATAGAAAATAATAAAACAAGTATGCATGTATTTACCACTTAAATTTATCATTTTAAATATAGTTTTGCTATATTTGCTTCAGATAGCTTTCTGTTTTTCCAAGAAATAAGTTGTAATAGTACCGTAAAAACCCTACCTCCCTCCCGTCCCCACGCTGCCCTCAGAGGTTGTCTGGCCTGAAGTGATGGGTGTCTTTCTCCTGCATGTCCTTCCACTTCCTCTGCATATTATCCCTAAGCAAAATATTGTGTTCTATGTTTTTAATACATTTTTAGATATTCTGATATACGTATCATTTTGGAACTTGCTTTTTTCCCTCATCACTATGTTTGTAAGATTATTTTCCCATGTTCCCACACATGAAGATCTGATTTTGCCAGGCACGGTGGCTCACACATGTAATCTCGACAATTTGGGAGGCAGAGGCAGGAGGATCACTTGAGGCCAGGAGTTCAAGACCTGCCTGGGGAACATAGCAAGACCCCAACTCAACAAAAATAATAATAATAACTAGCCAGGTGTGGTGGTGCATGCCTATAGTCCCAGCTACTTGGAGAGCTGAGGTGGAAGGATCGCTTGAGCCCAGGAATTCAAGGTTACGACGAGCTATGATTGGGCCACTGCACTCCAGCCTGGGCAACAGAGTTAGATGCTGTCTCAAAAAAATAAAAAATAAATAAAATACAAATATGAAGACCCAGTTGAACAAAATAAACCCAAGGAAAGATGAAGAAAATAAGAGTAGAAATTAAAGCCTTAACACACAGGCCTACTATTTCTGTGGATCCCTGCTCTGAATGGCCCTCCCACTAGATGGCCAGGTAGGTGTGGGCCTGAAACCCTACCCTAAGCACTACTCCAGCGTGTGACACACAACAGCCCCTTGGCAGGTCTCCTGCTCATTGCCCCGAGGTCACACTCTAATTCTGGCTCTCAGTCTTACCTATCGGATGGTGACAGGAAGGAGAGAAACAGCAAACCAAGGATGAGTGCCAGGGGACAGTGTTGCTTTCTGGGATGTGAGTAGAACCTGATTCTCTGCCAAGTGAAACAAGTATTGGGATGGCCAAACTGTTTCCCAAAGTAGCTGGGCCACTTTATATGAGTGTGCGAGAATCCCATGTTCTCTGGATCTTTGCTAACACTTGACATGGTCCAGTTTTTAAATTTTAGTTATTCTAATGGGTGAGTAAGGCCATCACTTTGGTCTTAATTTGTATTTCCCTGATGACTAATGATTTTGAGCACCTTTTCATGTGCTTGATAACCACTCATATACCTTCTTTTGTAAAGTATCTTTTGGAGTCTTTTGTCTATTTTTAAATGGGATGTTTTTCTTCTTAATTTTTAAGACTTCTTTATATATTCTAAATTCAAGTTTCTTGATATGTGAGTTTCAAATGTTTTGGACAAATCTGTAGCTTGTCTTTTTATTCTCTTTAATGGCATTATTCAAAAAGCACAATTTTACATTTTAAAATTTGGGGGTTTTTATTTCATAAGTCCCCAAAATGCCTCACAATGTTACATTTTGATGCTTTTCTTTTATGATTTATGGTTTTTATGTTTCATCTGAGAAACCTTTGCTTACCTCAAGTTCACAAAGATTTCATTCTCTTTTCTTTTGGAAATGAATTTAAAGTTTTAGGTTTCACATTAGGGCCATGATCTATTTCGAGTTAATTGTTGTGATGATGTAGGGTAAGAATAAATGCTCACTTTTTCCACATGGATATTGTGAGAAACAAACTCACCCATCCAAACCCAAAGAATGGACTCAGAGACCCAGAGAATAGTGGAAGTGAGACTTTTAATGGCAGTGATGCAAGACCGGGTGTCTGGCACGCAGACACACCCAGCACAGTTTCAACAAGCAATTTATCCCCTAGTGCGCAGATCCCTCCCCCTTCCTCATAGACTTGAGTACTGTGGGGTCATGATCTTCCCGGACGTTGCCTATTGGTTGTTAGGCAGGGGCTTCAAGTATGTTCTTTAGGGTCTTTGTGCTGCATTTTATTGCAGCCCACAATGCACTGCAACTCTCTCAGGACCCTTCAAACATTTGATTTATGGCCCTAGTGGCAGCACTTAGCTGATAAGAAAGGATACAATTACGTATGTTGCAAGCTAACCAAAACTAAATTCTTTTTTTTTGTTTTGTTTTGTTTTTGAGACGGAGTCTCGCTCTGTCGCCCAGGCTGGAGTGCAGTGGCGCGCTATTGGCTCCGCTTCCTGGGTTCACGCCATTCTCCTGCCTCAGCCTCCTAAGTAGCTGGGACTACAGGTGCCTGCCACCTGTAATTTTTTGTATTTTTTGTATTTCTTTATTTTTATTTTTATTTTTTTGTTTGTTTGTTTGTTCAGTAGAGAGGGGGTTTCACCGTGTTAGCCAGGATGGTCCCGATCTCCTCACCTCCTGATCTGCCCACCTCGGCCTCCCAAAGTGCTGGGATTACAGGCATGAGCCACCGCGCCCGGCTCCAAAACTAAATTCTTTGGTGGGTGGGGAGGGGGTAGTTGAGGGGGCCCCGACCAATAGACGCCTGGCTACTGGGTGAAAGGGAGAGCAGGAAGGGGCGGGGGACGGGGGTGGCTCAGTACATTCTGCTTCTTTATCTCTCTATTTCCATGTAGCCTGCTTAAACCTATAC